>NC_054874.1:1727500-2062500 GCF_018320785.1 Cheilinus undulatus | reverse complement strand
TTTTTGCCGTTTTTTGCAAATTTAAGCTACCTTTTGCCATTAAATACCACTTGTTTCCTCTTTTTTGCCAATTTTTGCAACTTCTTTTTGCCACTTTGTCCCATTTTTGCCTTTTTCACAATTTTTTGCTGCTTTAAGCTACCTTTTGCCATTACATACTACTTGTTTCCTTTTTTTTTTTTTTTGCCCATTTTTGCCATTTTTGACTGCTTTTTGCTTGTTTTAGTCTCTTTTCACTCATTTTTTCCTCTTGTTTTTGCCACTTTTGGACCACTTTTTGCCACCTGTAACTCATGTTTGTATCACTTCTCACCCATTTTTGCTACTTTCTGACCCTTTTTCCACTTTTCTTCCCATTTTCACCCCTTTTTACCCATTTTTGCCACCTTTAACTTATTTTTATTGCTTCTTTAGACATTTTTGCCTCTTCACAACTTAGATTGTGGCTCTTGCAAAGGTAATTTTCAACAGTTTGGCTCATTGGTTGAGCAGGGTTGAGTAACACTGCAATACACAATTGACCAAACAGGTCAATAAAATGATTTGGAGTAAAAAATTAAAAATTAGAAAAGAAAACCCACATCTTTGTGCAGTTTCATGCCAATCGCATCAACAGAACACAAACTGGTTCAAGAATTCTGAAACGGAAGACTGTGCCGGGGTGTACCTCAGGGTTAAAGCATGTTTACTGTGTCGCTTCTCTGTATTTAGTCTTGTTTTGTTCCATTTAAGGTTCCATTTAAACTGCAGCATTTTTAATAAAATTTTTATAATGTTAAAGAGTTTGGGTTGTGATTCCTCCTAAGGGGGTAGTGGTGGGTCGGGATATCTGACCCCTTGAGATGAATCATCCTGCTGAGAGCCACAAAAGGAGAAGGAGCTTTAATTCCTACCACTTCTGACATCCAGACAAAAGTAAAGCTCTGGTCCATGGGACGACCACATGATCTGAGCTGTTGTTTAAAAATAGGCGTTCTTTATGAATGCTGTGTCACAGAAATAATGACGCTGACTCTGGAAAGACATTTACTCCAAAGTGTAATAGCAGATCTAACAGAGTGGTTAAAAAAGAAACTGGCAGAGTGTAGGTGAATGATTCACTCTCCCTGAAATATTCTGATATAGATACCTTCACAACAGTGGACGTGGTCCAGGCTGATGGTGTAATGTTTGGATCAGACTGCAGCATTATTAAACCACAGCCCTCCTGCCAACTATGACTCCTTAAAGATTGCATCACCATCATCTTTTCCCTGTTTTCGATCTTACACCACTGATTTTGAGCTGAGAGCAACAACACCCTTTCAAACAGCGGGTTTCTCTTCTGTAAGCCAGAGAAGCTCAGCAGCGTCCACGTTTAACCACATTATCACCATGGTGAGAAATGGGAGGCAGCAGAATATTTGAAGTCGGGCACAATGACGTTTTTCTCTGGATGTGGGAGAATAAGATGTGATCTTTCGCTGCCACCAAAGGGAAATAAAGACACCCAGCATGTGGCCACAACCTATGCACCTCAGCCCGCTGGAATCAGTTTAAAAACCAGTAAGAAAAGATGGTGCTGGGAAAGGAGGTCCACCACCACACTGTTAAAAGCTCAGTAATGAGTTTTGCTTTGCTTTGCTTTACCAGCGTGGAGACTCTAAAGTGAAATAAATGAATAAAAGAAGTCATAAATTAGTGATTTGACCTCCTGTGACCTTTGTACGTGTTAGCAGACCATTGAGGTGCCGTTATCAGCTGCCTAAAGCAGTCCAGAAAGTCCATAATCCATCCATCCATCCATCTTCTTGTTCTTATCCACTGTCGGGTCACGATGGCAGCAGGTGAGGTAGCATTGTTCCTCCTGGGATTTTGAGGCGCTTCCAGGCTCAATGGGATAATTAATCCTTTCAGCAAATTTTGGGTCTGGCCCAGGGTCTCCTCCCAGTTGGATGTGCCTGGAAGACTTTCACAGGGAGGCCAGGAGGCATTCAGATAAGACACCCAAACCACCTGAACTGGTTCCTTTCGATGTTAAGGAGCAGCAACTCTGCTACTGGATGCTCTTCATCCCATCCCTAAGGCTGAGCCCTGGACCCTCCTGAGGAATGTCATCTCAGCCATTTGAACCTGTGTTTTCATTCTTTCTGTCATTACCCAGAGTTCAAGACCACAGGTGAGGGTTGGGACTTGGATGCAACAGCTTCCAGGCTCAGCTCCCCCTTCACATCTGCAACACTGCTGATGCTTCACCAATCCACCTGTCAATCACATTCTACCCTCACCTGTGAACAAGACCCTGAGATACCTGAACTCCTTCACCTGGGGCAAAGACTCACTCCCATGGCCTTGGACTTGGATATGCTTATTCTCATACCAGCTGCTTCACACTCAGCCACAAACCATCCCAGAGCCTGCTGGAGGTCCCCAGCCTAGGAAACCAACAAAACCACATCATCTGCAAACAGCAGAGATGAAACTCTGAGCTCCACGAACCCAAACCCCTCCTCCACCTTGCTGCACCTTGAGACCCTGTCCTTGAAAATCACAAAGAGGATTGCAGATAAGGCAACCTTGGTGACAACACATCTAATGCGGCATCCACACAAAGACACAAACATTTTAAAACTGAGTCCCAGAGTGAACAAATCTGTAGACGCTTACCGTTTCGTTTCCGTGTGGACAGCCAACCTGTCTTTCTTGAAACGATTACATCACACGTAGCATAGCTCACCTAAGCTGCATGCACAGGGCAAACCAAAACAACAATGGTGGATTGCAGGGTTGTGTTCATGCTCCAGAAGCAACTGAACTTATTCTGGTTTTATCAGCAAAATCTGATGTTCCTTTACCACCACTGAGAACAGCAGATGCTAGATGTTCTTAAATCCACCGCAGAGAACAACCACAGGAACCAGGAGAAAGTTTTTGGCAGTTTTCTGTAAACTTCTTCTCTCTTTTTGTGTATTTCCTAGGCAGCGTTACAGCCCTGCTTACAGGCTTGGTATATATACTACAGCGTTTTCAGTCGTTTCAGTGTTTCTGTGCTTACGCAGACATTTCCTGAAATGATCCTGTGTTTACAAAGGACTTTTTCAAAACAGTATGGAAATAAATTGTTTTTGTTTGCATGTGGACAAGGCCTAAAACATGCCCGACTTTGTGCAGAGGATGTGGACGCAACTCTTAGGCCGCATTCACACCAGAGCTGTTTGGTCCACATTAAACGACCTCTGGTCCATTTTCCTGGATAGTCCGGTTCATTTGGAATGGTGTGAAAGCTCACGTGAACTCTGGTGCGGACCAAACAAGCGGACTGCTTGAAAACAGGGGGTCTCGGTCCGCTTCCAAACAAACCCTTGTGTGGTTCGTTAGAGGTGTGAAAGCAAAGTGGATCAACTTGTGAACCAAAGGCAGGAAGTGGCATAAAATATAGTGATATACAGATTTATATGTGATTTAATACATTCAAATACATTTCAGTACCTTGCTTGGCATCTCTGTAGCCATAGCAACACGTCGTTGTCAGTGCCGATTTATTCGTCTCATGTAAGAATGACACGTTGGACCACTCACCGTCTCGCTGGCTGCTTGTAATGCCCCAGTGCAAAAGCAGAAACCCCAAGACAGTGTAAAATTTTTCATTGTTTATGTGGGAAAAAAGACCGGCGGAAGGAGATGGATTTCTGATTTCGTCTTTTTCTACGCCTTCTGTTCTTCTTGGTCGCCAGTCATTACTGACAGCAGCGCCCCCAATTGGGCAGAGGTTGTAGGTGTTCGGATGGTTTGGTCTGTTTGGCCAAGAGCAGTATGAATACGAACCAAACCAAGGGAAAGTGAAACAATGTTGTAATTTCCGTTCCAAAACGCAGTCCCCCGGACTATCAGGTGTGAAAACAACCTTACTTTGGTTATACAGAGACCTGATGGCTCTCTGCAGTGGCCCTGAAACCCCATATCCCTGCAGTAACCCACGCATGACCCCCTAAGGGCAAGCCTTCTCCAAGTCCACAAAACACATGTAGGCTGGATGAGCAAACTTCCATGTTTGCCCTGCAGGAGTAAAGCCTGGGGAGGCTAATATGATACTCTGATAGTTTCATAAAATGAGAAGCACCACCCCGGTTCACAGCTGAAGTGTCAGTGGTAATAAATAAACCCCGCTACCTCTCATCTATACTGCAGACATCTAAATCATCCTCGTGTTTATGAGATTCTGAAGCTTTAAACAGAAAGCAGAACATCAGAGAGACGTAATCAGACTGAGGAGAAACCCGGCGTCACATGCTAACTGGTTTGACCGATGAGTTAAATCCACTCAGAAGTCTCCCATCATCCCCGTTTCATGGAGCCTCAGTGACCTTGAGCTAGAAAAATATATATATTTAAAATCAAATGTGGATTTGTGGATGGGGGGTTTGTAGATAAGAGACTTTTGGAAGCCGTCAAAAGCAGCTTAACAAAGGGAATGTCAGGGGTACATTAAACATTTAAAGACTTTTCTTCCCGTGACCTTCCCGTTTTGTTTCGTTGCCACGGCGCCGCTGTGAGATTTATGCCTTTATCTAAAACCACTCTACATGAATGATAAGCTAAAGCGAGGCAAACACAGAGGGAGAAAACGCTCTAAGTGAAAAATTGAACTCTGTTTTGCCCTCTATCACAGCAAGTTTGTGCTCTCGTCATCACTTAGAGAAAACAGACACCCAAACACATCCGCAGAGAGAAAAACAGAATCCCTTCTGACCTTTGGGAGACGGCGTCTGAGAGTAAATACCCGCATAAATGTCTGTGCACAAGCTTTCTGATGAATGCCAAAATGTGAATATTGGGTAATTTTGTTTTCACAGATCTCACGAGAGAGGCGAATGGAGGTGTGTGTGAAATACAGCCGCCCTTTCTAACAGCTGACTTTGACTGCAGTAATATAACCTCACACACCCTTTAAAAACAGTCAAAACACTCATAATCTAACACATAATATGTGCTTTAATGCTGTAAACTACACACACTCTGACTGCAGTAATATAACCTCACACACCCTTTAAAAACAGCCAAAACACTCATAATCTAACACATAATCTGTGCTTTAATGCTGTAAACTATACACACTCTGACTGCAGTAATATAACCTCACACATCCAGATTTTAGTTCTGCCTTTGACACAGTCAGTCCTCACTTGCTCACTCAGAAATTAACTAACTTAGAGGTCAACCCCTGGATTGTAAAATGGTTCCTTGCTCTTTTAACTGACAGGTCACAACAAGCTAATGTAAATGGCACGCTATCAGCTGTTAAACATTGCAGTACAGGGGTCCCACAAGGATCTGTGAGTTCCCCCTTTTTATTCACGTAGTATTACAAACCAATGCAGAAGCAGCCAACCAAGTAACTTCATCATCAAATTATTAGATGATACCATCATCTTGAGCCTCTTGTATGTTGGTGACTGTGCCTCTGTGTATTTTAATGAGATAAGTTGTTTTAAGGACTGGTGTGAGAGAAATAATCTCATTTTAAATACAACAAAAACTAAAGAGATGGTCTTTGACCCGAGGGGGGTACGGAAACATGACTCTGTAGTGATAGACACCAGTGTTATTGATCAGGTTGCCTCCTACAAATATCTAGGTATTGTCATGGACAATTGTTTGAAATGGTCAGAACATGTTGATTTCTTCTGCAGCAGACTGCATTTTCTTCCCAGGCTAAGACTGTTTGGTGTCAGGCGTGAAATCATGTTGATTTTCTATAATGCAATCTTTGAAAGTCTTCTGAGATGTGGACTTGCAGCCTGGTTTGGCACACTATCCATCCAGAGTAAATCAAAAATCTATAAACTGATGAAATCTGCCATGAAGGCCAAAAAGACCACCCTTCCCTCCAGTCTCTCTTCGATAGTGTTGTTCTTAACCAGGCACATAAAATTCTGAATGATCCCTCTCAGAGTCTTTTTCTAGAATATGAACTTCTGCCTTCTGGGAGACGATACAGAGCAAGCGAACACAAAACAAACCGCTACAAGCTCTCTTTTCTCCCAACATCTATATCTCTTCTTAACAAACAGTCCAAGTAACTCTTTTCCTAAATTGTTATATAATCAGTCTCTTATCTGATATTGCTATTCCTCTTTTATCCATGTTTTATCATTCTTTTATCCATGTTTGTATTCTCATCATTATTCGATCATTTTAACTTGTTTTTATTTATTTTCACTGATTATTGCAATGAACTCTGCTTTTTAATCTTCTCATGTAATAACTACTGACCATAATCTAACACATAATCTGTGCTTTGATGCTGTAAACCACTGATCACCAACTGGCGGCCCAAAGCTTCCTGTCCGGCCCCCAAAGATCATTAAATTCAGAAAAGAAGGAAAAGAAGATGTTGTGGTTTTAAGATTATCCTTTGGCTTTAAATGTCTGCAGCAGTTAAATCCATCCCACAAACAATTAACATTGAAATAGTTTAAGAATGGCTTAACATTTGATCTGTTTTTACTGAAATTTACTGTCATAAGTAGTAGATGTTTAAAAGCAGGGTTAAGGTTGGCAGAAGTGCTGCAAAAGTGACCAGATAAAGAGGTGAAAAGGGGTTAGACAGTAGCAAAACGGGTTGTGGAGTGGCACAAAAGGACAAAAATTGGTGGAAAAATTGGTGAAAAGAGGTTAAATGTGGCAAAAATTGGTAAAAAAAACAAAAATAGAGGTAAAAGGTTTTAACAATTTGTTACAAATGACAAAAATAGTGCAAAAAACGTAATGAAAAGGAGTTAAAAAGTGGCAAAAATAGAAGAAAAGAGGAAAAATGGATAAAAGAAGGGGCACAAAGGGGACAAAAATGCAGGAAATGTAGTTTAACTGGGTTAAAGAATGGCAAAAAGTGGGTTAAAAGTGGCAAAAATTGCTTTAAAGTAAAAAAATGTTGAAAAATGCAATGAAAATGGGTTAAAAATTGGCAAAAATGGATAAGAGTGGCACAAAGGGGATAAGACATGCTGGAGAAGTGATTAAAATTGGTTAAAACCGTGGGGAAATTGGGTTATAGAGACAAAAGGGTCAAAAAGTATAAAAAATGAGTTAATCCTGGTGCTAAATCACAACTGTGGAGGGCCCATTCTCTGAGATATTCATTGGCCCAGGCTACTCTATTGTCAGACCTGTCTCCTTGTGGCCTGCTGCATTATAGAGAATAGGGATAAAGCTCACTGGTAATGCCTGAAATACAAATACTACTACAATAATATTTCAATCAGACCAAAATATTTCTTTAATTTTTGTGTATTTGAAAGCCCGGTACCCTCAGAGTTTCTGTCAAGAATAAATCTGGCCCTTGTGCTAGACTACTTGATGACCCCTGCTATAAACTACAATCGCTCAAACTGCAGTAATATAACCTCACACACCCTTTAAAAACAGTCAGAACACTCATAATCTAACACATAATCTGTGCTTTAATGCTGTAAACTGTACACACTCTGACTGCAGTCACCTTTGAGTAGAGCTGCTGTTCTTTTTCATTGCTCTGTGGTCATTTAATCAGTTAAAGATGATGTTATTTACAAATATTTGACAGACTATAACCACAGTATCATCAGTCTGTGGCTCTGTTAGTCTCTTTTATCACTGAGCTGATGTACAATCATGGACGAAAGTATTGGCAGCCCTGGAATTTTTCCAGAAAACATTTCTCTCAGAAATTGTTGAAATTACAAATGTTTTTGATATACACTTTATGTGCATTAGAACAGCACAAAAAAAACAGAAGAAAAAAGACAAAATTGACACAATTTTACACAAAACTCAAAAAATGGGCTGGACAAAATTGTTGGCACCCTTTTAAAACTGTGGGTAAATCATTTTATTTCATCATGTGATGCTCATTTAAACTCACCTGTGGCAGTAACAGGTGCTGGCAATCTAGAAATCACACCTGAAGCCAGTTAGAGTGTATAAAAGTTGACTCAGCCTTTGTGTTGTGTGTCTGTGTGTGTCACACCAAGTTCCTTTTTCCTGATCAAGGTCATGTTAAAGTCTTAAGTCTACCAATGAAAGCAGGTCTGTGTCTAAACAGGAAGTCATTTACGCCGAGTTTAAAATGCAAAACAGTGACATTTTAAAATGTGATAAAGATGTGTGCAGTTAATCGTGATTAACCATGAAAATCCTGAGATGAAGTGCAATTATCAATTTAAATCTTTAGGCAGCCCTGGTTTTAACATAGAACTAAAAACTAAACTAAACAGAACTAAAACACCTGGTCTATTTCATCATTATTGATAAGGGAGTCTCAGCAGGACCTGGTTTTGGTTTTGTGTTAGCGTGCTAAGATGGGCAGGGTTCTGAGGTGATCATTTACGTTCATGCATGGATCAGACAGTCTGTCTGTTGTAGAGGTCATCTCTGAGATCATTGTGTATTATTCTGGAAATATCTTTGATGCTCTAGAGCAGTCACTGCTTTGGCGTCTTTGAGATCAGTTTCTCCAGTATTTTCCCCTCACGTCTCCTGCCAAAGATAGCACACGCCCCGTTTCCTGCTCAACCATCAGTCTTTATAAGACCACCCTACCGGTCTCTGGGCGTCTCACTGAAACAGTAGTACTGGAAAATGCACCTCCCCGGTCCTGGCTGCAGTCGAATCAGCTTGTCTTATAGCAGCAAAGTAGACAAATGTAACAGATTAGCACTGAAATTGGATGATTAATCAAAACTAAACTTTAGGTACCATCGTAGTGACATTACCCCCTCCTGAGAGGCTGCCCCCTGCTGGGCTGAAACTGTAGTCTTTGTTTTTGTCACATTTCTGTCATAAATTTCACATTTCTGTGATTTATTTTAATTAATAAAGAGTTCCAGCATCTATCTGTAGCTTTAAACTCCAGCCTAAGCTAAAGTTTTCCCCTCTCACTAAGGATGCTGTCTCATTCTGTAATATTTGCAGCTGCCTCTCTTTAATTCTAAAGTCAATAAAATTCTTTTATGAGTAACATTAGTGAAAGAGCGATGCCGAGCCTCCTGCTCTTCATTTAAAGTGAGAGAATTAATATCTGTGGGTGTTTTGATGCATTCATGTCCCCTGTAAATTGGCTTTTAATAGATAAAAGATTAAAATCCAGACGATCCATTGAATACTGAAGAACACAAACACAGAGATGAGGACAGAGCGGGGTCGTTTGGATACAGAAGAAAGCTTCAATGACAGAAGCAGAAAGAGGATCCTCTTCTTCTTCTTCTCTAGTTATTTTAATTACATTTTCCTGGCTCCTTCATAATGGGGCTTTTTCTGATAAGGCTTTTTCTAATACTGTATAAGAGAAACAGTCTATTCCAAGCATTTTAATAACACTTTTACTTCTGTTTGATCAGGTTGAAGTGGTGATTTAAAAGTTCAACCCAGTGTTTTGCAAGTTCTCATCTCTCTTATGAACTTTTGGTATTGTGCTCAAAACAAACATAACTTAATGCTAAAATTAGGGGTGTGTCTGTCTGTGTGTCTGTCTCGATTTGCTCGCCTCACTGTTGCTCCAATTGTCCTTGAAACCTCTCAGAAAACTTCTTGGGTGCACTGGTTTGAAACTGGTGCCACAGAAAAGACAGAAACTGAGATAGGAGGAAATCAGCTGGACTTGGATGAAACACGCCCATAGGGAAACGTACTTGGATGAGATGATACAGCTGCTCCACGATCCCTGATTAAAGTCAGCTCTCTTTAAAGCTCTTCTCCATGCTCAGATTACACTAGACAACTCAGGAGATGTGTCACACTTTGCTGTTAGAAATTGCAGGTTATTGCTGTTATTTGTCGGTTGTAGTTTGCCATGCTGTGTTAAATGTCTCTGTGCAGCCAAACGGCGTGATGCTTTTTTAAAGCTCCACAATAAAGTGCATGCTGTAAAACTGCACTTATGTACCAACATGCAGAGACACTGAGCCATTATGCAGTTATTTGCATGCAAACTGCCCTTAATGCATTTATCATGTAATGATGAGGACGGTAACAGCACGGCGTTAATAATGTAAAGATTAGCCTACTGTCTGTGAGAGCTGATGGAAGTGCGCTGCAGTTTTTATGATGCACAAACTTTTCGGAGATCAGATGCCTTAAAAAAACTAAGAACATTTTTTACTTACAATATTATCACTTCTTTACCACCTATTTTGCCAATTTGAACACATTTTTGCAACTTAAAACCCATTTTTGTCCGTTTTAAACCCTTTCCACCACTTTTTTTCACCTGTTTTTGCCGTTTCTAAACCAGCTCTCTCTGCCTTTGTTGGCTCTGTTGACACGTTATTCAGATTCAGTGGTATTAGTGTCCCAGAGGGCAAATTGGGTTGCAGCAAGAAACACAAAAATCACATAAGACATGGAGTTACAGTACAAACATATAACATGCATACAGATAGATGTTACTGAGCAATATGAGTACACACAAGTCATCGCTAAAATAATGCTGAAATAGTACTAAAATGCAGGGTCTGGGCACACAGTGACCAGTAGAGTGCACAAATTGATATCGAGACACAGTGTTGTGTAAGTGCAGTCTCTCAAAGAGTGATAAATACAGTGTCTCTCATTGTAGGCATAGCAGTGAGAACAACAATATAACAACCGTAAGGCAGCAGCGACAGCTACATGTACATTACTTCCTTCTTAGCAGCATTCAGTGCTCGAATGGAGACGGGAACAAATGAGTGTTTGTGCCTGTTTTTAGTGGCCCGTGGGACACACAGGCGAAGACCAGAAGGAAGGAGCCTGTACGCAGAATTAAGTGGGTGAGCATCATCTGAGCGAATAGACAGAGCTTTCAAGAGCACCTGTCTGTTAAAGGGATATTTTGGCAAATTCGCCCATTGCCATAATTCCTATAGTCTTAGTAATGGGTTTGTAAACTTGGACTTTAGCCAATTTCCTCAAGCAGTATAGGCGTTGCTGAGCCTTTTTACACATGTCAGTATTTAAGTCGAATTTCAGCTTGTCATCAATTATTGTGCCCAAATATTTATAGTTGGATACAATTTCAACTGTCTGACCGTTGACAGCACTATTCTGTGTAGTTTGAGGATTACGCCTAAAATCAGCAGATCTCCTGTTTTTGAGACGTAAAGTTCCAAGAAAGTTTCGTTACACCAGTGCAGAAAGTCATCGATAACTGGACCGTGGCCGACCTCATCATCAACAAGCAGGCTGACAATAACTGAGTCGTCAGCAGACTTATTGCCACTATTAACCCCTTTAACCACTTTTGAGGCCAGATTTCACAATTCGATATGTCCATTTTTGCCAGTTTCTGACTATTTCTGCCTACGCTAACCCTTTTTTTTTTGCAAGTTTATATCAATTTCCATCCCATTTCACCAAATTTCCTCAAATTTTGCCATTATAACACCATTTCAGCCACTTTTGAATCCCCCTTTTACTACTTAGTATGCCCTTTATTGCCACTTTAACACATTTTTGCCTTTTTTTGGTTATTTTTTTGCCACTTTAATCTAATTTTTGGTATTTCTAACCCATTTCTGCTACTCTAAAAATTTAATCTCACCACTTTTCCCACCATTTTTTTGCCATTATTAACCAATTGTAGCTTTTTTTTAATGTATTTAAATTCTGTTTTAAACCAAAGCATTTTTAAGAGGGCCACGTATAACCCAACTGAGTCAAAATGTGTTTCTTTGATAAGAGTGATTATTTTTCAGGTTAAATATAAAATACCACAGTTTAACTTTATAATGGACTATGATTTTGCTGGTCCCCCGTTTGGCTGGGCCCCAGACTGCTCTCCCATTTCTCCCCCATGTGGGCGACCTTGTCTACACATGACTATTTTGAATGTAGGTATGTCAGGTACTGTGGGGGTCCCCAGTCCCTGGCACCTTATTTTTGGGGGGCGCAGGCTGAAAAGGTTGAGAACCTCTGGGTTAAAGCATGCACTGTCATATCAACAAGTAATTGTGTTTGATAATTCTGACCCCAGTGAAAAAAAGGCATGATTATGAATGATTTTTGACAGCCCGACCATTGGCCTTCCAGGTTCTGATATTTACATTTCAACCTGTTGGTGAGCCTTATAAATCTGAATTATACAATCCCATTTCTGAGACCAGCCAATGAGTTCCTGATTGTTTGGTCCACTATAAGGAGTCTTCCCTAATCTGTAATTCTTTCATCTCTCTCGTCCGATGGTTTTAATGTGCTTTTACATATTAATGACCATTTCCAAGCATACATTCAGACCTTTACATGCTCTGGTGTGTGACAGCTGCTTTGTTGTTCTACTGTGAAATCATTTCTGCTCTTCAGTCAGAGTGAGCTGCAGGATTGTTTCATCTCATGCTGGCAGATCTGCTTCAAAGCTTCACTGAACAAACTCACACATGATCTTTGTCCTTTAAAAAAAAAAACGACATTCTGGAGACATTAAAGTTTCACCAAGCAGCAGCTCCAGCGCTGACGCTGCTTTCACGGCATATTCGCTCAACAATATGTCCTTACTCTTTGTGGAATCAATGGAGTGGAGCTGACAGGCAGAGAAAAAGCCACTGATGTGTGGAGCCGCTGTCAGTCCTCGTCAGCGGCATCACACCAGATTGAAGAGGATGTTACAGTTTGCCGATGGACTATTGATGGGCTTGTTGATGTGTTAATGCCGCTGGCCTCTGGGGTTGACACACTTGTGTTTTTGCTTTATTTTCTGCGTGATACACTTCCAAACTAATTTCCAAAGACAGATGGCTTTGCTTATTAAATAGCATCCAGAGAGACAATTAGAGAGGAAGTGAGAGCTACCTGCAGGAGCTACTGTAGTGAGTCCTGCACCAAGCAGGAATCAATGACCCCCACACAATGATTTCCACTTGTTGTGGCAAACTGTATTGATTCTTGACATCCATCAGGCTTTATTGTTTTTTTAATCCTCCACTTATTTTCTCTTCCACAGACACTTAGATCCTTCCAGAGAGTTGTAAATCTGAGCCTGACGCTTGCAATGTGGTCGTGACATATCCATCAAAAAGGAAACGCAGGGCTTCTTTTCAAAGCAGCTTGATTTCCTTCCCTTTTTCCTGATGGGGATCAAGTAAACACAATGAAAGCCGGGAAAAGTAACTCAGCAATTTCTGTCACCTCAAGGCCGCCATGCCTCACACTGCGCGAGCAGCTTCAGCAGAAAGAAGTGCTGCCACAATGAGGGATATGCTGAAATACAATACATCAGCTCAAAGCAGGTTTTTATGCTGTGCTGCCATTCAGTTACAATTACTGCTGCATGCTACAGCTTTGATTTAGTCCATCCTTACAGAGGAAGCATTAAAGAGGCCCTCTGTCACATGCTACAGACAATATATATGTGTTTATATTTATTATAGCTCTGACAGGATGATTATGGAAAGCTCTGTGTATTAACTGGAGGCTAATTTCATCATCACTCACCTTCTGTCACTGCAGAGATCATTTCTGTCAGGAAGACAAATAAAGACGGCACTATCAGGTTAAAGTCAGACAGACATTTTCCAGGTAGTTAAGTGTTTCTTCAACAGTTAATTTTGTATTTGCAGGACTTGTCGCCTCGATGAAATCATTAAATATTTTCAAGGCTGTCAAATCAGTACAATTGCAATAAATCTCAGAATTTCTGTAGTTAATCGCAATGAATTTCATCCTTTTTAATCACATTTTAAAGTTCCATTAATTCACATTTATTTTGGATTATTGTGCTTTTTTTAACCTGGTTATTAAATTCCTGTTGGATCCAGACATGAAGCCCAGTTATGATCAGCTGACAGCCAGCTGATCCCCATTATCAACTCCCAGCTCCCACAGACAATCACAGCCCTTTCTCTCAACTGAATGGTGTATTTAAATATGACATAATTCTCACTAATCCTTGTTCGCAATAATGCACCGTGCTGCTTTTACTGGCAAACCCCAACCTCCTCCTTTATAGCATCAAACTTAACCTCCTCCACCCCAGCCTCCTCCTTTATAGCATAAATCTTAACCACCTCCACCCCAGCCTCCTCCTTTATAGCATAAATCTTAACCACCTCCACCCCAGCCTCCTCCTTTATAGCATAAATCTTAACCTAAATCTTAGGTTAAGTGCTTCTCTTCAACATAGCAAGACAGAAATGATGGGTATTTCCTGAATTCATGGTCACATGACCTTACCTAGACATGGGGGTGTGTCACTAACTCACTGGCTCATCGTACCCCACACTCCCCCATGTTCTGTAGTGTCTGATTTTTCTGAAAATTGAGGAAGATGAGCCAGATTATTTTAAATACCAGACAAGTATTTTTCATCAATGCAAAAGATATAAAAAAGTCATTTAAACATTCATAAACAGCATGAAGACTCTAACCTGCTTAAGAGTTTCTGCACATCTTTATTATCATTCATATTATTATCATTCAACAGCAGATTTCTGGCATTAAGACAACTTACTGTGCCAGTTTTTATATCCCCTCCAGAGTCTTACAGTTTTAAGTCATCATCACTCACACTGATGTCTCGGAGTAACAACGAGCGGTCCATTTGCTCAAAGAGCGCTCTCACTAAGTACCAGATGGATTTTGTCTCATAGGAGAGAAATAATGAAGTTGAAATCAATACAAGAATTACAGAGGTGAAACAGGAACCTACAGTACATTAGCTGTAACGTATTCTGGCTGCAAAAATCCTTATCTCCACTGTGTGACCACCCTGCAGGGAAATGGACTTCCTCCTCAGAGGTTACATCTCACATACAACTCCACTCCTTAATGTGGTGATTAGAGCCATTTACAGGCCAAAGATGGAGTCCTGAATAATAGCCGTGAAAATAATTGAGCAGAGACTGTGATATATTTCAGCTCCAGGGATGTACTGACACTGCAAAATGCAAAATACGAGTATAAACACGATCTCTAGGGCGGCTTTTCTCTGCTCTTTTTTTCAAGGCAACCTTAAAAATGTACAGTCAACCCAGTCAAAATGTGTAGATAAAAAAAACAATGACTGCTGAGGGATTCATGTCAACTTTAACTGTCTTAAAACAACTAAAAAAACCTTAGTTTGAATGCATGATAGCCATCTAGACCTAAAAAATACATGAAACCTGCCACACCTCTGCATGATTCTTGCACAGTGCATCCTGAGCCTGTTCATTCACTGGCCTGATTTCAGGAAAAGGGCATGTGAGACTATTTGGTTATTTTTGCTTGGATAGCTAATGATCTGCATATTCATGGTAATTTCTATGGGAATTTAAAGCATTTTGAAGGAACCCCAGGATGCAACACCAGCCTGGTTTAGAAAGGCTGCTTTAGAAATTCTTTTGAAAGTTTTTTTTCAGTTCTAACCCTCTATGTGATAATAAAGATCTCATTTAAGGACTCCTGCGAGACTAGATTTTTCTGTCTTTATTTTCATCATCTAGCTGAGGTATGCCGAGCTTGCCGCTGATGCACAACAATATGGCTGTAATGTTAAGATCTGAACCGGAGAGGCCGACAGCAGGGGGTTCATAGCCACATCTACATCAAGGCTGCTTGGGGAGAGAGGTGTGTGGAGGAAGGTGCACCATCTAGCTGTTCCAAACCTCTCCAGGACTGCCAGAAATGCACCCAACGGATGTGGGGACAGAAGATTGAAGCCACCTGGGCCTCAAGCTATCAGACAGCCACCAGAGCCTTATATGAAGAGCCAACAAAAGGACGAGTCCAGAAGTAGATGACTCTTAGGGGTGAGTACGGGAAGTTGGGATGGACTGCTGAACCCTCTGGAGATGCTGGCTGATGAGCAAATCATTTCATGTCAGTGCTGGACCATGGAGATGTTTATACATGCCTCATTCACCCTCTGGATGCTGAGCATCATGGAGCTCTGAGATCATTACTGATTCTAAAGCCCTCACTCATCCATGCTGGATGGTCTCCTCTGTCTGACAGGGGTGTAACAGTATTTCATATTGTTACAATGCAAGTATTTTTTCATGAATGGCCAACATTTATATGTTTATCTCACTGGCCATTAGATTTGGACTCTCAATAACCGTTTAACCGTACAGTTTTCATATTTTAAACGTTTAAATCCCTAATGATCTGATCTTTCCCACTTCTGTTGATTTTTTATGGAATGTTTTCCCCCATAAAGGGGGGGCTGGCATTGTTTGGGCAGAGTTGGTTGTTCTTATCCATGGCTTCCTCCAGTATGGTGGTTAGCCTGGATGTAGCTACATATGTAGATATGTAGATGTTTCTGTATGAGATAAAGAATAAAAAAAAAACTTAAAGCTTGTTATATGGATGTGTGAAACACATCCATCTGGTGTGTCAGGTTAAGGGCAGAGAACAAACTGAAATCTTTCCATGACAAAATAGATGTTTTCACTCTTCTCCTGGTCTTTAGCAGGTTTGTGATAGTATGGTGGGGTTTTCCGGTTGTTAAAGAAAAAATTAAAACTGTGAAAAAGTTCTTCCAAAAAATGAGTTACAGTGTGGTGAATCAAGTGTCTGCCTTTAATGACCTGTGGCATGGAGAGAAGATGGACAGTGTTCCCTTTTTTTTCTTACAACACTTTCAGCTTTTATACGAGTTGGATAACATAAACACAAACGGTCATCCCCAAAGTACAGCTGTGCTTGTCACTTCTGTACTCTTACAACAGCATTACAAAAATAAGCTTTCCCTTATACGGTCTGTTCTTGTAGCTCTACACATCTTTCTGTGACAGACAGGTGCAAACACACTCCATGAACAGTTCTCCTACATACATGGTAAAATCCAAAGAGCGAAACCCTCACCTCCAGAAAAATACACTTAACCCTTAGAGCTCACTGCTATTTTTTTCGCCATCATGTCTCTTCTGGACTTTTCTCTTAAAAAGCCTCTTAAACATCAACCCTGTACTGAAATTACTACAGTAATTTCACTTGAATTCTGAAAAGTTATAGGACTCTAAAGACAAAAGAAAAAAATTCAAAATAAAATCGGAATTTGAAACTCAAAGATTTTTACTGATAACACACAGTAAACAATAATGACTAAGCATTTTCTTTGCACAGACATGTTCTCTCATCTCTTGGGGACAAAACAGTGAAAAATAAATATTCTGTGACTAACAGTTTTTAAAATATCTACATATATACAAAAAAGTCCATGCGCTTTTTTGTAGTTAGATTCATTGGTGCCATTCCTTTAAGCTGTAGAGACACAACAGCTTGCTATTGGAGGACAGCCCCTCCCACAATGCTTTGCATGTAAACATTGCCCTAAATAAACATGGCGCTACCCACCAAAGAAAGCCAAAGTAAATGATCGAAAATTGATTAAAAATGGACAAAAAGGTGCTTATTATCAGATCTAACGCCATGGATTTATTCCCTAAAGTCCCCGAAAAGTCACCAAAGATCCAGTCTTGCCAGAACGGCATCCTTAAGGGCTACAGAGATTTAGAAGGTGACAAAATTTTCAGCTTTCAGAGGAAAAAAAGAGTGTCTATGACTTATGGTTCAAAAGTTATCAACATTTTTCTAAACTGTGTCATTTCTTGTTGTATACACCAATGCTGTCCTCAGAGACCCCTGACAGTCAGCCAAGTTCTAGGCTGTCTATAAAATGTTCTGTAAGAGCTGTGAATGCACGAAGAACATATTTAGAACGGTACAACACAGAGCTTTCACAGGAAAAAAACAAGTTATTTTCTATGACTTACGGTTCAAAAGCTACCAAGGAATTTACAAAGGGGTGTGCCTGCAGTATGGATCTGTGCTGTCTGAGCTCTAAGGGTTAATTCCCCCACATTCCTTACAAAGTACCGTACAAAGTACCACATCGAAATTTAGGGAATTTGTCATGACAGTATCTGGATTATTAGACGAGTTGTTCTGCTGCTGCAGTGGCTGTCAGCTTGAATGTATCTGTAGGAGGGCGGCAGTTTAATTGGAGCTGAACCACATTTCCCTTTAAAACGAACACTAAGAGTCACACTCAGAGCTTGTCTTGGCAGATAAGATGGTTTTGCTCATCTCCTGACTGGACTTTGCAAAAAAATCTCACAGAGGAGCTCCAACATTCACAACTACGGCATGCACACAACCTTATTTTGTCCCGTCGCTCTGATTGGCTCATCAAGAATGTGACAGACAGAACATTCCTCCAAGACTTTTTTGAAGGTCCTGCTCTTCCCAAACACTTTCTATGGGAGCTTTCCCAGATGAATGTCTAATATATTCATGCAGTAGAAACATGAAACAGTCTTTATGGCACGTCAGGTTAGTAGAAAATATGGAATTACCGATACGGGTAAAAATAACCCAAATGCAGGCGGGTAGCTGTGATGTTTCCACTGAGCGTCTGCAGTTAAAGCAGGTCTCTCTCTGCTGTATTTTTCCTGTCACTTCATGTCAGGCTGGCATGAAAGGTACGCTACTCTTCTGGTGTTTTTCAAAGTAAAAGCCCCATCACTTCGTTTCTGTATTGACGTCCACTTTCCATACCAGGAGGTACAATTGAGTTAAAACAGCAAAGTGTAATCTTACCATAAATTCTTTGTGTAAAAATGTAAGTATCAACTTTGTGAGAACATGTCGAAGTATTCACCTGTCTGAAGGTGCAACAGTAATAAATGAAGCCTTATGTCAATGATTCTCTAACATGTGGCTCTTTTGTGATTATTTGTGGCTCTTTTATGTCTTAATTTGAAATGTTATTCCCAGAAAACCTTAAAAGGGGAAACTTTTAGCCATTCTCACCATCTTTGCCACTTTTCACCCATTTAAGCTATCTTTTGCCATTAAACACCCATTTTTTCCTATTTTTTTGCCCATTTTTGCAACTTCTTTTTGACACTTTTCCCAATTTTTGCCCTTTTTAACCATTTTTGCCACTTTTTGCAACTTTTTTAGCCACTTTTATACATTTTTTGCCACTTTTCGTCCAAATAAGCTACCTTTTGCCATTACATACCACTTGTTTCCATTTTTCTGCCCATTTTTGCCAATCTTGACTGCTTTTTTCCATTTTAGTCACTTTTCACTCATTTTTTTGCCACATTTTTGCCACTTTTGGACCATTTTTTGCCACCTGTATCTCATTTTGGTGTCACTTCTCACCCTTTTTTGCGGCATTTTGACCATGTTGCCACCTTCAACTTATATTTATTGCTACTTCAAGCTGTTGTTGCCTCTTTTCACCACTTAGATTGTGGCTCTCTCAACGGTATTTTTTAACAATTTGGCTCTTTGGTTGTGCAGGGTTGAGTCACACTGCCTTATGTCATTGATGAAGACAGTACCCAACCCTGTGTTGGTCACGTTAATGAAGAATCTAGTGGCAATTTTAAATCTGATTCTCATCATTTAAATAAAGGAAGGATTTTGCACACTGACCTTTAGATACGTGGACAAACAGACAGTAGAACGTAGATTTGTCTGTTGGACTTTTCCTCTCTGTGATATCTGACTTGGACCAGCAAACTCAGTCTTGCTGCAGAAGTGTGCACCCGTGTCTGTCATCAGGGAGATCCAATCAAACATACTGAGTCTATCATAACTGATGGAGCGAACAGGAGAGCAGATTTGGTTTCTACCAGTATAACATGAAAGCAGATGCATCCTGTCATCAAACTGTGAAAATGAAACTGCAGACAAACTAAGGTGAACCTTAAAGTTTGGAGCAGAACTGAGGATCAGAGGTGATAATCAGACGCTGGGAGAAAAAGTCCCACAGCAGGAACTTTTAGCAGTAGTTTCTGTTCCAGCAGACAGCCATGTCGTCTTTGCTGCTGTTCATGAGCGAGTCAAATTCGAGGCCATCGTCCTTGGCGAGAAAAGGCGATACTGATTACAATTCAGCAGCAGCAAGCACCCAAATCCCTTTAGAGCCCTGGCAAGTGGATTCACTGTCAAGGTCCGGCGGTGACAACAAGACTAATTACTCCATAATGGGAATCATCCTTCTCTTTCAGGCCCAGACCGGAGTCCTGGATCGCTAAGAAACTGGCTGGATGATCACAATGTGGCCTCATAAGGATCGGCCGTACATACAGATTAACTTTAGCCCAATCCATCAACACACAGAGAGGGCTGTTACCACAGTGAGTTAGCATGCAGTGCCAAGAAAATGCCCCCCTTGGACGTTTGTGTCGGGTCTGACTTTGTTTTCTTGAGGGTCTGTGAAACGGGTGCTCGCACGTGGTGATCCATATTCAGCAGCCTTAAAGTCGAGTGCAGCCTGAAAGTAAAGGAGGAAGTTTTTAGGAGAAAGTTTCTCTCTTTGACGTGCTCCTTTACATCGACATTAGGCTCGTTGTCTGCAAGACGAAGCTGCATCTCTGTTCAGCAAAATTAAAAAGTCAAGAGTCATATGCCCTGATTTTCTACTGGGATAAATAAAGTATCTATCAGTCTGCAAATGGAAAAGAAGGTAGATTTAATGATCTTTGTGCAGCTGGGTGAAAAGTAGCTGAAAATGGGTTACATGCAGTAAAACTGGCAAGAAGTAGCAAAGGCAGTTAAATTAGGCAAAAAGTTGCATAAAGATGTTGCAGAAATTGGCAAAAAAGTGGCAATATTGGGTGAATAGTGGCTGAAAATGGCTAAAATGTTGTATAAATGGCAAAAAAGTGGCCAAAATAGCCAGAAAATGGCAAAAACACAGCAAAAATTGGCATAAAGGACAAACAGTGGCAAAAGAAGATCAAAGAGTTGCAAAAAGATGTTGCAGACTGGCAAAATTTGATAATAGTGGTTAAAAATGTGACGGAAATGGGTGAAAAGCAGCAAAAAGTAGCAGAAATTAACAAAAGGAGTCAAAAACGCACAAAAATGGCAAAAGGCAGCTGAAGTAGGCAAAAAGATGTTTCAGAAATGGGCAACAAGTGGCAAAGATCAGTAAAAAGTGGTAAGAATGGGTTACATGCAGCAAAATTTGTTACATGCAGCAAAATTTGTTATATGCAGCAAAACTGACAAGAATGGGCAAAAAAGTGCAAAACACGACATAAATTGGTTAAATGCAGCACAAATTGTCAAAAAGGACAAAAAGTGGAAAGATGTTGCAGAAATGAGGAAAAAGGGACAGAAAGTGGTTAAAAGAGGGACAGAAATGGGTGAAAAAGAGGCAAAAATGGGCCAGGTGCCACCGTGAGAGGCCCAAAAATAGAGCAACTGCTTTTTCAGCTCCAACATGAGGGCCTAGCCAGGATATTAGCACCAATGCTAATGGTCAAACATGTCAATAACATTGTCAACTAGATCAAAATTGCAATTTCAGTTGAGATTGTGTGGGAATACTGAGAGCTGAATTGTGGAAGAACTGTTGGAAACAGCCAAAAGCACAAAAATAGCTGAAAATAGCATAAAATGGCATACAAGTAGTAGAAATGGCATAAAAGTAGTAGAAAATGGCCTTGAATAGCTCAAAAATGGATAAAAAATAGCTGAAAATAGCCTAAAAATAGCTTAAAGTAGCCTCAAAATAGCTGAAAATAGCATAAAAATATCCATATTTCAAAAATTATAAAAGTTAGACACTAGAAAGGTCATAGCAGTCGAATGACAAAGAAACTGAAGTTTTTAAAGTTGAGACAGTGTCGATATGACATAGTATGAAGGAGGAGATACCTGGCGCGGAAGAATAATAATAAACAAAATGGCCGACGCGAGTATCAATAGTGTGGATGCTCAGCCTCCTCACTAATAAATCAGAACTGTGAGGGTCCATTCTCTGGGTTTGTCAGGGGCCCAGACAATTCTTTGGGTAGGCCTGACTGCGTGCCAGGACCTGGTGGGCTGGTCTAGACGTGGGGGGCGAGGATACCTGGAGGGATGGGCCTGGAGCAGGTCTGGAGGATGGCCTTCAGGAGGTCAGAGCAGTCCAGGACCAAGGATGATGCAGCAAAGTTCTGAACCAGCATGTGCTCCCACACCTGAACTTACCTGCTCTATTCCAAACAAGGGAACTGTTACCTCTGTAAAGTTGACTGGCAACTTTTGAAGGAGTTAATTTATGTACAAAGGAACTGTGAATCTTTGGAGTACAATCACGTTTTAAAGACTGAACTTCTGTCTGAGTATAGGCTGGATAATAAGCAGGTGTTCCATCTGCAGTGAGGCCCATGAAAACAAGCTTTTTCTGAGGAAATTGGATTTTCATTCTGCGTAATCAATGAATTTCAGTTTGCATTTCCCAGGATAACAGCACCAGCACCAAACAATACCTCGGTCTGAATAAATTCATCATTTGAGCTCCTTTTGAAATCCAGCAGAAAGAGCCGCTCAGCTGTCGAAACATTATGAAATTACTTCAGACTTATTCGACTCAAAGATGCTCGGCTGCGTCCTTCTGCCTGCGCTGACCTTCCTGCCTCACAGAAAACACTTAAATCTTCCCACAAATCAATTCCTCCCTCCAGCAGATCTCTGCTCCAGAGCTGTTTTTGGTCCATCTTAAGGCTGTTTATGTCCAGCTGACAGCCAGCATGGAGTGCAGAGTGACATTTTGAGAGTAGATAGACAGTTGGCGTGCGTGGACGGCGAGCTCGGGAGACAAATGTGACGAGCAGCGAGGCAGAGAAGGAAGCCGGCCCATGATTGATACAGGTGCCACTGTGAGAGGTCAAAGCAATGCCTCAAAAAACGGGGCCATCGATTCTGCTGCCCTTTAAACAAACAAAGGGACATCTCTGCATCAAGAAAACGCCACGCTCTTACAGGCTCGGACCGCTGCCATCGCCGCTGAATAACTCCTCACATCAACGCGTGACTTAAAGCAGCATCGTCGCTGAATAACAACCACTTCTTTTTCTATTTATACCAGTGTTTCTGCATTGTCACCATGCTGCACTCTGGGAAAACAGGACTCTATTTTTAGTTGTAATGTCTTCCTCTGTCTCCGTTCGCCTCGTGTCTTTCTCCTGATAAAATGCTGTTGAGAGCTGCTGGGGCTTTGCCGAACTCTATTCCCCTCCTGCTAAGACAGAAGTTTAGAGGCTCTCATTAATAAGAGAGGACTGTAAGGAAGCCAGCATGAAAGCAAGCCCGCCTCCCTCCCCTCTTTTCCTCCCCCACCATCCCACAATAACACCCACTGCCCAATCTGAGCGACCAAAACCACAAGACTGAGGAGAGAAAAGCCTCCCTGTCCCCTTTGGTGTCTTGGAGGGCTAATAAAGTGGAATAAGGCCGATCATTTATCACGTGTGAGCCCAAAAAAAGAGCCCACATGTGGAGGGTCAGACACATGTTTGAGAGTTGATTATCTCTACTAAGCGGGCGTGCGTGGAGCAGCTGGTGGGCTGCAGTAAAGGTCAGGCTTCTAGAGTTAGTGATAGAGGTCTGCACTTCAAACATTTGGCTCCAGAATCTGCACAGAGTCAGTTTTACGTCAGCGTCTCCCCGTGGTTCAGCTGGCAATATGTGAGCACCAGATAACCTCCAGTACAAAGAGCACAGTCCTGGTTTTTGTTCCATCTGCTGACCACTCCAAATAATCTCATATCAGAGGCACGCCTTTGTGGCTGGCGTGCTGTTTCCATATGAAAGGATCTTCAGAAACGCTCTGATGAATGGAAATCAGCTTTCTAATTTAGCATCGCTGTCCCTCTGTTCTTTAGTTTTCATAGTTTGTAGCTTCAGATCCTGCTGCTTTCCCCCATGCCAGGGTCGTCAACAAGGGCCAGGTTTTTCCTTGATGATGGGGACCGGACTTTTAAATAAACTTTAAAGCCCTTTTCACACCGCCGCGCGGCAACTCACTGCCTCCAGTCATTTTAATGAGGGAAGGGCAGCAGACGGGAAGCGGTTATAACCGCGGCGGTAGGACCCAGAAGCGGTTGCCGGCCACATGAACGCGCACAGATTTTGCCCTGCCGCTCGGAGATCAGAATGTTGAACTTTCTGCCGGCAGCAGCCAATCACATCGAAGGAGGGAGAGAACCCGGAAATAGCAGGCTTCGCAGGTCAAAGCAAACAATGGAGGAGCTCATCATGTTGGTGTCGGAATATCCTGAGCACTACAACACGGCTCTACTGTCGTACAACGACAACCAGAAGAAAAATTAGTAGGGTAGAAGATGACTGGAAGTCATGGTAGAGGGTGAATATTCCTCTATTCCTCCCAGCATTGTGAATATTCTCGCTACAATTTGCTGTCTTTCTCTCTGTTACGCTCCGACTCATCTCCTTGACCGGGCGTGTGTCTTACAAAGTCTATACACTCCAAAACTTTGAATAAGTTATTCATGTTCGTCATCTCCTGGTGTAAAGTGGTAACAGTGCAGAGCTCCAACATTAGCCCTATCTCCCAATAGTAAAGAATCGTTTAAAAAAATCCTGGATCCAGACGGTGATCCTGATCACTCCCAAAATCGAATCAATTCTTCCTTATGCCATATCTGACACTTCCTGAAAATTTCATGAAAATCCATCCATAAGTTTTTGAGTTATATTGCTAACAAACAAACTCTGTTGGTCACATGACCTCCTTGGTGGAGGTAAAAGTAGGGACAGAGCCATGTTTACCATTGTGTAGCATCCGCTCTTCTTTAACAACAGTCTGTTAACGTCTGGGAAGTGAGGGGACCAGTTGATGGGAAAGGAATGTTGTCTCATTCTTGTCTGATTTTAATTAAAGCTGCTCAACAGTCCTGGTTCTTCTTTGCTGGATTTTTCCTTTTCTGATGTTTCAAATGTTTTCTGTTGGTGAAAGGTCTGGACTGCAGGTAGACCAGTTCAGGACCCGGACTCTTCTCCTGTGAAGCCATGCTGTTGTGATGGATGCAATAAAGCACTTATCATCTACTGGTGGCCTGGGGGCCATATCAGGACCCCCAAAGCTTCCTGTCTGGCCCCCAGAAGATCATTAAACATCAAAATATTGAAATAGCTTTAAAATGAACTAATATTCGATCATTTTAATATAGATTTACTTGTCAGCCATTATTGATAAATATTAAAAGAAAATGGGTTAAGGTGGGCAGAAATGTTGCTAAAGTGGCCAGATGAAGTGGTGAAAAGGGGTAAAAGAGTAGCAGAAAAGGGTTATTAAGTGGCAAAAAGGTTTGTGGAGTGGCCCAAAGGGACAAAATTTTGCAGAAAAGTGGTAATAAGAGGTTAACATATAGCAAAAAAATGGTGAAAGAGGAAAAAATGTTTTAAAAAAGTATCAAAAATGGTTAAGTGCCAAACACTAGTCTAAAAAAGTAATGAAAAGGGGTTAAAAAGTGGCCAAAAATGGAGGAAAAGTGGCAGGAAATGATAAAATAGTGTCACAAAGGAGATAAAACATGCAGGAAAGGTGTTTTTAAAGGCTTAAAGAATGACAGAAATTGATTAACGAGGCAAAAGGGGCAAAACGTATAAAAATGGGGTAAAAGTGGCAGAAATCTTGCAAAAATAACCTGGCAAAGATGTGAAAATGGGTTAAAGAGTGAAAGATCGGGCAATAATTGACAGGAAAGTGGCTAAAATGGGTTTAAGAGTGTAAAAATGGGTGAAAAGTGGCAAAAATGTAATTAAAAGTGGCAAAAATTGTTAAATAGTGATGAAAAGTGGCAAAAATAGAGGAGAAGGGACAAAAACTGATGAAAGAGTGGCACAAAGGGGATAAAACATGCAGGAAAAGTGGTTTCAAAGAGTTAAAGAATGTAAAAATGGGTTAAAGAGGCAAAAAGAAACAAAATGGGTTAAAAGTGTCAGTTAATATTGGTTCTAAATCACAGCTCTGTAGGGCCCCATTCTCTGGGATTTTCAGGGGCAGTTCTGTTGTCAGGCCTTTCTCCTTGTGCTGCGTTATAGATAACAGGGATAGATCTCACTGGCAATGCCTAAAAATGTCTGCATTTTGAAGAAAATACTAACACTAATACAATAATATGTTAATCAGACCAAAATATTGATTGAATTTTTGTTTATTTGAAAGTCTGGCCCCCAGAATCTCTGTCAAGACTAAATCCAGCCCTTGTGCAAATGTACTTTATGACCCCTGCAGTACAGGGTTGGATAGTGGGAAAAATAAAGTGTTCAGGTTAATGTTATTTAATAAAGGTAAATGTTCTTGGAACAGAAAACACTGGCATGCTCTCCGTCTTGTTCATATTGTTTTGAGGCTGTTTGAGTCTCCATGGCAGCCAGGTTTGAAAAATTCAGATATAATTGCAGCTGAGAGGCAGGATGGTGGGTTTGTTGAAGAGCTAATATTAGGAGGTTCTCACAGTCATAACAGGGATATTTCAGTATTTTTGAGGTTGTGTCATAAATGTCATTGTTACTTTCCTTACAGTCAGTCTCTGAATAGATGGACGGTTAATTCAAAGCTGTGCACTGTACTGATGTTTTATAAGTGTTATTCTTGTGGTTATTCTAAAGTCATAATGAAAGTTTTCTTCATATGTTTACAGTCCAACAGTTGCTGTAATCTCGATCTTCTACATAAAGGCGCTCACAAATGTCCCTCCATTCGTCTGCTACAGAAACACACATGGCGATGAAACCTGACAGACATGTTCAGGTGTCAGTGAATCTGGTGCTGGTGTTGTTTTAGAACTCAGACTCAGACGTGAGCGTCAGCATCAGTCAGACTCTAAACCACCAAACTGAACCAGGACAGGAATCTGATCCACAATCACTCCTCATAACAGACAAATATAGACTAATGGTTGGAACATTTGATGGCATTTTATGGAACAGATTGCAGCATTTTATTTTTATTATCCAGTTGGCCGTGGTATTTCCACTGTGGGCAGCAAACATTAATTCCTTCTAATTAATTTTACAGGACTGGATCTGTGCTGTTTACAAAGAAATCTAATAAGACCTTTTCAGGAGATGAACATCCAACATTTACCTTTGATGGAATGACTGTACAGTTAGAGACACATTTAGTCATTAGTGCACAGGTTATACACTGGTTATACACAGGTTATACACTGGTTATACACAGGTTATACACAGGTTATACACAGGTTATACACTGGTTATACACAGGTTATACACAGGTTATACACTGGTTATACACTGGTTATACACAGGTTATACACTGGTTATACACTGGTTACACACTGGTTATAAACTGGTTTAACTCACGGATGGACAGACGGATGGATGTTGGATAGATGGACTGAAGAACAGTTAGATATTTTGACAAATGAATTGCTGCATTTCTAAATAAATTGTTGGATAAATGAGAAAATGGATAGACTGATAGATTTGTGGATTGATAAATGGATG
This sequence comes from Cheilinus undulatus, assembly GCF_018320785.1. Lineage (NCBI taxonomy): Eukaryota > Metazoa > Chordata > Actinopteri > Labriformes > Labridae > Cheilinus > Cheilinus undulatus. The sequence continues at coordinate 2,035,302 of NC_054874.1, read as the reverse complement.
TATTGAAACAAGAGGAAATAAATCAGTGGTTGAATAAGGAGATAGATGAAGGAAGGGATGAATAGATAAAGTGACTGATAATAATTTGGATAAATAAAATAAATGGAAAGATGAGTTTAATTAGAAATGATAAAGTAATGTAAGAGCTGCTCTACTTTAACTGCTATAGTGACCAATAAAAGTACCTGGACCACTGAAGAACCCAATGGACCCTCCCCCCAGTTGTGATTTATGGATGATGTCATGCGATGATGTCATGTGAGCTGGATCGTTAGCATTGGTGCTAGCATCCTGGCTAACATTGAACCTCATGTTGGTGCTGAGAACAGTGCCGAGCTGTTGTTGGATTTGCCACTTTAAACCATTTTACATTTTTCATGACATTTCTGCCACATTTAACAGCATTTTTTTGCCAATTTTTGCCACATTTCACACATTTTTGCAGTTTTTTCCCCCATTACACAGTTTTTGACAGTTTTTTGCCATGTTTTGCCCCTTTTTTTTTGGCCACATTTAGCCAATACTTGCTTTTTTTGTCCCATTTTGACATTTTAACCAATTTTTGACACCTTTAAACCAACATTTGTCCCTTTTTGCTGCTTTTGTCCCATTTTTGCCACATTTAGCCTATAATTGCTGCTTTTTCTCCTCTTTTGGCTTTTTAAATTATTTTTCATATTTTCCCCTATGTCATCCCAAGTTTCTATGACCAACTTTTGCTACTTTTTGCCCATTTTTGCCACTTCTTGTCTTTTTTAACATATTATCCCATTTTTGTTGCTTTTTCTTAACACTTTTTTTTTATTATTGTTTTTTTTTTTACCAGTTATTGCCATTTAATGCAGCTTTTGACCCATTTTTGTCCATTTTTGTCCTTGGCATCTTTTTGCCTCTTAATGATACATTTTTAATGCTTTTTGTCCTTTTTTCCACTTTCAACCCTTTTTTAAGTTTTTGCCCTTTTTTCATTCGTCTCCCAATTTTTTAAACCATGTTTTGTCATTACTTTTAGCCACCTTTCACCATTTGTTTTCAGATTTTTTTCCTTCTTTTCCATTAACGTTGTCTCCGTTTCTTCTACTTTATTCTCTGAGATCTAGCTATAAAGTCTGACGTTACTTTCCCAACAGTTAAGTTCAGTGTGACCATCCTCTTAAACATCACCAATAAAAAGGTCATTCTGTTTTAAGAAAAGTGTTTAGATTTTTAACTCATTGAGTGCCAGCCCTTTTATAAAATGGAAAGTGGCTTGTGCCAGCATTTTTGGCCATTTTGAGTTATCTTTCAAGACCCATAGAATATTTTGTGCTATGACTCTGAAAACACCGAATAGCTCAAATGAAAGAAGAAACTCTCTATTTCATCATGGAAAAAAAACATTTGTTTGCACCTTGTTCGATTCTTGATTTATCTGAAGTTGAATTGAGGCTAGTTTCACCAAAAAGACCGCTTTTTTCCTAGAAAGCTGAGAAAAATGTATTTTTGTGAAAGAGAGTCTGTCAAGCAGAACAGTGATTTGAATGTTATAATTTTGCCTTCATTGACATAAAAGACATCGGAAAATTTACAAATGTTATTTTATTGTAAAATAAAAGAAATAAAAATAAATACAAAATACAGCACAATACAACTGGACGGCCGCCACATGACCCCCCGATACGCCCACATCCTGTCCTGCTTGCGTGTCCCCTGGCACTGCCTGTAAATTATAGAAGTAATATAATATATAATATGTTATATATAATCTATAATATAGAATTTTTTTGTTCTTTTCTCTTTTTCTGCCAACAGATGGTGTAGTAGAACTGCATGGGGCTTGCTCTTCTCTCAAGTCTGAAATCACAGGAGCGTGAGTGATGGTTTCATTCGATAAATCTGGCTGAATAAACAGTGGTTCCTAACTTTAACTTACCTCTATCGCTCTGGGACGGAGAACAAGATCCGCTCCACTCACTCGGCAGCCATTCCTCAGAGTCTGGGTCGGAAAGTCCGTCTCTGAAGTGTCGTTGCTGTATGCATCCAGCTGGCTAGCAGATACCTTTTCTTTCACACACGGGGGAGACCTCGCGGCATTCTTTAGCCTCTTGGCCAGCCGAGGCAGATGAATGAACACGCTGATCGCTGAATTCGCTGTCGGTTCAGTGAGTTACAGATTTCTCACACAAAAGTTTAAAGTTTCTTCCAGCGTCCGCTGGCGAAACTGGCCACTTGACTCCCTCTGTGTTTTTTGGGGGGACATTTTGTGCCGATACTGAATATTTTAGGACTTTTAGCTTAGATTACCTCCATCCCAGCGTCTCCACTTCCTGCTCTGATCTCTGCAGCTTTGACCTACCGTCTCTCCCGTGTTCCCACTATGTATCCCAGAAGCCCCAAAATTACTCTCGGGGAGTGTGAGAGCGCCCCCTTGTGCCAGCCGCTGAAAAACACTTTGACATATATATACGTCAATGGCACTCAATGAGTTAAAAAAGCTATATTGTACTACAGTGTGGTTATTATTCAGGTTGTAAATAAAATATGGCTCTACAGTGTAACCTCACAGTGGACCATGATTTCGCTGACTACCCCCCCCCCCCCATGGATCAGCCTTGGCTGTTGATGCTAATCTGAGACTGTTCAGTTTTCTATGATTATTATCTACATGGTTATTTTGCTATTTCTTTATTGTAACTCGAGGCCTTCATGTAAATGTCTGATGGATTTGTGGCGGTCATGTATTTATCGCTTTCACTGTTGTTGTTCTGCTCATTCTGCATCTTCCGCTTCTCTCATCCCTCCTCTGCCTCTCTTTGCTTCTTTTCCCTCCTCTCTGCTTTTACCCCGACTCTCTCCAACCCCAGCACCTCTTCATCAGACGGGTAAACAGATGTCTCAGTGGAGCTAGCTGTGTTTTCCTAAATAGCTCCTTTAAGTTGATTATTGACTTTTAAATCTCCTACAATTTCAATTAACCCCCGTTAACATTAGAAAGCTTGCTTGTCTCTGTGTTATGTAATCATTTCTTCTTAATTATTTCACAAGTGTGCACGTTCCGTTTCCTTACTCCCTTCCAAACCCAAAAACCCCTCAGCGAGCGAGCGATAGAGTGAGAGAGCCGTGCTTTCTGATGGCGTTGCAGAAAAAGGAGTCAGCGGGGAGTCTACAGCGTGATGTAAGACACGAGTGGAAAGGTTACCAGCGAGAGACCCATAAATCCTTCTGACACTTAAACACTCGGGCACATGTTTCTAATCAGCTCAGGTTCAAATAATATTATGGTTGAGGAATTCCCCACCGCAGTCATTAGCCGTTATCAAAGACTAACTTTAGTGTGGCGGGACTCAGGGGGGGTTTAAACCGCCGGGAACGCCAGGCGTGGAGAATAATTATGTACATGGCAGGTGGAAAGCTTTCTGCTTTTGTGCTCAAAGTGGCTGGCGTTCTCTACATGCTGATCAAATATTTCAGTGAACTCTCAGAGGACAACGCTCTGCAGCATGTTTGCAGCCCACACTTTTTACTCTCGAGCTCCATCAGCTGGACTGAAACACAAATCCACTAGAAAACCTTCTAAAGTATTTGTTTCTCCTTCCCGCCCAGCGTGCGACAAGCAATTATTCCACTCCATATATCTCACCCAAGACTGTTGGGAAGCTCATCCTGTACCGGGGGATGAGCTTGGCAGCGGCGTGTTGACAGTCATTTCCACAATGGACTCTCTTTTCAGATAACTCCAGCCAGTAATTTGCTCGTACATCTTTGGGAACAGCTCACCCAGCCGTAAAAAAGCCTTAAATCCTGGAGCTAAAACAAGGATTCAGCGCTAAAGAAGATCCTTTTTTCTCTCTCCTTGTTGTTTTGTTTTTGTGGATGGAGTTATAGAAGAAAAGAGGAAGTCAGGCGCTGTCTAAAGGGATGGTACTTCCTGTGTGCGCTGGTCTCTAGGGTTAATTATTACTGTACAGGCTGTAATTTGCTCTTTGTATTGGTACTTATCTCCCCTCACAGCTGGGGTGTTTTTGCCGGGTGGATGGCCATTAATCAAAGCTTTCTCCTGCAGGAAGTCGGACTATCCATCACCTCTCTCTGCTGTCCCACCAGGCGCTAAACCTTTTCATTTTTACATCCCCAACCGCAGCCTTGAATATCATTCCTGCGCTTTCCTGCAGCGAAGGCTTGAGTGACTCATGGGCACAAATTGGAGACTTCTGCAGGAAGTGGCTGTGATTGGCTGAAAGGGGCTGTTTGTCAGTCACTCTGGAAGAAATGTGTAAAAGAGGAAAATCATTTAAAGTCCACTACGCGTACACTAAAACACCCCCTCACACTATTAATCATATAGCTGTTACACTGTGCTTCATGCAGCTGTCAGTTCAGAGCGAACAGAGTCTCAGCGGGCGTCACGTACGGTCCTTTTATTATTGATGGCCTTTCTAGCCTGTGTCATACCGTTTTAGAGCAGGAGACAAAAATGGAGTTCAGTTTCTTCCACATACAGTGCCTATGAAAAATATCCACCCCCGTTATTGATTTATAACTCAATCATGGCCAATATAATTTGGCTTTTTTTTTTTTTTAACAAAAAATACAAAACACCCCTCTCTAATATCAAAGTGAAAACAGATTTCTACAAAGTAACGCCAATTAAATAAAAATAAGTAATGTAAAATAATTGACAGCATAAATATTCCCCCCTGAGTCTGTGTGGATGGGTCTCAGTCAGGCTCAAATGTCAGGACTGTGATTTTACTCCATTCTTTTTTGCTAAACTGCTCTGCTCTCTTGGATTGAGGTCTGGGCCTTGACTTGGCCACTCCAGAACATTCCCCTTGTTGTCTTTAAAGGAGATATATTTTACCCATGTCAAACAAGTTTATATTGTTCTCAGAGGTCCCCAAAACGTGCCTGTGAACTTTGTTGCTGAAAAAACACTCCAGTGTTGGATTTTTGCATGTCTAAAATCCCCTCTGTTTCAGCCCTGCTCGGAACGAGCTGTTTCTGTGTCTGTGGCTTTAAATGGTAATGAGCTGTCTGACTCCGCCCCTGACCACACCCCTCTCAGGAAATGGATGCAGAACTCCTGATGTTACAGACACATTTTATCCAAAGTTTTTGACTTGACTGGGGTTTGAACCATCAATCTTGAACCAATGATCAGTAGAGGAGGGCAGAACTTTCCTCCAAGCGGGGGAAGGCCAACCAAACCTGGGGGCGGGTGCTTACGCCCCTTGTGAGGTCACTAGGTGTAAAATCTGAGAACGGCTTGTTTCAGCACACATTTTCTGAAAGGTAGAGAAAGAGAGGGGGAGAGGGAATGGACAGGCCAGGGACACATATTTGTGTTAGAAAAGCCTGAAAAGGGATTTTTGCATAATATGTCCCCTTTAAACCATTTCTGTGCCTTCTCCCATGCCGTAGTTCTGTCAGACTGAATAAGATTTTCCTCCAGGATTCATTCTACCCTCTACCTTTATAAGCCTTCCAGGGCCGGCTACTGAGAAGCATCCCCACAGCATGATGCTGCCACCATCGTGCTTCACGTTTGCCACTCCAAATCCATGTAGCCACTTTTTACCTATTTATGCCTCAGTTGACTCTTTTTTTCCTCTTGTGACCCTATGATACCCTCTACCTTCCAGGGCCAGCTGAGAATCATCCCCACAGCACAATGCTGCTGAGAAGCATAACCACAGTGTGATACTGCTGAGAAGCATCCCCACAGCACGATGCTGCTGAGAAGCATCACCACAGCGTGATACTGCTGAGAAGCATTCCCACAGCACGATGCTGCTGAGAAGCATCACCACAGCGTGATACTGCTGAGAAGCATCCCCACAGCGTGATGCTGCCACCAGCGTGCTCCACAGTAGGGATGATGTGTTTGTGGTGATGTCAGTGTTTGGCGTCTTGTCTGATGGTCTTAAAGCTCCATTCTGGTCTCATCAGACCAAAGAACTTTCTTCCTCTTGACCATGGAGTCTCCCACAGTCCTTCTGGTGAACTCTAGTCCAGATTGAATCTGAGTTTTCTTCAACAGTGTCTTTCTCTTTGCCAGTCTCCCATAAAGCTCTGACTAGTGAAGAACCCGGCCAACAGTTATTGTCTGCAGAGTCTCTCCATCTCAGCTGCTGAAGCTTGGAACTCCTTCAGAGTAGTCATGGGTGTCTTGGTGGCCTCTCTCACTAGTCTCCTTCTTGCACGCTTACTTAGTTTGTTAGGACGGTCTGATCTAGGCAGATTTACACATGTGACATATTCCTTTATTTCTTCGTGATGGATTTAACTGAACTCTGGGGGATGTTCAGAGACTTGGAGATGTTTTTGGCTCCATCCCCTGACTTAGACTTTTCAATAACATTTTCCCTGAGCTGCTTGGAGTGTTCTTTTGTCTTTATGGTATAATGGTAGCCAGGAACATAGATGAACCAGTGATTGGACCTTTCAGACACAGGTGTCTTTATATTACAATCACTGAGAAACATTCACTGCACTCAGGTGATACCCATTTCACTGACTGTGAGACTCCTAGCACTGGTTGGTGCTTAGAAAGTAAAGCTGATTAGAAATAAACTCCCAATCTTTACATTACTAACTTTAAAAGTAGAGGCATGGTTCTGTTTGCCGGCTATGAGCCTGTTATTTAAAATCAGTCCCCAGAGTGAGTGTTCTGATCATACAACCCTTTAGAAGAGTAGAGTTCAGTCCCTTCTCTCTGGACAGTAGAGTGTAATTCTGTTTCTGTTTTCACACAGAGCCTCGTCTTCATTTCCTTGACAGAGAACGCCGCTGCCCTGTCCTCACCATCGGCTCCGCTCTGCTCTGCCTCTCTACTGCAGATCTGTAAAACAGTGGGTGATCTGCCAGCCTGAACCTCTAAACAGCCTTCCAAGTCTTTTGTCTGAGCTACAGCTCACAGGCACCCACTCCCACACACAAGCAAAGAATCCTCATTAGGTTTATGAGCTGTAACCCTGCTGCATCATAAATAATCCAATCTCCTCCAAACAATGCAAGAAGGAGCCTCCTAGGTGTGATGTTCTCTTGTTTCGGGGTACAATCAGAGAAAGAAAACCGCGTTAATAGAAAAAGAATGCATGAGAGAAAGATTGAAGCCTTTTATGGACAACAAAGGAGAGGATTTCAGTCGTGCTGCTCTGACTCTGCCTTTGCCTCAAACCAAAACGCACTTCTTCTATTTTCTCGCGTGAGCAGAAGCGTACGGACTCACGCTGAGTAAAACAATGATTCAAGGTTGCAGGTGATAAATGAGCGTGTCTGCTCTGAAAGCAGAAGGTCATGTGCATCGGCCCCCAGTGTGCAACCGCCATCTAGCACGCAGCAAGGGTGCACTGTTGGCATGCTATGACACAACAACGCTTCCTTTCCCAGCTCCAGCGGCAAGCACAGGTCAGTTTCTTTGTTTTCAGCACCGTACACAAGACATCCCTAGATTGGCTCTAACTAAAGGATTTTAGCCTAACCTGATGATGGATCATTCTGGTTTCAGGGTTGTAGAATGGAAGAAGAGCGAGTGGTGAAAATCTACAAGCAGCAAGCAGACATCAGAGAGTGGAGGAGTTCTGAATTATCACGTAGAAGCCAACGTTCAGAATGACTGTTTTAAGGAGTGTTATTTTAACTTTACCACTTTTCATCCCAGCATCACTTTAATCCAGCCGTTATGTCTTAAAGCAAACAAAGCATTGTCAGATGAACACTTTCTTTTTAAAATTCAAGATCCATTATTGATAAATACAAACACAAACCCTCTTTGTTCTGAGAATTCTGAACAGAGTTAACAAAAATGTTTGATGCAGTAGTAATGAGTCACATTTCAAGAATCTTCAGCAAAAACTCAAATCTTTCAAGACTCAAAAATGAAGTTAAAGTTCTGTTTTTATTCCAAGGGGACATTTTGTACTAATGTATTTGATCATCTGTCTGTCCAACCAGCCACAAGTCCATCGTCCATCCATCATCCATCCATCCATCCATCCATCAACCAATCAACCTTTCAACCATTCATCCCTCCACCCAACTGTCAAATGTCCATCCCTCCATCCATCTATTTATCCATCCAGCCATCAATTCATCCTTTCAATCATTCGTCTGTCACTTTTAACTCATTCTTAACTCTTTAACACTGTTTTGCCACTTTTGACCCATTTTCACCACTTTTTAACCGCTTTTCACCATTGCCCTGCCCCTTTTTTGCCTTTCTTGGCACACATTGGTGCAGTTTTTATCATATTTTCTGATTTTTTTTAACCAATTTATGCCACTTTCAGCTCATTTTTCATCTGGGACCACTATTTAACACATTGTTTTTCCCTCCAATTTTCACCACTTCAACCCATTTTTGCCAATTTCTGCCTTCTTTTTTTTGCAATTATTTTATTTTTTTATTACTTAAAATTATTTTAGTTCCTCCCACTTCATTGTCTGAATCTTTTAATGATATGGGCTGTAGATAGAGGGAGATTCAAAGTCTCAGCAATTTTACATTTAGGAACATTTTTTTGAAAGATTTCCAATCCAACTGTCCATCCATCCGTCCATCCATCCATCCATCCATCCATCCATCCATCCATCATCAATCCTTTCAACCATCCATCAACAAATCACCTTTCAACCATTCATCCCTCCATTCAACTGTCAAACGTCCATCACTCCATCCATCTTTTTATCCATCCAGCCATCAATTCATCCTTTCAACCATTCATCTGTCAAACCATCCATCTTTCCATCTGCCTGATTGTCCATCCATCCAGTCGTCCATCCAACAATCCAACCCTCTGTCCATCCAACTATTCATCCTTACATTGTTGATGCACATGATCTCTCTTAATATCTCCATCTGACGTCCATCCATCCAGCTGTCCATCCCTCTAATTATCTGTCTGTGCGTCCTGCCATCTATTAATCCATCCATCCATCCATCCATCTCTTCCCAGGCTCATAATACCTTTTAAAACATTTCTGACAAACGGCTGCAAGAGAACACAAAGTTTTACTGTAAAAAGACATTAGAAAATAAAATCAGAGTTTGCAGCTTTAGCAGAAAAACTCATCTTCCTAAACCTCGGTCATAAGTCTTCCTAGCTGATAAATGTTTTTCTAAGGCGACCCTTGCTCCGACCGAGTGGACAGAGTGTTTAATTCACTCTCAGCAGAGAAAGAGAAATCCAGTCTGTTGGCTGGCGTAGCTGAAGCACTCATGAGACTGAAGCTTCAGTCAGTCTAGATCATGTAAATAAGAAGGCTGCTACGGTCCTACACACAGAGATGCTCCAATATTCCTGTTTTTGATGAGGGAATTAAACCTTTAAAGCATATGTGCAGAAATCCTGCATTTATTTCATAACCATGGGAACGTTAACCAGGAATTATTTTAGCTGGATGAAGTCACTACCCTGGTGTTAATCTCATGAACGCTGACAGATAAAGACAATCTTTACTGAGATTTCAGGCTTCAAACGCTCCGTCACATCTCACAAAGCAGCTCACAGGAAATAACATTTATTTTCCTCCCTGCCTCTATTGTCTCGTCTTGGTTTTCATACATTCTCCTCAGCTTTATCTCCAGCTCCTTTCTCTCTCTCGGGCACGGCTCGCTGTTTGACAAGTGCTTTACCCCTTCCAGCTTTTCTTCCACAAACAGGTCAGAGGAAGATCAATAATGTGTGTGGATAGGCTCTTATCTCAGTCCAAAGGAGGCCTTATCAGCCGTGCTTAAATGGTGTTTCATGAAAATTCCTTGAAACTTAATCCTCCTGGAGCTGGAAGACAAAAGAAAAATGGCCTGGTATCAAAGTATCGCGTGTGTCGATTCAAATAAGTTTCACTTATCTGCCGGCTGCACATCACAACAATAGAAGCTCAGAGGAGGAAAAACCACTATCAGCCTGGAAAAGGAGTGAATAATAGCCAGGCTGCTGACGAATATCTACAAATACTGTGTTAATACACACCAGTGGATCTGACAGAGTGTACTACAGGCTGATAAGAGCTGTGTGTTTCCTATTTAAGTCAGGATACTGCAGGTAGTAAAGAGCAGGGTGATTGCAGAGCTGAGAATGTGGAGGAGACAATGAAACGCTTACTGTACTGATAATAAGGCCTGCAGCTTTTAGCTGCAGTACAGAATAATAACACAGTACAGTCTGTCCATGTGTGTAGTAGAAGCTCTGTCCTGTATTTCTGGGTTTCCACAGTAGCTCATTTTCAATCACAGACCCTCTCTCCCATTGCCTTTCCTCATCTTTTGATGCTGGATGTTTTGCTGCTCTAACTTTGCAAAGCAGATAGTCCAGATTCCGTGTCTGTCATCAGGCAGATCTATTTTCTGCAGTCTGAAAGGATTATGCAAGAGCTGAGAACAGACCTGACCAATCAGCATCATTTTAGGAGAACGAGGTTGTAGCTGTGGGCGGGGTTTAGTTGCACTGTAAGCTGCTAGCTATGGCTGCTGGAATTGCGGTTATCTTAGGCCTAGTTTACACAACAACGTTTTACTTAGTTTTCCGTTTTGGTTTCCAGAAAGTTCCATGTTTACACGGCAACGTTTTTGAAAACAATCTTCGTCTACATGAGAACGCAGGAAACAAAAAACGCCATGGTAAGGTGATTTACAGCACAATAAAACTGTCTCTACAACAAGGGCAGTATTTTTCGTGTGTTTTTGATATGTAACATTTTTATCACACACGTGTGCATGAGAGTAATTCATCACTAAATCCTCCTCCTCATCACCATTGTAGCGCGGCAGCAAAATTTTACAGCACATATAAACACAAAGATTCATTGCAAGACCAGTCTTATTATAACGAAATCCTGTTAAGACGGTTTGATTTTCCAGGGACAAATTTTTCTCCTAAAGCCTTTGATTTCTCGTGGATTTTCTCTGTGCAGCACTTCCTGCTTTTAGCACAGCAAAAGAATGATAGCCTTTTCAGAACAATATTTCTAGTTCCACTTTTTCAATTTTATCTGCTTCTTGGAAGTGATTAACTATGTTTTTTTAACCTTAACACGGAAGCTTTAATCCTGTCTCCTCCATCAGCTGCGCATTGATATGTAGCCGGTGGAGGAGGAGACGGGGGAGTCTACAGGCTGAAGTTAGTTATTAAAACTTAAAGAAAAAAAGATAAAGTCTAAATCATTTCTGAGAAGCAGATATATAGGAAAATAGAAATATCATACTGAAAACAGGCTCCAGCTGTGCTCATGTGCAGTGTCGCGCTTTGTGAGAAAATCCACCAGAAGTTAAAGGCTGTAGGAGCTGAATTTGTCCGTGGGGAATGAATTATTCTCAGCGGATATCTACGTTATAACAAGAATGATCTAGCATTATCGTAGTGAGGCAGAGATATTTCACGGCTCATATTTGTGTTAATATGAGCCGTGAAATATCTCTGCCTCACTACGATGATGATGACGGTGATTATCATGATGATCGATACAAAAGGTAAAAGTAATCATTTCCAAAATTAATAGCATGACTTTATCTAAAGAAACTGGCACTGATAGCCCTCTAAACGAGAATAATGTGTCCCCTTTTCTAAATCCAGCTGTCCGTGACTTGACAAGCTGAACCACAGAAAACAACAACAGACTCGAGCTGCCACGGCTCGCTTCAGAGTGCTGCAACAGCTGACTGCATAGTGCGCATGTGTGTTTTCAGAAAGTGTCGTTTTTCCCTGTTTACACGGAGACGGGGGCGTTTTTGAAAAACTTCCACTCTGGAGCCGTTTCAAAAGTGTTCCATTTTCAGGTGCCAAAATGCCGTTTTCGTGTCAACGGACAGCCAAAATGCTACAAAAGTCTTGTGTAGTCACCTGAAAATGTTGTTGTGTAAACAGGGCCTAAGATGTAGCTATAATTTCCAGTATTTCTTATATTTCTGCACTTCTGTGTCTCCACAGATATTACTTCATGGCCAGGTCCAAATGTACGGTCAGGAGTGGAGACTCTAGGCATCGCTCCTCTTCTCCTGGGTTGATAGTCTAAACTCACATTCTTGAGTTAGATAAAACGCTGTTTGTTCCTGGAGTCAAGGATGGTTTCCTCACAGCTTGTGTGTCAGTGACCCTTAGACAGAGACAGTCTGGCTCCAGTACATGTTAGCACATCACGTCCATCAGTGGAGTCTGCAGGATCATATTTTGAGTTATGATCACAGTTGAGGCTGACCAAAAGGCATAAAAGAGTGAACTACTTTGAGCTTTGTTGAAAATCTGGCAGCAGCCTGACGCTGTGTTGATGTCAGTCTTTCTCCTTGGCCAGAACTAGTAAACAGTTCAACCTATGTCATCGTGTCTTCCTCTCACCTCGGGTTTTGGATTATTTATAAAATATTACTTACTTAAAGGCCCAGCTAGGGACAAGAGTTGGAAATTAGCCATAAACTCTCTGTGCAGCACATCAGATTCATGCTCTGTTATGAATGAATGTTAAACTGCATCGTCCCTATCAAATAAATTCAAATTCAAACATTTATTTATCTTTATTCTTTACCATTTTTGTCAAGGAATCCTTTAAAACCTGGCAAAATCCTTAGTCACCTTTTAAAAAATGTATAAAAATATTAACATTAACAGCCGTATGACTGCCGAAGTTTAGAGAATTAACTAGATTTCCATGTATCAGGTGAGGCTCTCAGACAGAGACTGACTCTGTTGTGGTTTTCTTGTTTCGTGTTTGTGCTAGCTAAGTAAACCCCCCTTCACCTCTGCCCTCCAGAATAATAGAGTAGAATAATAATGTTGCCCCATTCTTGTCTGATACAGGATTCTAGCAGATCGGGGTCTTCTTTGCTGGATTTTTCCTTTTCTGATGCTCCAAATGTTTTCTAGTGGTGAAAGGTCTGGACTGCAGGTAGACCAGTTCAGGACCTGGACTCTTCTCCTGTGAAGCCATGCTGTTGTGATGGATGTGGTATGTGGTTTAGCATGGTCTATCTGAAATAGTTGCAGCCTTCCCTGACAGAGATGTTGTCTGGATGGGAGCATATGTTGCTCTAAAAGCTCTCTCTACTTTCAGCATTGATAGTTCCTTTCCAGATGTTAGAGCTGCCCACGCCATAGGCACTAATGCAACCCCATACCATCAGAGATGCAGGCTTTAGAGCTGAGCCAGGAGAACAAGCTGGATGCTCCCTCTCCTCTTTAGTCCACAGGACACGGACTCTGTGGTTTCCTCTGACCACAGAACAGTTTTCCATGTTTCCTCAGTCCATTTTTTCCAGCTTTAACTGTCATTTGATGATGGCATCAGGCATGCCCACAAAATTGGCTGGGCCAATGAAAACCCAGTGAATGAGCCCTCACCAGTTGTGATTTATTGATGATAATTAGGGCTGTCAAACTTAACGCGTTAATGCGGATTAATCCATCATCCTGATTAATCTGATTAAAAGTTTGAACGCAGTTAACCCATCTACAGTGCTGAGTGGCTCAAAATCCCTGAAACGTCTGTGGCAATGCATTTCGGGCAGTTTGTCCAAGTAGGGTTACCGTCGAGCATGCTGCCGTGCATGCGAGAATGGGCTGTTGATCCGGTAGTGACCAACCAACTCGATATGGAAGATGCTAAACAGCATGTCTGCCCTCTCGATGGGAAATTTGAGTACAAAAAAACCCCAAGACGGAACAGTCGGCCGACATAAAGTATTATTCACATTCTGGAGGAAGGAGTTTTCTTTTCACCGAAGCACTTCCAGCTTAAAATACCACATTAACGCAAAGCATACATCCGTCTGAGATTCTGCTAGCACTTTGGCTAATGTGTCGCCAAGCTTGCGACAAACCACCCTCATGTAACGCCAAATTTGAAAGGGAGACTATGAATGAAAGTAAATATTTCCAGTTATTTTTTGGGTTCTGATATTTATATTACTTATTCATGCCACTTTTCTACTCTTTTAATCTCAGTTCTGCCACATTTCTTTCATTTCTTTTTCTTTAACTCATTTTTGCCTCTTTTACCCAACATTTTGCCACTTTTTAACTGCTTTTCCCCATTGCCCTGCCCCTTTTTGCCTTTCTTGACACATTTGTGCAGTTTTTATCACAATTTCTGACTTTTTAAAATCAATTTATGCCACTTTCAGCTCATTTTTCATCTGGAACCACTATTTAACACATTTTTCCCCACCAATTTTCACCACTTTAACCCATTTTTGCCATATTTGCCTTCTTTTCTTTTTGCATTTTCTTTAATTTATTTTTTTTTTTTAAATTTTATTATTACTTATAATTATTTTAGTTCCTCCCACTTTATTCTCTGAATCTTTTGATGATGTTATGGACTGTAGATGGTGGAAGATTTAAAGTCTAAGCAATTTTACATTGAGGAACATTTTTCTGAAAATTTACACAATTTTTAGTTTATAGTTTTTAGAATCTGTGCTCATCTTTACTTCTGAGAGACTCTGCCTCTTTAAAATGCTCCTTTTATACCAGTGTTACTCAACCTTCAACCCTGAAAAATGTCAAAAATAGGTAAAAACGACAATAAAAAAGTGACAGGTGGAATAAAATGGCCAAAAAGCAGTTAAAAAATGGGAAAAAATTTGGGAAAAGTGACTTAAACAGGCAAAAAGATAGAAAAATGGGCAAAAAGTATCAAGGATTGGCAAAAATGAGGGGAAAAAGTGGCATTTAATGGCAAAAGGCAGCTTCAATGGGTGGTAAGTAGCATAACAGGTGGAAAATTGCAGAAAATCAGGTTAAAACTGGTGAAAAATTGCATAAACAGGATAAAAGTGGCAAAAGTGGGCTTAAGCTGTAGAAATGATTAAAAGTGGCAACAAAATGGGAACAAAGGGGCAAAACATTTCAAATAAGCAGTGAAAATATACAGACAAAATAATGGGTTGCAATCTGACTTGCAGTGGATGATTTAAGGTTTTCTGGGGGATAATATTTCAAATTCAGACATAAAAGAGCCACATATCATGTCAATGACCAGATGCCAGGTAACTTGATTGGTTGGAAAAATGGCCCTCCATCTGTGTTTCATTAGTACCTCTTACTTTTCCAGCCTTTTGTTGCCCCGCTGGAGTTGACCTCGAGGTTGTTTATGTCAGCACAGACCAGAACTTCCCTCGTTGGCTCCAGCAGAACCAAAATCAGGAAGAAGGTGTTTGTGGAGATTTCTTTAAATCACGAAGAAGACATGTCAGAGTGTCTGACGTCTTCATGGATTCACAGAGTGAAGAATAAACTGTCGTAGGGTTTTAACATGGATCAGAGTGTTTGTGATGAGGGGGGTAGAGATGTCTGTAAAGCTTCTTAATGCATAGATGCAGAAACGGTGTCAAACATACAGACAGACGATGATGCCGTCTTTTATTCAGAGGGAAACCTTCACACTGACGAACTGATGAATCAGATCATTGATTAGAGACGGTCCGTGTTGGGTCGCTCAGGATGTGAATGTAATCTCTCCCATCTTTCTTGTACCGCTGCATCTCTCTCCTCTCTGCCTCTCTTTGCCCGGGGCGTCCCGTGTTGGGAAGCTTTGAAGCGACTCATTGGGGGTTGGTTGTTAAACTCTGTGTCCTTATCTGCAGATCAATGATTTATCTGATCGCTCATGTCTGCATCCGATCTGATTTGTATGTAAAACGGGGCTCTGTGTGTGAGTGTGTGTGTGTTTGAATGTGCGATTAGTGAAGCTATGATGGTACGAGCGATCGAAACAGTGAAAAACATCAGTGACTCTCATCTCTTTGTTTCTCATGACCTGAAACAGGAACTGCAGCTAGTCCTGTTATTCCTGAACTAAAAAGCTCCTAATTTCATTCAAATCTAAAATATCTCTCTTTATTAAATAAGAGCTTAAGGCTTTAGAGTTCTTCTGTAAGTCAGATGCACTTTTGGTCTTTAGATGAAGTTATGTCTTGTAGAACTTATTCTAAGATTTGTATTCTGCATAAATAGATGGATAAATAACTTTTATTCTGCTGTAATTAAACATTCTGTTTAATTGCAGATGTTTAAACGGCTCCCTTTTTTAAGAGTCTTTTAATTTTCCTTTATAGACTTAAATTAGACCCAAATGCTGGGGATATCATGGCTGCAGAGTCGTGCTGCAGGATTTGAAATGAGAACGTGTTGTTGCAATTAATCTGAGCATTACTGTGATTCACAATTATGGTAAAATCCATGAGTCAACTTCTTTAGTTGTCATTGAAAATTTAGAGAATAATGATTGTTTAGAATCATTTATTTCTAACCTAAAAAAACACAGTTTATAAAAATGTTTGTAAGTTTTGAACTGTAAGTCATAGAAACATACTCTTTTTCTCTCTGAAAGCTGACCATTTTGCCGTTCGTTTGTTACCATCTGTCTCCGTAGCTCTAAAGGACGGCGTTGTAGGGAGCCGGGAACTTTGGTGACTTTTCGGGGTCTTTGGAGATTAAATCCACAGCGTTACATCCGACAGTAAGTGTCTTTTTATCCATTTGAATCCATTTTCGATCATGTACTTTGACTTTCTTCAGTGGGCAGCCATATTTGTTTGACATGCAAAGCATTGTGGGAATTGTGGTTGACCAGTTGTGTCTCTAAGCAGTAGAGATGCAGGAGTCGAGAATAAACAATGATAAATGCAACTGTTAAATCACATGTCCACCATTATCTAATTAAAGACTATTCTACAGCGTTTTAACGTCATTTAAGTTGCATCTTTATGAAACAAACAAAGATAATGTAAATATAAGAATTTGTGTTCATGTCAAGCGGCAACCTTCGGTCCTAAACAATGAAGCCAATGCAGAGGTGCAAAAAATTTCGATACCGCGAGTGTCCACTTGAGGCTGCAGGAACACAGGAAGTTCCATCTGCACACATGTTAAACAGCTGGTTTTGACACAAAATAAACTGGTTGACAGCCTGGTTCAAAACACCAAACGTGTCTCATTAGCTAGTGTCTTATTGTGCTCCCACTGTACGGGGGGTGAATATTTTTGTACCACGATCGTTTGGATTATATTTAGGATGAAAGCTGATTGGCGCGTGTCATTTGATTGACAGATAGCTCGAGGCAGAGGCTCCGTTTCTGTCAACCGGAATGCTAGCTAGCAGGCTGACAGGAAGTCACGCTTAGTGGGTGGGCTGTTAGGATGATCCAAATTCGGCTGAGACCGCAATTTCAATATGGAAGCATCCACGGATTGGCTTCAAGAGCCGTTTGAGTCCGCCTATTGTAAGCAGACGACTGACGTCACACGAGTTTGTCCAGTTCTTTCTACAGTCTATGGTTCATGTACAGTATATATCCTGTGTGTATCAATGTTCTTATTTCATATATCAGCTGATATATCGGATATCGGCTTTTTTTAGCCCCCAGTATCGGTATTGGCTTTGATCCCAAAAATCCCATATCAATCGAGCTCTGGCACATGATATACAAAACCTGACATTTTCATATTTCTGCTCTCAAAATTAGCTGAAATAATTCAAAAAACACAAGTTTTATTTTTTTAAATAAAGGGACTTCTACAAAGGCCAACAGTGGCATCTTCTGCAGGCATTTTTGTATAATTTTCCGGTACTACTTTTATGCAGTTATTGTAATTGCACAGCCGTCATTCATCAGGCTGCAAAAAGAGAGCAAAATGTTCTTAGACCGTCGCAGAATAGTGACCATAGTGCAAGACAAAAATGTGCACACAGTGATTTAGTCAAGATTTCCAAAAAAATAACTTACATGCATGGGCGTGATTCTGTAGTGCAATCACTGCATGGGCTCAGGAACATTCCAGAAATCACTGTCTGTCACCACAGTCAGCCATCCATCCACCAACAACAGTTAAAGCTGGATCATGGAGAGAAGAGGCCAGATGAAACTCAGCCATCTTCTCTGGCCAAAGCTCTTTTAAAATGGGCTGAGACTGCATGGAAAACTGTTCTGTGGTCAAATCAATCACAATCTGAAAATCTTTTTACAAACCACAGCTGCTGTGAATGTCCTATCCTACATGTCCTTTATGCCAGTTTACTTTAGAAGAGAATTCTGGACATTGGTTGATTTTGCAGACTGTCTCATGTTATTTAACACAGCAGAATTAAGTCTGTACTTTATAATCCAGCCGTGTTTTTGAGCTCGGTTTACCTTTTTGCAGCAGACGATACTAAACGTCATTAGTTTATTCATGGTTGAAAGAGTTTGATGTGATGTTGAGTTTGTAAATCTTTAGAGAGAGTGAGATTTTTTATTCTAAGACTGAGAGAAAAACGTGAAGCTGCTCAGTTTGAGTGTTCTCCTGATCACTGACGCTGTCGTCAGCTGACGTCGCCCTCTACTGGTAGGACAGTTACAGTGCAGCTCCTGTCACTGAGATGAAGAATAGCTGTCATAAATGAAGGAGGATATTTCTCTTCTTTATCCTTATTGTGTTTTTATATATAAGACCAGAGTTAGACTGTTCTCTCACAATACACTACACCAGTGGTTTTCAAACTGTTTTTGCCCAAGGCAGAGCGAAGGTTAAGCCAAAATCTCAGAGACACCGTATTCATACCCATACAAAATAGAGTCTTTCAATGAGGACAGTCATGGCCACCCATAAAGGGGGGAGCTTTCTGGGGCCCAGCCAACTGAGGGATCATGGAGGACAGCAAAACCATGATCCACTGTAACCCTAACCCTGAAAAATTGGGGGAAAAAAAGACAAAACAATAAAAAAAGTGGGCAAAAATTGTAAAAAAAAAAAAAAAAAAAATGGCAGCAACTAGTTTAATGTGGCTAAAAGGGTTAAAAGTGATGAAAAATGTGTTAAAAAAACAAAAAACAAAGATATAGCAAAAGTTGGCAAAAATGTGGCACCAATGGGTTTAAAGTGGCAAAAAAAAAATGGCAAAAAGGGATTTAAAAGTGATGAAAAATTGGCCAAAAAAGACAAAACAATAGCAAAAGTTGGCAAAAAAAAGTTTTAAAAGGTGGCTAAAATGGGTTTAGATTTGCAAAAACATGTTGAAAGTGTAAAAACAGAGGCAAAAATAAGCTACAAGTGACAAAAAGTACAAATCCCTGAGGCACACCCAGACTTTCCTCGTGCTTCACCATTTGAGAGCCACTGCTCTGTACATAAACATTTCTGTACATTAGCTGTTATATAACAAATGTACATTATAATTTTAATTACACAAATAAGAAATAAAATCAGATAAGCATGTTTAGAGTATTTATCACTCATTTATTATTCATTCATATAAATATTAATCATGACTTTATTATATTTCGTATCTTTGCTGGTACTGCTGTATATTATTGCATTATTATAGTTGTCATGTTAAGAATATCTTTTAAAAATCTCAGTGTAACTCTGTGTTTAGCTTTCAGCAACCATGAAATAGGTCAACCTAAACAAGAAGAACAATCTATAGATGAAATTCTGATTCATCCTTTATTTCAGTCTTTTAATGGCTGTAAATATGAAGCTGAAAACATCTCTGTTCTCTTCTAAAATTGGTTTAATCTGTCTTTGTTGGTACTTGAGTTTTTAACGTGGTATTAGACATCTAAATCATTTCTCAGTGGCTTTATGCCAAATTTACAGTTTTTTAATGATAAAATATAACAAAGCCGTTGTGGTGAGTTTCCTTTTGAGGAAAAGCCTGAATTAATAAGAGTACTCTGGCTCCCTCTTGTGGCTGAATGACCAAACTACTGCAGTTCCCCTGTCACATACTGGAGATGCACTAAACTCATAATTCAAACTTTTCCCCTTTTATAACATTAAAAATATTAATACACTCAGACTTCTTGTGTCTATTCCATATAAAACTTTGAAATCTATGAAAATGTAATTCCACATACTAGGATACTTTTCCAGTTACACAACAATCCATCAAACTTTATTGATATTACATCTTTCAGACAAACTCAGGAGTAGGTCAGAGAGCATTTTAAACAAACAGAAACTTTATTGACAAAAGGAAGAATGTTCCAAAAATGATTCAAAGACATAAAATAGATAAAAAAAACATTACAGCCACTGCTGCATTTCAGCATGTAGACATGGTCAGGATGATCTGAAGTACAAACTGGGAACACTGGTGATTTTAGTGACTGCCAACATGGTTGCTGCCTTATGATTGGCTGATGGGGGAATATGTTTAAGCAGATGAAAATGTGACTGTATCTGTTCTCCCTATCTACTAAAATATCCTTATTCTGCTCAAAGACTGTAGTAAAGGAAAGTAAGCTAACCTCTCCTCCAGCACTGTAGCATTCCACTTTGTAAAGATAATATTTGTCCATACAGAAAGTGAGATCACTGAGAGCAGAGTCGATCTGTAACAAATCACTGTGAAGTTCAGCAGCATTCATCACCGTGTTCATTCATCATGGCGCTCTCTAAAGTGATCCGTCAGCGCTCAGATCTGCTTCACCCTCCAGTGTTTTTACAGTTGATTACTAAATCAGGACCTCTTCGAGCTGGCACGCCTCTTCTTCTGTGGTGCTGATGACGGATTTTTTTGACAACGCTCAGAAAAGGAACGAACAGGTTCATGATGACTGCAGCCAAGAATTACTGCACGGTTTGACTCTAATAGAAGCAAAAACAGCCGTCATTCAGTATCACTGTGGACGAGTTATCAGGAGTTTGTTCCAGTCGTCTTTAAAGCTTTAAAAAAAAGTCTTTAACAGTCTTTTAATAAAGGAGATGAGCTCGGCACAAAATTCTCAAATAGAGTCAGTTCATGGCCAGATAACCAGACCTATAAAAACATTTCATCTATCCAATAGCATAGTGAGGACAAACAATAGGACCCATTAACTGTGTGAATGTGGTTTTGAGGGAAAAAAACATTTGCAGGGATTTTGTAGGAATTGTTAAAAGTGGTGTTGTAATTCTGCAACAGTGGGCTTTTCAGGGTTAATGTGCCTGGGGTGGAAGGTGAGGCTTGATGCTATAAAGGAGGAGTCTAGGGTGGAGGAGGTGAGGCTTTAGTCTATAAAGGAGGAGGCTGGGGTGGAGGAGGTGAGGCTTCAGTCTATAAAGGAGGAGGCTGGGGTGGAGGAGGTGAGGCTTAATGCTATAAAGGAGGAGTCTAGGGTGGAGGAGGTGAGACTTTAGTCTATAAAGGAGGAGGCTGGGGTGGAGGAGGTGAGGCTTTAGTCTATAAAGGAGGAGGCTGGGGTGGAGGAGGTGAGGCTTTAGTCTATAAAGGAGGAGGCTGGGGTGGAGGAGGTGAGGCTTCAGTCTATAAAGGAGGAGGCTGGGGTGGAGGAGGTGAGGCTTAATGCTATAAAGGAGGAGTCTAGGGTGGAGGAGGTGAGGCTTTAGTCTATAAAGGAGGAGGCTGGGGTGGAGGAGGTGAGGCTTTAGTCTATAAAGGAGGAGGCTGGGGTGGAGGAGGTGAGGCTTCAGTCTATAAAGGAGGAGGCTGGGGTGGAGGAGGTGAGGCTTAATGCTATAAAGGAGGAGTCTAGGGTGGAGGAGGTGAGGCTTTAGTCTATAAAGGAGGAGGCTAGGGTGAAGGAGGTGAGGCTTTAGTCTAAAGGAGGAGGCTGGGGTAGAGGAGGTGAGGCTTTAGTCTATAAAGGAGGAGGCTGGGGTGGAGGAGGTGAAGCTTTAGTCTATAAAGGAGGAGGCTGGGGTGGAGGAGGTGAGACTTTAGTCTATATAGGAGGAGGCTGGGGTAGAGGAGGTGAGGCTTTAGTCTATAAAGGAGGAGGCTGGGGTGGAGGAGGTGAGGCTTTAGTCTATAAAGGAGGAGGCTGGGGTGGAGGAGGTGAGGCTTTAGTCTATAAAGGAGGAGGCTGGGGTGGAGGAGGTGAGGCTTTAGTCTATAAAGAAGAGGCTGGGGTGGAGGAGGTGAGGCTCTAGTCTATAAAGAAGAGGCTGGGGTGGAGGAGGTGAAGCTTTCGTCTATAAAGAGGAGGCTGGGGTGGAGGAGGTGAAGCTCTAGTCTATAAAGAGGAGGCTGGGGTGGAGGAGGTGAGGCTCTAGTCTATAAAGAGGAGGCTGGGGTGGAGGAGGTGAAGCTTTAGTCTATAAAGGAGGAGGCTGGGGTGGAGGAGGTGAGGCTCTAGTCTATAAAGAGGAGGCTGGGGTGGAGGAGGTGAGGCTCTAGTCTATAAAGAGGAGGCTGGGGTGGAGGAGGTAAAGCTTTAGTCTATAAAGGAGGAGGCTGGGGTGGAGGAGGTGAGGCTCTAGTCTATAAAAAGGAGGCTAGGGTGGAGGAGGTGAAGCCTTGTCTGCAGCAGTGTGGTGGATCAGGTTTTATGCATTAGTGAGAAATAACGTCATATCTAAGTACACCACTTTGTTGAGGTGTGATTGGCTGTGGGAGCTGGGAGGTGATTTTTGGGATCAGCTGACCGTCAGCTGATCCCAGCTGGGCGTATGACTGTGGTGTTCTTCATGAACTAATGCTCAAATCTCTGTTATGAGTTACCTCTAATGTTTTGAGTTTTATTTACTCATCAGGGATTGTGATGTGAATTTTACATTTTAGCATTAAGTCTGCTCAAAAATGTAAGAACTTGGCATAATTGGTTTGAACAAATATTTTGAGTATATTTAACTTGTTCAGTTATGAGAGAAACAGACATGAGCTCCTGTAGAAGATAAATACCAGTCACTGAAGTCAGCAGCCTTAAATGCTTAAACTATAATTTACTGAGAAATTACCATTAAAAATGAAAACAATACAACAAACATAAGTGTCAGAGAAAAGAAACAGATATGTTTTAAAAAGGTTGAAATATTAATAACAGATAAAGCGAATCACAGTGGGATGTGGAAGTTCTGGCATCCTCATAAAGAAACAATAATATTCAGTCTACCTTTGCCTTTTTAAATGATACTATCACAAAATGTTCTTTTGTGACTCTTCTTTACGTTTTACACTGCGACCCAACTTTTTTGGAATTGGGTTGTAAATAAAGAAGTTTTCTGACTTCAGTCATTGCTCATTTTACTGCTGTAATGTCTTTATCGCTGTATGAAGGTGTGATCTTCCTAACCCCTCCTCTTCCTCTCATGTGAAAGGTGACGCAGGTTCACCCCCAGCTCCTCTGGATGAGCAGCGCTGACTCCCGTACCTCCATCTGTTATCACTCTGCTGGTGGAGCTCTGCTAGTGCAGCAGCAGCACAGCTGTGTGTGGGATTCAGTGGGTGGTATTTCACCGCTCAGCCTTTAAACTCATGGATCAAGTGCTCTGACTCCCGTCCACAGCGGTATGTGACGATATAGTCACCCCTGCTCCCGTTAACGTCTCTGCGCCCAGCTGCTGGGGCTGTCAGCATCTGCTCGTTCTGTTTCAGGGTTACTTAGAACGAGGCCTGCTCGCAATGCTAAATTAACTCTGCTGCTGCGTTCACCCCCTCCTCCAGGAATCCACGGAGGAATCTCAAACACTCGTGTGTTAGTGTCCCATCATCAGTGTTTTTACAGCAGTCTGAGATCCAAGATGAGTCACCCTCACAGCTGCAGGGATTTAAAAACAACTGTTTTTTTTTCTAGCTTGATTTTTCAGTTTAGAAATGCTATCACAGCGAAGAAAGGCTGAAGAACGATATCCTCTCAGGGATCTCAGATTCAACAGATTCAGGCTGTTCATGTATGCCTTTGGCTCTCATCAGTGTCCAGATCCCCGTGTTAGAACAAGATGTTACAGCCACCTCACATTTTATGATTCTTTAACTCTTCATTAGCTGTTTCAAATGCACTTTTCATGGATCAGTGTAACTAATTAATCTATCATCATCATCACAGTGAGGAAGCTGATAACACAGTTTAACAACGAGGGCATATGAAGAGTTTCACATACACCACGTTCCAAATTATCATGCAAACGATATTTTTCTGTGATTTTTCTAAATAGTCGATGCAAATGATTTTTTAAGTCATCAGCTGTTAGAGCATAATTCAGATTTGATTGAACAAACTTCCTTTTGATATTTTTATTTTTTTATTTTTCAAAAATACAAAACTCAAAATGCACTGTTCCACATTATTATACACAACAGAGTTTTAAAACATTTTATTGGTTGTAAAGAACTGAAAATGGTCATTTGTTGACTTTGCAGCATTAGGGGGTCATATTTACTGAAATCAAAGCTATTTCAATCAAAAACATCTTAACAGGCCAAGTTCCATGTTAACATAGGAACCCTTCTTTGATATCACCTTCACTATTCTTGCGTCCATTGAACTTGTGAGTTTTTGGAGAGTTTCTGCTTGAATTTCTTTGCAGGATGTCAGAATATCCTCCCAGAGCTGCTGTTTTGATGTGAACTGCCTCCCACCCTCATAGATCTTTAGCTTGAGGATGCTCCAAAGGTTCTCAACAGGGTTAAAGGTCAGGGGAGGATGGGGGCCACACCATGAGTTTCTCTCCTTTTATGCCCATAGCAGCCAATGACACAGAGGGATTCTTTGCAGCATGAGATGAAGCATTGTCATGCATGAAGATCATTTTGCTACAGAAGGCACTGTTCTTCTTTTTGTACCATGAAAGAAAGTGGTCAGTCAGAAACTCTATATACTTTGCCGAGGTCATTTTCACACCTTCAGGGACCCTAAAGCAGTGTTAATTTTGACAGCACTTTTTAATTTAGTTTTAGTTACAGTCTTTTGCCAAAAATATTTTTTAGTTTTAGTCATAATTTACTCATCCAATTTTTTTTAGTTTCAGTCTAGTTTTAGTTGACGAAACTTCCCAACATTTTAGAGGACGAAATTGACAGTAAATTTAATTGACTGATTGGATTTCTCCCCAGCTTACCCTGCAGCAAAAGCAGTTGTGATTGGATCTCCCCCGTATCTCATCCCACCTTTACACACAGCCAAAGTAGCTGTGATTGGATATATGCCTAACTTGCCCCTACTTTCTACATGACAAAATTAGGTCTGATTGGATAAAGTCTCTGTCAAACATTATTGTCTCGTTTTCGTCAGGGGAAAAAAGGCTATTAACGAAAACTATAACGAAAATAATTAGTCAACAAAATTAATGCTGCCCTCAAGGGGCCTACCAGCTCTCTCCCCATGATTCCGGCCCAAAACATGACTCCGCCCCCTCCTTGCTAACATCACAGCCTTGTTGGGACATGGTGGCCATCCACAAACCATCCACTACTCCTCCATCTGGACCATCCAGGTTGCACTGTGCTCATCAGTCAACAAGACTGTTTGAAAATGAGTCTTCATGTATTTCTGGGCCCACTGCAACCGTTTCTGCTTGTGAGCATTGGTTAGGGGGGCTGAATAGTAGGTTTATACACGACTGCAAGCCTCTGGAGGATCCTACACCTTGAGGTTGGTGGGACTCCAGAGGCACCAGCAGCTTCAAATACCTGTTTGCTGCTTTGTAATGGCATTTTAGCATCTGCTCTCTTAATCTGATGTATTTGTCCGTCAGAAACCTTCCTCATCATGCCTTTATCTGCACAAACCCGTCTGTGCTCTGAATCAGCCACAAATTTCTTCACAGTACGATGATCACACTTAAGTTTTCCTGAAATATCTCATGTTTTCATACCTTGATCATTTCATACCTGATATAAAAGCAGAACACCATAAAAACCTCTACAATTAAATAAAAAAACACATAATAAAACATAAAACAAATACAAAAGCATTTAAAACAGAGATTAGGAAATTAAAAGACATACATGGACAGACATCACACAACCCTCAGGTGTGTCTCTCTTGCTATTTGTATTTAGGCTTGTTTGCATGTGAGTGGAGTGAATCGATTCATAAAAATAATCCAATTGCAATTATTTTCCCCATTAAATCTGCATTTATTTTTAGATTTCTCATCATATATATTTTTCAGTAAAAACAAGCAATAAATCCTTCTATATTAAAACCTACACAATATTAGAATTTACTAGAATGATTTAAAAGAAATATCTGTGATTATTTTGGCTCATATTCTAAATTTGACATCAGTTGCTTTATTGAAGGGGATGATCATTTTTATGCCAGTCTCATTCTGTTTAAGGAAAACATACCTAAGTAAAGCAGGATTTGTTTTTCCTTAATGTTTACATATTGTGCATAAAATCTCTGCTGCAAAATACGTAAGTATAAATTGGCATTTTGACTCATTTTAAGTTTAAAAAATAATGCAACTGTTGCGGTTTGTAAATGATTATATATTTAACCTTTATTTGACCAGGAGAAAAACCTCATTGAGATTAAAAATGTCTTTTCAAGAGTGTCCAGGCCAAAACAGCAGCAGCAGCACAGTCAAATTACAGACAAACAACGAGTAGTTGTACCAGTAAATGTCAAACAACAGCACACTGAAAGAGAGAACAGCCAGTAATCGTTCAAACCAACTACAATCAAACTCATCATTCAGAACATTTGCAGACAGTAAATTCCAGCAGGAAATAATGACATTTAATGTCATTAGTGGGGATGCAGAGCATCCACAATATTGATATTCACATCGGCCATTTTGTTACTCATTATTCTTCCGTGCCGACTCTCTCTTCCTTCATACTTTGTCGTATCGACACTGTTTGAACTTTTAAAAATTCAGTTTCTTTGTCATTTGACTGCTATGACTTTTCTCATTTCTAACTTTTATCATTTTTTTAAATATGGCTATTTTCAGCTGTTTCTGTGCTTTTTCAGCCACTAAATGCAATTTTTAGCTACTTTTAAGCCAAAATCAGCTATTTTTATGCTATGCTCAGCTTTTTTAGGCTACTTTCAGCTATTTTTATCCTTTTTTGAGCTATTGAATGCTATTTTCAGCTACTTTTATGACATTTTATGCTATTTTTATGCTATTTTCAGCTATTTTTGTGCTTTTGGCTGTTTCCAGCAGTTCTTCCACAATTCAGCTCTCAGCATCTTCATGCAATTTCAGCTGAAATTGCAATTTTGATCTAGTTTGAGATGAGTTGATCTGCACTGTAGACGAACAACCAACCAGTACTCGGGCCTTTGCTGACTTTATTTGAGGACTTATCTTGTAGATCGACTTTACATGCTAATCTGGATATTACTGCCGTTAAAAAGAATAACTGAAAGATAACAGGAGAGGGATTTTAGCTTAACTATTGCTGCTCTAGGATTGTGACTTGTTGCTGCAGGTGAGTTAATATCAGAGTGTTGTCTGTTCTAAACCGTGTCTCTCTGTTATAGCGAGCTTAAATGACACAGCTGCACTGAAATTGAAAGTAAGAATACGGGTTAAGATTGGGTTACATCTGAGGCTAGTCTCTGACCCACCCCAGCTTCATCATCCGAGCCACAAAGCAGCCTCTTCACACGAATTATGGCCTTCTCTTTCACTGAAAACAAGCCGCTTCAAACTGTCCGGGTAAAACTTCTCCGAGTCGTGGGGTGGCTTTGAGGTGAAACTTTTCCACTGACGCCGCTCGGCGTTTGTGTAACTTAGGAAGATCACATGGGCCGCATTCTTCTCTCCTCTCTTTTATCTGTTGGAGGTAAGCTGTGATGTAGGGCCAGTAAATCACAGCTCGCTCTTTGTCTGTGTGCAGACGGAGGCGTCCACTGAGCCCACAGCCGCCATAGCTGCCTACTTAAAGACCTTATTTATGCTCTATGCCTCGCTGCACACTTTCCCAACACGGACCATTAATCTGAAGAACTGGAAGGAGCGAGCTCATAGGGGCGCATTATATCTCACAACACTTTATCATGGCTGAAATATCTAAGGAAAGGCTCATAATCCTGTAAAACATGATCCTCAGCTTTTATGCGCTGTATTAAAGTTCTCCGTGGTGTTTTTCTGCAGTTTCTTGGACTTCTCATTCACAAAGAATGACGAACAAGCTGAGACGTTTGGACAAATAATTGCTTCAAGAAAAATGCAGACAGTGGCCAGTTTTAGAGATTTTATTGGTGAGAAGAGAAGTGTTCCCCCCTCTTTTCCCACTCGTCTTTATTTATTTCCAGCCGATTGTCTTTCCGCACCGTCTTTTTACGGCTCTCCCAGCTTGTGTCTTTATGGAGCCGTAGGAAAAATACACTGCGTCTCGCTTAATCATCAGCCTGCCGGTGGAGGGGAGCCCGTTTCTCCTGTGTGGTCCTCTCTAAAAACTCCACCAACGCTGCTGGAAAACAGTCATCTCTTTGGCCGTCACAGTCCAGTGGCACTCTCCTCGTCACAGCGCTGCGGCACATCACACGTCTGGCCTCAGAGCTGGAAGTGCCGGAGAGGAGATGTGGAGGATTTAAGGAGAGGAGCGGCTCCGGGTTCAGCTGCCTGGTCACTGATATCTTCATCCAGCTTTACAGACATCGCTTCACGTCTGCTGGGTCTCAGATTTATTAGCTGGCATGTGCAGGTGTTTCAGGTGTCTTCATGCTACAAGTGGAGGAGCTCGGGCGCACATACCTCGCATGCTAAGCACACATTTAAAGCATATTTTGGCGTGTCAGAGGGTCAACATTTATCACATCAACTACAATACAAGAAACGCCTCAAAGAGCCATTGTTTGACTTGTAATGCAAAATAAAAGTGCCTTCAGCTGCACGTACACCCTTAACAAATTGTCCGATTTTAAGGGTGTGTTAATACGGGCCCCGTATCCTGATAGATAGTGATAGATATGTGTTTTTAAGCAGATGTGACATGTGAGTCAAGATTGAGAGGGAGCCAGTTCTCTAATGGAATGCATTAAAATGTGATACCCTGTGTGGTGAAAGAGGTACTTGGTCTGTTTATGATTTTTAACTACTGACCATTGTCACCTTGGTCCTCTGAGTACTCCTGCACTGGAAAACAAGGAGGGCTTAGAGTTTCCTCTTTAGTCAGTCTTCAAGCACTGGAGAAAGTCAGCCAGAGGTTTCACATGGACGGATAGACGGACGGACAGACCGCTACTGTCAGTGCAGAGCACAAATACAGTACAGCACATTTGGATGGTGCAAATTAACTTTGCAAAGCAGGTGGATCAGCCAGATGTCTGAAATCATTGTTTTCTGTCAAATGACTGTGCCCGATCTGAAAACAATTCTGACCAATCAGAATCATTTGAGGAGACTGAAGCGGTTTCTACAGGCAGGGTTTAGTTGTGCAGGAAGCTGATAGCGATGTCTGCTGCCAGTTTAGTGTTTAGCTGGATGTAGCTGGTATCTGCAGCATGGGGGGGGGCATTTGTGCCCCACTCCATCCTCTCTGCAGAATTTGGAGGTTTTATTTTAGGACTGTTGATGCAGTGAGAGAGGTCGAATTCACGTTAAAGAGCTCACCAGCACGCTTTTTTACACTGAATCCTGACAGTGACACTTTTCTTGGTTGTGTTTTAAAGAGACGTTTTAAAGTTTTAAAATGTTTAAATAACTTGATCGCTAGGGTTTCTTTGTTTTTTAAAAGGTTTAATGATGTTTTATGTGCATTTGAAATAATGATGTGCTAAAGCGCAGATAGCAGGGTGAACATGTGATGTGGAAAAATGAAAAAAAAACCAGACACGTGGCTTTCACATAGGCTGTGGTAGAGTGCCATTTGTGCGTGAAATCTAAACTCTGCAGGATGTTTTAACTTCTGAGACCAGCATTGTCATATTAAGAGTGCTATGATTTCTGCATTAATGGAATCGCGGACGGAATCGTGGAATTGGCAAATAAAAACGGAAATTACAATTTAATGCGGAAATCGCAGAAATTGAATGATTTTGACTGAAATGCTGTGGGTTTTTTAGAAAGAGGAATGTATATCCAGGAGTATGTTCTGGGGGGAACACTAAAGCGGGGCACAACTTGTCCCTCACCCCGCCCCCTTCTAAACAATAACAGCATGTCAAAGCGGCTTCACGAAACACCGGCAAACATTAGCGACGTAGTCCCATACGAACAAAACTCATCTGTGCTTCGAGTTATTTTACCTCGTCACACCAGAGAGTCACGGAGAGAGAGAGAGAGGAGTGTCTGTGTGGGGCACACCTCGAAGACCTGCTCACCCCTCAGAGGCTTCAAAATTGAGTCGGACAGACTCAAGATTTTATGAAGTCCTGCAGTCTAAATGATGTTGAATTTGAGTAACAGCTAGTTTAATACTTCCTCCTGTAGATACGGTAGTTCTCTTTGGTTGCTGAATGAGCTAACATGTGACTGCCAGTATATAGCGGTCTGATGTGAGGCAGACAGACAAGTTTTTATCTCAAAGTTATAAAAACTAACACATGAAGAGGATGTTAGAGTCATGTCTAATCTGTACTGCTCACTTTCCTATTAAAGACATTGATGGTGTTTTCATTGAGCCAAAGCCACAGCTAGTGCCGTTAGTCATAAAAACCAGGAAAGAAAGAAGTTCTGTGTCGGACTCTGATGCATGTGCGATTAATTTTAACTGACTTTGAGAGCGTACTTCTAATCTGTTCCTCTTCATTACTGTTTACTTGTTTTTCACCTGTAATTTGACTGCCTTTTCCAAAAGTTTAGAAAGTTGTTTGCAGCATTTTCGCAAACCACACATTGAATAGTCCACGGATTGATTAACTAATTTAAACAGTCTAACCATTAGGTACAGTGGGGCCTACACAATCACTAAAAACAAGTCCCATATTACTAAAAATATATATTATAGGTTAACATCCTGCTTTGAAATGTTTTACCCCAAATACTTAGTTGATAGTTAAAGATAACTCGGAAAAGAATTAGTTCTATTTATTAAGACTGATAAATAAATGATAGATTATGCTTTTTGAGTTTTCATTGGCCTTATTCATATTAGTTTAATAATTATGTGTACTGCTGCTTTTAGAAGTAAAAAGTATCGGTATCGAGTATCCGTATCTGTGATACTGGTCCTGTATTTACTTGGTATCGAATCGATATTAAATTTTGTAGTATCGCCCACCACTAGTAGTGACAGCAACACTGCCCCCATGGTTTCTGGTGGTACTGCTCCGTTTGGCCCGTATTCATAAGCTTTATGGAAACGTGCAGAAATACAGATGAAATGAACACGGAGCACGGACAGAAGGCTCCGTCCGTATCTGGAGTCGTATTTAACGTTGAGCATAAATGGGCCTTTACTGTGCATGCATCTTCCTTCCTCTTTTAGTCTCTCCATCTGTTTCTGAAGGTCAAAATGAAACCACTGTAGATTTATTCTCTGTGTATTTCAAAAAAAGAAACTAAAGAGACTAAAATGACACAAAAATATATGCAATACTGCATCTTCTCCTACAGCCACCCATCAGACTCTGCCAAAGTTAACCCTTATCTGAGTTTCGGCGTGTGTGGCATAAACCTGATTATTCAGTAAAGCCGTAAACGGCGTGGATCTGGGATCCAGCTCTGATGCTGTGCAGCAGCCAGAAAGCAGCTGAGTACATAAAAACCCTCCCAAAGATCTCCAAAACAATGACATTCCCCTCGGCGAGTGTTTAGTCTCTCCCCGCACTGAACCGGACTTATCTGTTCCCCCTCATCACTTGACCCAGAAGCAGGGGAGCTCATCAGGGTGGAGCTCTGGTTCAGCTGCAGCCCGGCTCCTGCAGGCCCAGAGCAACCAGACCAAGAATTAGAGCGCCCCATCATGAAACCTAATCCTCACAGTAAAAAGGATCATGTGGGCTGTTGTATGTTTTAGCTCATTTACGAGAAAACCCATAAACCTCTTGTTTTTGCAGAAAAATTTCCACTGAAGGTTTTTTAACGTCTCTTCTTCCTGTCAGGCCGACAGCGGCTTCTACTGAATTTAATATTTCTAATATCAACGTTCAGATAAACCAATGAAACCTACACTTATATATGACTGTTCAAATTAAAAAGAAATCACAGAGGACGACATTTTTCTCTGTTGGCTGTGTTTTTTTAATGATCTGACAAAAAATCCCGTCACGTAGCTTCAACAGGAAGACCTGGACATTCCTGGGTAGAAAAATGTAGAAAAACATTTTTTTTTTAAAAGATTTATTTTTGGTCTTTATTGGATAGGACAGTGGATAGAGTTGTAAACAGGGAAGAGAGCGGGGAGAGACATGCAGGAAATGGTGCCACGGGCCGGATTTGAACCCGGGTCGCCTGCGTACATGGCATGCGCCTTAACCACTCGACTACCGGCGCGTCAGAAGAACATTTATTAAATATCACTGACTCTATCAGTGAATATTTATGAGACAGTCTGACTGTGATGGTGGTGGTGTTCAAGAGTTTAGTCCACCAAAGATACTTTATGCTAAACATACAGTACTGTTCAGAAGTTTTAGGCATGTAGAGCGCTAACGGTTCTTCACAGGTCCTGATGTTCCGCAACCCAGGAGGGAGGGCGGCCAGAGTCAGTATCAACACATTTGACATGTGCATGTGTCGCTCAGCAGCCAAGGTCGAGCTTAACAGCATTTCTTTTGTCCGGGCCTTTGCACCCCTGGTAATATGCCCAGCAACCACCAACAGTTTTCAGGTGTTCAGAACATACACACGACAACCAGGGGGTTGTGCCAACCCTCCTACCCGCCCAGCCAAACTGGGGGCCCATGGAGGTCAGCAACATCATGATCCATTGTAAAGTTAAGTTGTGATAACCATAATTTATATCTAACCTGATAAAATAGCCACTCTTATCAAAGAAATAAATATCTTTTTGATCATTTGTGTAGTGAATAGCCTTCCTAAAAAAAGTGAATCTCTTTTGTTGGAAAAAAAAAATTAAAATGGGTTTAAAAAAAAAGCTAAAATGGCCTAAGTATGTCAAAGGAAAAACGGGTGGAAATGTGGTGAAATTGGATTTTAAAAGAAGAAGCAAAATGGGTCAGAAGTGGCAAAAATTACATAAAAATTGCAAAAAACAAACAAACTCAATGGCAAAAATGGGTTTAAGTGGAGAAAAATGGGCATAAATAGTGGTAAAAGGGAGTTCAAAGTGGCTGAAAACTGGCAAAAAAAAGTGTTAACTAAGAAAGAGAAAATAGGCAGATACTGATTAAACTAGCAAAAATTGGCATATCTGATGGTTTAAAAGTGGCAAAACCAGGCAGAAAAAAAGTGGTGGAAAGAGTTTCAAATGGACAGAAATAGGTGTTAAATGGCAAAAATGTGTTAAAATTGATGGGAAAATTGGTTAAAATTGGTGTCAAGTGGCAACAGTGTTATTTATAAAACATTCCTAGTTTTTTTTTTAGGTACTCTGGCGACCCCCTCTCAGTGTCTCGCGACCCCTAATGGGGTCCTGACCCCAAGGTTGAGAACAACTGCCCAGGCTATGTTTAGGCGCCACATCTACCCATAACTCCGCCCTGAAGCTGTGGTTTTTGTTATGTTCTCATCAGATTATTTCCACATTTCCTTGGTAATGTACAAAGACATCCAGAGCATGACCTGGGTTGTGTCAATCCTCCTTCCCACACTATGGGGCCCTCAGGTGGGCGTACTCACCATTACACGCCATACTTCAGCCCAAACATGCCGAAAACTTCTACACAGGACTGTTAATCATGATACATAAGGTAGAATAAGATAAAAAGTTCCTGGATTATTCTAGTTTTTATTTTGTTGCGGACTGAATCCTTCAGATAGTGAATAGGTGCTGCGCTGAAACATTATCCTACATTTTCTGTAATGATTTTTGGAAGATTTTTTGATTATGGGTATAAATTAGGGATGTCAGAAGATAATAAATTTTAATTGCCATTAATCCTAAAATTTCTGTAGTTAATCGCGATTAATCACACCCTTTTTATCACATTTGAAATTCCACTATTTTGCATTTCAAACCATTTTTGTCACAGTTTTTATATTTCTACTGTTTTAAACTACATGCTTTGAGGGGTCCATTTGAAAAGTCCAAAAAATGACCTCCTAAGTCCTTTCCTATTTACTTTTCCTTAACGCCGACAAGAAACGTCACAGGGTCGAGGAAAGGAGGGAGTAAGAGGATAGGAAAGGAGAACTGTGGTGATTAAGGAGTCTGGCTGCACTTTCCCCAGGCGGATGTTACGGACGTGACGTGAATTCGCATCTACCACCTACCACCTGGTGCGTTCTCTGTGTTGTTATGTGCTGCAAATGAAACACTAAAACATCAGAGATATGAGCTCATTAAGATTTTTATATCCTAAAGTCTCTTCAGGAAGGGGAACTGTGACTGTGAATGTCCAGAACAGAAACTTTTCTCTTAATCTGAACTTTCTGCTGAGTCAATACGACTAGATGAATAATGTTCAAATCCTTTTTTATTTTACAACAATGTTAAATTATTTTGCTTTATTCCATACCTATCCTTTCTTTCTTTAATATTCTGGTCTCTGTTCATTTTTTTAGTCTCTGGTTCCGTTTTTCAGCTCATCATGTAAAAAGCTCTATAAATCACGTCTTCCCTAATTATGATGATAGGCAATAATATTCACAATATGGTCACATGCCGACCTAATCACTTTAGTTTGTTGTGATTTACAAATTTATCACATTTACTTTAATATTTCTAAATATCAAAACAAATACAGTTTAAAATACTGACTGATCGGTTTACTGTTTGAATAAAATGGAAATGAGAAGAAATTAAATCATTATTATAAGTTGAATGACAAAGTTTTCATGTCTGTAATATTCCTCTGTTCATCCCTACCGTCTGTCATTTATCAAATGACTGAATTAAATCAGGGCTGATCTTGGAAACTTCAGATTTTAAACACATGCTCCTAACTTTCAGCAAAATATGAAAACTTCAAAATCTCTTGAACTGTAGCTTTCTGTGTAACCTGGTCTTTGCCTTTAGTTGGGTTGCAGCTGAGAGTCAGAGACCTCTGTAGAGTAAACCCTCTGCTGTCCTGCCAGGCCTCTCTGTCTCCAGGTCTTGTCTCTCTCTGCAGTCTCTCCAGTAATCTGGCTGCTTTGTCCTGATGTGAAAAGGCAGTTGTTGTTGCTTGCTGTCCAGCCTGGCGTCCCCCTGCCTCTCCCATACGTCCCCGAGCTTTTCCAGCAGCCTGTTTATGTGTTGAGTGCAGCCCTCCGTGGAGCTTAGGGCCTAATGGAGTGTGAGAGAGGGGCCTGGGCTTCTTCAGCTTGACTTCAGCTGTACAAACACGCTGCCACACCGCAGCTCTCAGCCTCTGTCTGTCTGCCTGAGTCACTTCTGTTCCTGTCTGTCTGCTCGCCTCTGTCTGTGGCTCTTCGTATTTCTTTACTCTCTATTTACACGCAGAGTGAAGTCAGTCAACAGTTATAGCTCGATTAGACTATTCACCCAAACATTTTATTGCAACATGGATCTACAGTTTTACTTGGTGGAGAAGGCTCTGCTTTAAGATGCTTCCTGGGTTATTCAGCAGCATGTTTGACTTTCAGGGAGCACATAGAAATATGGATAGACACGTTTATGGCAATTCATGTTGAACACAATAAGATTAGTTCAAATGCAATTATCCATAGTAGCACCAGTCTGAATATGAGGGTGAAACAAGCTTTATGCTATACAGGAGGAGGCTGGGGTGGAGGAGGTGAAGCTTTGTACATCCCCAGCAGAAGAATTGATTTACAGATAGGAGTGTGTCTGCTTCAGCTGGTAGATGCTGATTAATCCCCTTCAGATCATTACTGAGGACCTTCTTCCTGTAGAAGACAGCCAACAGGAAATGTGTCCAACTATGAAAACATGGTCAAACTTCACAGCACTGTCCATTCATTTACACTCTATACTTCTTAAAGTAGAACTCTGCATCTCTAGCTTATAGTGATAACTGAAGGCAGAAGACAACACACCTCCTGCTATGTTTAACTGAAATTTTCTCAAATGGATATTGAACGTAAGTAAAGAAATTCAAACATGTAAAATCTAATCAAAGTGCAGACACCTAATGAAGGTACCTGGCTCTCAGGCCAGATGGGATTTACAATCCCTCCAGTGAGTTCTGGGTCTACCCAGTGGTCTCATCCCAGTTAGACACCTCCGCAAAGAGGATACTAGGAGGCATCCTGATCAGATGCCTGAACCAACTCAACTGGTTCCTTTTGAGTTGAAGGAGCAGCAGCACTTCTTTCAGATCCCTTCAGATGTCTGAGCTCCTCACCCTGTCTCTAAGGCGCATTCACACCAGAGCTGTTTGGTCTGCTCTAAACAAACTCTGGTCCCAGATAGTCCAGTTCGCTTGGAGTGGTGTGAAAGCTCACACCTGTGTGGACCAAACAAGCGGACTCTGGTCTGCTGAAACCAGAAGGTCTCGGTCCACTTCCAAACAAACCCTAGTGTGGTTTGTTTGAGGTGTGAAAGCAAAGCGGACCAACTTGTGAACCAAAGGCAGGAAGTGGCATAAAGCATTATGGTATAAGGATTTATATGTGATTTAATACACCCAAATACATGTTGGTACCTCGCCTGGTGTCTGTGTAGCCATAGCAACACGCCGTAGTTGGTGCTGATTTTTTCGTCTAATGTAAAGAATGACACGCTGGACAGCTCACCGTCTCGCTGACTGCTTGTAACACCTCAATGTAAAAGTAGAAACCCCAAGACAGCGTAAATTCTGTGTTTTTTCATTGTTTATGTGGAAGAAAAGACCAGCAGAAAGAGATGGATTTCTGGTTTCATCTTCTTCTACGCCTTCTTTTCTTCTTGGTCACCGTTCGTGATGACAGCGCCCCTAACGGGCAGAGGTTGTAGGTGTACGGATGGTTTGCTCCGTTTGATCAAGAGCAGTGTGAGCGCAAACCAAAGGAAAGTGCAACAATGTTGCAATTTCCTTTCCAAAATGGACCGAATCCCCCGGACTATCAGGTGTGAAAACGACCTAAGGCTGAGCCCAGACACCCTCCTGAGGAATCTCATTTTGACCGCTTAAACCTGCAATCTCATTCTTTCTGTCATTAGAGTTCATGACCATAGGTGAGGGTTGGAACATTGATCGACCTATAAACTGAGAGCTCCCTCTTCACCACCACCATCCAGTATAAGGTCGGCTGTACTGCCAACGCTGCACCAAACCGCCTGTCCATCTCGTGGTCCATTCTACCCTCACTCGTGAACAAGACTCTGAGATACTTGAACTCCTTCACTTGGGGCAAAGACTCACTCCCCGACTGGAGGGAGAAATCAGACGTTTTCCGGTTTACCAACTGCTTTGCACTTAGCCACAAACTGTCCCAATGCCTGTTCCAAGAAGCCAGCAGAACCACAACATCTGCAAACAGCAGAGACAAAAGCAGAGATCCCAAACTGAAATATCATATCACATATTCATGATCTTGGTATGACAGTCAAACTTTGAGGAATTTGTTGGATAGATAGAGACTACTGTTAGCCATGTGGAGAGGAGTGTTAGGGTTAGGCTTGGTTCATTGTGTCAGTTTTTGGTCATGCTGTTCAGAGAATAACAGACAAAAATGGGTCAAATACTGCATGTTAACAAATATGTGACCAAGTTTGGTCCCATCAAAGATGCAGCATGGTTTGAGAAATATCACATTAAGAGACTTGTGAACGACCAAACAAGCCATAGTAAGCTAACACATTTAGCCGTTCAAAGTTAGAGTGTATCAGAGAAACCTTTCGGGGGAAATTTACCAACAATTCCTTGCAGAAGGACTCAGAATCTCTCAGATAGAAAGGACATTTGTGCCACGGCCCTTTCAGGTCACTCCACAGATTTTCAGCAGGATTCGGGTCTGGACTCTTCCTCTGGTGAAGCTGTTCTGTAGATTTGGATGCATACCTACCATCACTGTCACACCATAAGTTCACACTGCAAACCAACCGTTGTTTTCAGCTCTCTATCAGATACCTGAAGAGTTTCTGACTGGTATTGGAACGGTTCATAACTCCCTTCATCATAACTAAAACTCTGTTCTACAACTACAACAAGCTTTCCCTCTGCAGGCCACAGTCTGACTATCCTCCAGAGATCCTACCGATCATAACAGACATGACTGCAGAAACGTGAGTACAAAAATGAACTCTGCTCAGTCGTTTTCATAGCAGTTAAAGCACGCTGGTTCATCCTGTGAAAATCACTGCAGCTTTAAATCAGTGCAGTCAGTTTTCAAATAGCCAAAAATCATTTTTACGATGCAGAACTCTGTTTGGCTATAGAAATGTTTAAAACACATCAAATTAATATGTGAGAGTTGGAGGATTTCTGCATAAACATCAGGTTTTTAGAGCCAACTCAGTGACCCTGCAGCCGTTAATGAGCTGCCGGTTATTATTCTGTATTTATCCACGTACACTATAAGGACACGGCTATCCTCCACATCCTGAACCCCCCCACCCTGCAGCATTAACAGACCATGTCATGATTAATTGTCACATCATCATCCATCGCCAACGCTCTGCCGACACACTCTGCCTTCCCAGAAGTCTTTGAGAGCAGCTCTGCAGAGTGGAAATCTCCAAGGTTGTGGCTCACCATTCTTTAAAGTACAAGCACCTGAAAAAATAAGCTAGCCTCGGCTTGCTTGTCCAAGCAGAGGCACCGCAGAGTTAAATATAGATGTAACATCCCTCCCTTTCAGCTGATTCCAAACAAATTAAAGATGTCTTTCTAACAGGAGTCATCGTAAAATTTTAAACAGAGAGAACAGGGAAATGTGTCTGAATGCAGCCTGACAGCAGCGTTTGAAACAAAGCCTGTAGTGCATGTTTTATAAAAGATTAATCCTGTCATTAATTATTCTGAGCACATTTAGAGCGACTGCTGTGATTGGCAGTCTGAAAGCTGCTGAAACAAGAAACAGGCAGAGCGGGCTTCTTGAAGCAGGAGGAGTCTGGCTCAGATGTGGTCGGGAAGGTTTGGAGAGTTCAGGAAAATCTCAGTAGCTCATTAAACACAAGCCAAGACTGATGTCTGAATGATCTGGCCTTTAAGTGTTACAGAAACGTGTCAGGCTGAGGATCCATCCAGTAACGTTCTCGACCAGCTGCATCACAAACAGCTGAGCTGAACGTGAGAGAAAATATTTTTTTTGGACGTTTCCAACACATTTTTAAATTTTATGTTTCTATGTGGCTCTTTATATGCATCCATCCATCCATTTTCTACACCGATTATCCTACTCGGGGTCACAGGAGGCTGGAGCCTATCCCAGCTGTTTTTAGGTGAAAGGCAGGTTACACCCTGGACTGGTCGCTAGACGATTGCAGAGATGACATATAGAGACCACTAGGCATACTCACACTCACACCTATGGGCAATTTAGAGTCATCAGTAACCTGTTGAGAATGTTTATGGTGTTGAGAGGAAGCCAGAGTACCTGGAGAGAACCCACTCATGCACAGGGAGAACATGCAAACTCTGCACAGAAAGGCCCTGACCGGGGAGCGAACCAGGGACCTTCTCTGAGTAACCCCTGCAGCCCTCTTTATATGCAGAAAAAAATAATTGCAACCAATGAAAATAGAAGCAAAACCTTTTTCATTTATCGGCTTGTAAGTCACAGGATTAGGCCTTAAAGCTGGGTTTATCTCATGCAGAGCTGCATTTGCAGGTAAGACAGGGAAGATGAGGGATTACTTTGTGCACTTTGGGTCTGAAGAAGATCAGTCTATGGACTGACTGGGACTTGGATTGCATCCCAGTCTGGGTCTTTGTATGGGAATGAGTCCAGTTGCTGGAGAGGCTCTGGTTCACTTTGCCATGGTGTCATTGAGCAAGGTACGAAACCCCCAAGTGCCCTTGCCCTCTTCCGTGTGCAACCTTTCACTCTGGCATCCCTCTGTTGTGCATGTGTGTATATTCATGGTTAGTGTGTGTGTGTGGGGGGGGGGTGGGTGGGGGTGTGTGTGTGTGTGTGTGTGTGTGTGTGAAGAGTGTGTGAGAAGAAGTAGAGAGTAAAAACTGGATTTCCCCTCAGGGATGAGAGTCCAGTTCAAACCAACTCTGACCTGTTCACACCACTGTGACTGGAGGAGACGAGGCATCATTTCCATAGCAACGACTCTCAGAGTTGCTTGATCTAAAGTGATTTATTTCTAAAGTTACTGCACAGTACATCTGTCTCTATGAGAGGAATGGTATTAAACATTAAAGGGACATTTCTGCATTTCTAGTTGGGTTGTGTCAGGTGTGTCAGGTATTTGGTGATAGTTGTGGTGTTAGCCTCCAGTGGTTTTAAGGAGCATTTTGTGCCTTTTAACAGTCAGGTTTCCTGTGTTTTCACTGCTGCAAGCTCAGTTTCCTTTCTACAGGCTGTAGCTTCTTACAGACCAGATTTCTGTAGCCATCCTACTCTGTGCAGATTAAACAAATTAGCATCCTCTTACAGCCACACAGAAAAAAAAAAAAACAAGACAGCATTTAAATAAAAGTTTATCAAACCCTTAGAGGTGACTTTCATTACATCAGCATTCAAAATAAACATTACAAAAAGTCTGAATTTAAAGCAGGAGATGAGGCAGAGTAGAATATTGTCTGTGAATAAGCTTTACTTCCTGACTCTGTACATTTAGGGCTGGGAAATCAGGGGCGTAGTTAGGGATGTAGGGATTTAGGGCCCCCAGAAAGAATATTACACAGGGCCTCCCTTCAGCCAGCTAGTGAAGCAACAAATGTTGCATCATTTTTACAAATATATATGCATTTTGATGTATTTTTTAACCATAATTCTCCAATTTATGACCATTTATATTACTATGGCTAAATTAAATTTACTTGCATTATTCTGTAGAGCTGGACCAAACTATTTGGACATTTTTAAGAGAGGGCCCCCCAGAATTGTATTTTACTCTATTTCATACAAATTTCAGTCTGTTGACCGATTCATTTATTCACTTTTGATTCAATAATGCACTGATCATCAACTGGCAGCCCAGGGGCCAAATCAGGCCCCCCAAAGCTTCCTGTCCGGCCCCCAGAAGATCATTAATTCAGAAAAGCATGAAAAGAAAATGTGGTTTTAAGAAAATCTTTTGCCTTTAAATGTCTGCTGCTGTTAAAACAGCAATTAATATTCAAATAGTTTTAGAATGACTACATTTGATCTGTTTTAACAGATATTCACTTGTCAGCCATTTTTAGTAAATATTTAAAGAGATGTTTTAAAACTTGCAAGAATGACCAGATAAAGTGGTTAGAGAGTGGGCGATAAGCATCCAAATGGGTTGTGGAGTGGCACAAAGGGACAAAAATTTACAGGAAAAGTGGTGAAAAGAGGTTAAAATGTGGCAAACCATTAGTGTAAGAGAAAAAAAGGGGCAAAAAGTATTTAAAAATGGGTTAAAAGTGGCAAAAGCTGTGACAAAAGTAATGATAAGTGGTAAAAAAGGGTTAAGGAGAGATAAAATAGGCAACAAAAGTGATTTAAAGAACAGCGAAAAATGTGTTAGACAAAAAAAAGGCAAAAAAATATCAAAAATTGGTTAAAAGTAGCAAAATGGTGCAAAAATGGTCAATGGCAAAGCAGTGAAAAGGCAACAAAGTGGGTTAAAGAGTCATAAAATAGCAAAAAGTGGCAAAAATTGGGTTAGATCTCACTGGTAACACCTAAAAATGTCCTGGGATTTGACAGAAAATACTAATAAAATAAAATATTAATCGGAAGAAAATATTGATTGAATTTGTCTTAATTCAGAAGTCCGGCCCCCAGAGACTCTGTCAGGACTAAATCTGGCCCTTGTGCAAATGTACTTGATGAGCCCTGCAATAATGACACTAACTATTAAGAACAATTAAATAAAAACACACTTTTCATTGTAGGCATATGGAAGCCCATAAAAAAAAGAAAAATGTGGAAGTAAGGAAATAAGACAAGAAATCCAAAGTCATAATTATAAGATTAAAATTTCAAATAATGAGATTTAACATCATAATTAAAAGATACAGTCAAAGTTATGAGATAAAAAGTCATTTAGTCAATTAGTACTTTTAATGTCATAGTCTTGACTTTCTATCTCATATTTCTGACTTTTTAATCTCTTAATCATGACTTTTTACTCTTTTAATTATGACCTTTTATTTCATAATTATGAGTTAGAATTTTTTTTTCAAGAATTGCTGTGCTTTCACATTTTTTTCTTTATTTGACCCAAATGGGCTTCCGTACATGCATCTCAAGGGCCTCTCCCAATCAGTACCCTTTTTCCCCCCTGTGCTACACCCATGTGGGCGATTAATCACAAATTAGTTAAAATCACAATATTGCCTGCTGCAATTTAAAAGTCACAAAATGTGCAATATTTTTGAACTTGAAATCTGCCAAAATAGCAGCTCAGTGTTCTTTTTGGACCAGGTATTTTATGGAGATTATGCAAATGTTCAAGTTTTTTAGAATAGAAACTCTGTTCATTTACTGTTTCTCATTTAAACAAGATGACATAAAAACGATCATCCCTTCAATTTAACGATAGATATCCAATTTGCAGCATGAGCCAAAAAAAAAAAAAATCACAATGAGATAATTGTTTGACATGTTTTTGTTCTAGTTTTTCTAAAATTGTGTAGGTTGTAAAATAGAATGGTTTATTGGTTGCATTTATTGAAAAATATAAAGATGAGGAACCTAAAAATAAATATATATATTAAATTGCAATCGCAATATTAAGGGGAAAATGGCAGTTAGATTATTTTCACAAATCGTTCAGCCCTAGTCCATTTGGGTTTAATGGCCATGCATTTACAGCATTTTTATGCAGACAGGTAAAGGTCAAGCTAATTATGTAGTTTTTGTGGCACAGGAGAGACAGCAGACTGGTTTTAAACTGAGATTAGAGTGAACATGCATTCTTTGGTGAGAGTTTATGATGCTTCATATCAGACAATCTCACTTCACATTAAAGGACTGATAGAAGCTAAAATGGAAGTTTTCTACACAGTTACCAGAATTTTCTAACATGTAAAAGCGTCTCCTAACTGTGCAGTCTAACACCTGTTACCAGAGTCGTGGCGTTGATCTGTCCTCCATATGTCCCTCAGCCCACCGCTACAGGACTCACAGAGCTTCTGTAATAATTTCAGGGCCGGTGACCGAGCGCACTGATTCCCCTCGCTGACAGATTCACTGCTTTATAACGATGCATTACAAAGAAAAACATGTTTGAAGTTCCATTAATCTCCATGTGTGTGTGCGTCATTTAGAGAAACCCTCATCCACAATCGTATTTCTCTCCTAATATAACTCACCATGGAGCACGGTCATGCTGCTTTGACATATTTTCCCTTTTACACGTCCCATCTGCCTCTCAGACCTCGTCACGTCTTCATCAGCAGGAGGCGAGGGTAATGACTGGTGGAAGGATTCAGCATATCTCTGCTGTAACAGCTTTATTAAATCATAGAACAGCAGTGTTTAAAGATGAGGCAGCAGTGATGAAGCCTGTCTGTCATAGAGGGGAGTCACATGAGCAGGAAGTCCTAGTATAATAAGTCCTAATATTAAAAAATGTAAAAAGAACACTATAATTTCATCAGAATTGTAGAAAACTTTATATGAGCATGAACACAGATGCTGTTGTGTGTTTTGTGCCTTTGTGACTTTCTTCCAGCCTCCTCTTTGTGTTGAAAATTTAAGGATGCATTAAGGCAGAAATGTGGCAAGTTAGCTGTCTAAGGGCAGCACCCTGCAGGAAGGAGGGCTGACGCAACCCTGATCATGTTCTGGAAGTCCTAGCGAATTACCAGGGTCATGGGAGAATAACCTGTTGAAGAGATAACACAGTCCACATCTCTATAGGGTGCACTAAGGGTGGATTTGGCAGGTAAGCATGGCCCCATTTTCATCAATTACAAATTCTTTAAGTTCTCATCATCATCATGTTTGATCTACCTGAAGATCCTAACATTCTACTAACTAAAAGCAGGTCTGTATCCAAACAGGAAGTCAGTATTTCTTAGTTCAAGGTGGTACAGGGCTATCGAGACTAATTGCATTAATCGTGATTAACTAAGATCCCAAATGTGTGTTTTATTTCTTAGCTTGATCTCATCTCATGTTTTATTGCCCCTACATCAGCATCTCTCTGCAGCCACAGTGATGTGACACCAGTCCACCACTGCTCCTTAATGTCTCATTTACATTTAAAAGCTCAGACTCTTAACATTTTATCAGATTGTTTCATGTAATTGCAGCATTCAGGGGCGTGGCTAGGGATTTTGGGCCCCAAGAAAGAATATTACACATGCCCCTCGTGAACCAGCTAGCCAAGCAACAAAGGTTGCATCATTTTTGCAAATATCTATAATAATAATAACTTTATTTGAATAGCACTTTTAAAAACATGGGTTCAGAAGCAAGAACAAAGCAACAAACCCAGACAGAAGACAAGAGACAGAACATGACATGCAGACAACATCAACAGAATCCAAACACTTAAAGAAACTAACCAAAAATATGGATGCGATAATAATTCATCAACATCAATACACAGCAAAACCTAGACGTCATGTGGTGCCGTGCAAACTAAGACATCACAGACATCAATCAGAGCGCAGGCATAAAACCATATTACACAACTAAGACATCATGAACATCATCAGGATGCAGGCAAGACACAGACAACAGTACCATAAAACGATAGGAACCCAGGCACTGCAGGAACCCAGCTACACAGGCGGGGACCGAGAGGACCAGAATTAAAATGTGAGAAATTAAAAGAGAAATGAGGAGGAGTAAAAACAAAACAGGAGATAAACAAGAAAAAGCAGTAAAATGTAAATAAGAGGGCAAAAACAGAGAGTAAAGCGAGGTTAAACAAGCTCTGAAACTATAAAAGCAGTAAAACTGATAAATATTATAACAGAGGTAAACAAAAGGGAAGCA
The DNA here is from genome assembly GCF_018320785.1 of Cheilinus undulatus. Taxonomy (NCBI): domain Eukaryota; kingdom Metazoa; phylum Chordata; class Actinopteri; order Labriformes; family Labridae; genus Cheilinus; species Cheilinus undulatus. Next base: position 1,990,675 of record NC_054874.1, on the reverse strand, counting down.
ATAAAGACATAAAAGCAATAAAGTGAGGAAGATAGTAACGATTAAAAACAGCCAGGGGGCAAGGAAATAAAATGAGGTTGACAGGGAGTAAAGGAGAGATTAAGAGGAAATTTAAATAAAATAGGTAAGAATCTGTGAGAAGATAAAAACTAAATAAGAAGAAGATGACATCACATAAAAGTCTATAAAAATGAGTTTTAAGAAGTGATTTAAAAGATGTCAATGATTCTGCATGCCTTATCTATGCATTTAAATGTATTTCTGAAACATATTTTCCCAATGAGCAATATTTTTACTATGGTTAGATTCACATGCATTATTTCCCAGTGCCGGACTATACCATTTAGACATTTCTAAGGGAGGATTAGGCCCCCCAGTGTTTTATTTCACTCTGATAGAAATTTCAGTCTGTTGACCAATTCATGTAGTTGCTTTTGATTCAATAGTGACAATAATTTCTAGTAATAAATAAATAAAAAGTCAGGCTTCCCAAGGACCCCTGTGGGCCCGGGTAATCAGTACCCTTGCCCCCCCCGGTGCTCCGCCCATGACAGCACAACAAGACTGACCCATTTGTAGAGAATCCAAATCTGTTGAGCTACCAGGGTCAAAATATAATGAAAAGTTCAAAAGAAAGCAAACTACAAGAATAAAGAAGAATTACATTTAAATTCACAGAACATTTTTCTTAAATACACCGCCCCTGTCAGGTGTAAGAAAAATGAAACCAAACACAAAATAGGTAGCATTGGAGAAAATCAGCGTTTTTTTATAGAGTTTTTATTGATAAACTTTTTGTGTTGGTGTGCTTTGTGGAGGTCAAGAGATGCTAGTCTTGTTTGTTCTGGTCTTACCTTCATGTGGTCCCAGGATTACCAGGATTTGTTCTGATTTTCTGACTACACCGCGTTCCACATTATTATGCAAACGACGTTTTTCTCTGATTTTCTAAATATCAATGCAAATGACAGTAATAATATTTTTCAAGTCATCAACAGTTAGAGTATAATTCAAATGTTTTTGAACAAACTTCATAATGATAACTATTATTTTTTTAAAAATTAAAACCTCAAAATGCACTGTTCCACATGTTCCACATTATTAAGCAGGCCACAGGTTTCAGCAATATGGGAAAGAAAAAGGATCTCTCTGCTGAAAAGTGTCAAATAGTGTAATGCCTTGGACAAGTAAAGAAAACATTCAATATTTCAGGAAAACTTAAGTGTGATCATCGTACTGTGAAGAAATTTGTGGCTGATTCAGAGCACAGACGGGTTTGTGCAGATAAAGGCATGATGAGGAAGGTTTCTGACAGACAAATTCATCAGATTAAGAGAGCAGATGCTAAAATGCCATTACAAAGCAGCACACAGGTATTTGAAGCTGCTGGTGCCTCTGGAGTCCCACCAACCTCAAGGTGTAGGATCCTCCAGAGGCTTGCAGTCGTGTATAAACCTACTATTCAGCCCCCCCTAACCAATGCTCACAAGCAGAAACGGTTGCAGTGGGCCCAGAAATACATGAAGACTCATTTTCCAACTGTCTTGTTGACTGATGAGTGCGGTGCAACCCTGGATGGTCCAGATGGAGGAGTAGTGGATGGTTGGTGGATGGCCACCATGTCCCAATGAGGCCGGGACGTCAACAAGGAGGGGGCGGAGTCATGTTTTGGGCCGGAATCATGAGGAGAGAGCTGATAGGCCCCTTTAGGGTCCCTGAAAGTGTGAAAATGACCTCGGCAAAGTATATAGAGTTTCTGACTGACCACTTTCTTCCATGGTACAAAAAGAGAATCGTGCCTTCTGTAGCAAAATTTTCTTCAAGCATGACAATGCTCCATCTCATGCTGCAAGAATCCTTCTGTGTCATTGGCTGCTATGGGCATAAAAGGAGAGAAACTCATGGTGTGGCCCCCATCCTCCCCTGACCTTTAACCCTGTTGAGAACCTTTGGAGCATCCTCAAGCTAAAGATCTATGAGGGTGGGAGGCAGTTCATATCAAAACAGCAGCTCTGGGAGGATATTCTGACATCCTGCAAAGAAATTCAAGCAGAAACTCTCCAAAAACTCACACGTTCAATGGATGCAAGAATAGTGAAGGTGATATCAAAGAAGGGCTCCTATGTTAACATGGAACTTGGCCTGTTAAGATGTTTTTGATTGAAATAGCTTTGATTTCAGTAAATATGACCCCCTGATGCTGCAATTTCTACAAATGACCATTTTCAGTTCTTTGAAACCTATAAAATGTTTTAAAACTCTGTTGTGCTTAATAATGTGGAACAGTGCATTTTGAGGTTTTTATTTTTAAAAAAATAATTTTTGTTCAAAAGTTTGTTCAAAAACATTTGAATTATGCTCTAATGGCTGATGACTTAAAAAATATTCTGACTGTCATTTGCATTAATATTTAGGAAAATCAGAGAAAAATATCATTTGCATAATAATGTGGAACGCGGTGTATTTGATGGAGGAGTTTTTTTTTCTGTTTTCCTCACACTAAAGGGTTAGTTTCTGTCTCTGTGTATCTGTGAGCCATCACAGCTGGACTTTGTTAGTCTCGAGACTCTCCTCTTTCTATAAGCCTACAACATGACAACGTTTACTCAATATTTCATGCTTTAATGATTGTGTTAACCGCTTCAAGTCAAAACGGCCAGGTGGTGCAGGAGAGAGGGTTAAGTTCATTATGTTCAGGGGCTCCAGGTAATCGCCTACCTTTGCCTAGAGGTGAAGTCTGCTCTGTTTGAGAGAGAGGCCGTCTTTTCAGCATCATGGTGGACTGAACATTTGTGTTGTACAGGAGACAGGAGCTGGGGAATACTGAAAACGAAGGTGCAACAATTTTTTGATTTAGTTGAAAATCTGTCCATGTTCATAATTTTTATGGCACCAGTTTCAAACCAGTACACCCAAGAAGTCTTCTGAGAGGAATCAAGGACTAGTGGGACAACGGGGCACAAACACAGACACACCACCACCAACTATAGCAGTAAGATGACCAAGCAGGTAGACATATGATAGCATTTATGCATGTAATTTAGAATCTAAATATTGTCTAGTTTAAATGCAATCATTGTTACTAAATCATGCAGCGCTGCTTGCAGCATTTTGTACGTGAAAACTGCTCAGAAGTTCTCGTACATGCCCACTGGGCTTCGTTCCCTCCTTGCACCTTTTTTTTTTTTTTTTTTTTGTTAATGTGTGCTAAATAAATAAACTAAACTAAACTAAACTAGTTCTGTCATTTCTATAAAGAGCAGAAATGTAAAATGAAGACTGGTTCCAGTTTTCTCAGACATAAATGATTTCCAGTTTTCTACATATCTTTGCAGAAAAAATACAAGCCGTTTTTTATACCTGCTCAGGCTCAGACAAAATTTTATGCATATTTTTACCTTTATTATGATAATAAGTTCAAGAAATGGTAAAATAGCCACTTAGAATTCTGAAAACCTTCAACACTGAATTTTTCTGCAAGTTTTTTCAAAACCTTAGACAACCAAATCATTTCATATTTCACCAGTTGTATTGGAAATGATGCCTTAAACCAGTGGTTCTTAACCTTGGGGTCTGGACCCCCTTGGGGGTCGCGAGACACTGAGAGGGGATCACCAGATGCCTTAAAAAATTAAGAATATTTTTTAAACAACACTGTTGCCACTTAACACCAATTTTACAAAATGCTAACCCTTTTAATCACTTTTAAACACTGATTTTAGCACATTTTTGCCACTTAAAACCCATTTTTGTCTATTTAAAACCCTTTCCAACACTTTTTTCTGCCTGTCTTTGACACTTCTAAACCAATTCTTGCCACTTTCTGCATATTGTTGCTTCTGTTGCCCGTTTTAACCACAGTTAACCCCTTTTTGCCTGTTTATATAAATTTTTCAACCCCTTTCATTTAATTTCTACCATTTATTTGCTCTTTAAAGTCATCTCAGCCACTTTTTAATTCCCCTTTTAACACTTTCTATGCCTGTTTTTGCCACTTCAACGCATTTTTGGTTATTTTTGGCCACTGTTATCTAATTTTTGCCACTTTTAGCCCATTTTTGTTCTTTAAAAATCCAATTTCACCACCTTTTCAACATTTTTGCCATTTATAACCAATTTTAGGAATTTTTAACCCATTTAAATGATGTTTTTCACAAGTTTTTTCATCTAAAGAAGGCTAAATGAATAAAAAAAGATGTTTGTTTCTTTGATAAGAGTGATTATTATTCAGGTCAAATATGAAATATGGTTTTCACAGCTTAACTTTACTATGGACCTTGCTTTTGCTGATTCCATGGGCCCTCAGTCTGGCTGAGTCCCAGAAAGCTCTCCCTTTATCCCCCCTTATGGACCCCCGCTGTACCTGAAGGAGGTACAGCGGAGGTCCTCGGTCTCTGGCACCTTTATTTTAGGGGTCACGAGCTGAAAAGGCTGAGAACCCCTGCCTTAACCTACATCATATCTAGAGGAAAAAATGCTTTCTTATTTGCATCCAAACTTCTGTTACATCCTAATAAAAGTGTTTCTCCACACATTTACCCCTACCGTTCTCCTGCAGCCGTTCTCCTGTCCCTCCTAAATCGGATCCTCTGCACCACTTCTGTACCTGACCCTGGCTGTAGGGTGTGAAAGTATCCAGTAGAGGGCACTCTGTGTCTGTTTTTACCCTGTAGGTGTAACAGAGCGCTCCTTCTCTCCCTCTCCTCCCGACAAGAGCCCCTCAGTGTGACAAGTTTACACAGACCATCTGCAGACCTCCCTGCCGCCATAAAAACACTAATCACAAGGTCATAAAATGGGACTCCATAACGACACCCAGAATGCAGCGGGGCCATGTTTGAAAAGGTTGGAGCAGGAGGAGCTGGGAGCCAGAGAGCGGCTGTGTTTCTGCATGAATGTGGTTATTGATCAGTTTAATAACAGCTCTATCAGGTGGAGCTTTTTAAACGGGTGAATTTGAACGCAGCTGCAGGTCAGGCTCAGGCCGTACCAGCTTTTTTAGGAGCTGGACTACGGCTAACACATTAGTGTTGCTACTGAGGCAGCACCATCACAGATAGAGGAATATATTTAAGACTTCAGTGATGAGTTATCTGTTAGCTGAGAAGCACTTAGAGCGGTAGTCTCAACTGGTGGGTCTGGGCCCAAAAGCGGGTCCTAGAGTTGTTTTCAGTGGGTCCTGAACTTATGCATGGAAAAAGAAGTGGTGTAGGCTCTCGTGTTTGGAGGCCCTACACAGAAATATATACATAAATTTCTTTATCATCATTATTTATCTCCTGTACTCGTTAGAGCAAAGCTGGTACTCCAGAGATATCAGGTTTAATACTCAAGAAGCTACAGAAACGTCCACGCTAGCTTGGTAAAAATGGAGTAAAATAAAATAGTTCTTATAAATCCTTCTGTAACTCTGTGCTTTTCTAACGTCCCGTCTCTTTGTTCAGTCATGTTTGATTTCATCTGAAGTCCAGACTGAAACGTTTTCCATTGAATACACTGAAAAAACACGAGTGTGACATCAACTCCAGAAGTGTAGTTTCAGCTCCATTCTGAGTGAAATGGTCTCCAGTGTTGAAGTTAGTTTACAGTGTTCATGCATTCAGTGTTAGTCCAGCTCAACTGCCATTTCTGATCTGGAGGGTAGAGTTTTCCCATCATGCCTTTGGGCAGAGTTTGAGATGTGTTTGAGGAGTGTTTGGATGCCCTCATATGTGTTCATGCATGTTTACATGTGTGAATATTTACCTGTTGTGATTCCTCTGTTCATGTTTCTGGTGAATTATTCTTGTTTTTGATGTTTAACACTCCTGCACCATGAATGAAGTTATCCACTACACTGGTCACTTCCTACTGCAGCAGGGGGCGCTCTAGCTCTATATCAGGGTGTCAGACTCAGTCACAGCAGGGTCCGGATTCTGGATTCAGGACTCAGGACTAACCCGAGGGCCTAACAGGGTCGCCTTTTTAACCAGAAACTGTCAGCCTCATTTCACCAGTAAAGAAATATGAAAAAAAAAAAAAAATAAATATATATATATATATATATATATATATATATATATATATATATATATAGCACTGATGATAAATGATTTTGAAATGAAAAAAGTTATAAAGATAAGTTTGAGGCTCACAATCTGAGAAAAGTAAATTTATTAGTTCAAAAAGGTCAAAATATGACATTGAAAAATATTTTTTTAAACAAATATATTAGAAACCTTCAAATATATTAGAAAGAAAATCAAAATATGAAGTACATTTTTAAATTTTAGTGTAAATGCTAAACTATGGGATTATAAAGTCAAAGTTAAGAGTTAAAATATAAGATAAAAATAAAATATAAAAAGGTCAAAATATGACTTAAAATTTAAAATTATGAACCTAAAAGCCCAAAATATTATATAAAAAGTCAAAATCCTAAATTTGAGTCCTAGTTGTGAGATACAAAATTGAAAACGTGAAATTAAAACACAAATTAATTTCTTTTTCCACATTCCTGACTTTTATCTAAATATTTTTGCTCACTTTTTCAGATTTTATGACTTAACAGGATATCTTAAATCATCAGGATAAGTTCAAATTTGTATTCTTGAGGAAATCTGCAGACTCAGACTGATGGGCCGGTTAGAACAGAAATGTGAGACCATCTTGTGGGCCGGATTTAACTGTTCCACAGGCCGGATTTGGCCCCCAGGCCTTGAGTTTGACACCCCTGCTCTATATCATCAACTGGTGGCCCAGGACCATGATCAAGGACAACATATGTGCAGCGAAAAAAAATCTAGAGGAAAAATGTTGCAGTATGTTTTTTATTATTTTTATTTTAGCTTTTAAAATGACTCCAAAAACAACTGAGATTGAAACTGTTTAATCAAGAATGACTTCATGTCTCATCCATTTTTCAGAAATCCACCTGTCCGCCATTATTAGTTAATATTATACATGTTAAACACGTATATTTATTGATTCATCCTTGATAAAAAATCTGCTTCTTTTTATAGAAACTTTCAGCTTCAGATGTTTTGGGAGAGCCTTTCTCCTGCTTGTTTTATTCATTTAGCTCTACGCAGCACAGACAACATGACAGCCACAACAATATTTAGCTAAAATATCTCAGTCGCCCCCTTGTGGCTGGCTGTAATATAGGGACTGATCTCACTGTCTGAGCCTGAAAATTGCATACATTTGAAAGAAAATATATACAAAAATATGTTAAAAATGTATTTAGTTTATTAAAAAGTTTGGCCCCTAAAGGCAGTGTTGAGGAAAAAGCTGGCCCTTGTACAAATGTAGTTGATGACTGCTGCTCTATATCGTTGGTTCTCTGGTTCCTAGAGGCAGGTCTGTGTGTGTCGTGAGAATTAATACAACCATACATTATTACTGCAACTGCAGCATGTTGTAAAGGCTGTTTTAGATGGACATGGTGTGCCCTGGGCAAAGACAGGTTAAAAAGCACTGCTCTGCATACAGGTGAAGTTCAGACCTTCAGCTCTGTCTGTCTCTATCTTTGTCATAACGCACCTGAAACTAGCCTCAGGTGTTCAGTGTGAGGGGGCCATGTCTATGAAGACTGTCACTCTGTGCCAATAATTACAGTAAGACTTCAAATTAACACCCAAAATGAATTAAATAACACAATACTGTGTTAAAATATACTTTAATGTGTACAAAATAGCATTGTGAGTGTTGAAAACTAGAAACATAAGGGAATTAAAATATTAACACTTTCTAAAGTTGCATTTGTCTCACTGAGGTGGGTGTCCTTGGCTGTAAAATCAATCGTAAATCAGATTAAATCACTATATGGCCTGCTGCAATTTTCAAATCGCAGAACCTGCAATATTTCTTTAACCTTAAATTTGTGACAAAAAACAGTTTAAAAGGTTTTTTTTTTGCAGTAGAGACGTTATGCATGATATATCATGTGGCATATTTTTAGAATAGTGTTTTAAAAAACTATTTTATTCATTTTTGTATGTTTTTCTAGTTAAATATGAGAATTATATTAAGATCATCACTCCCTTTAATACAACAGTTCATATTCAGTTTGCAAAGTGAGTCAAAATCATCACAATCAGATTTTTTTTCAAAATTGTCCAGCCTTAGTGTAATCTAATAATATATTGGTTATGGTACAGAGTGAATTATCGCTTCTTTTTGTTGGAAAATACAGGAGGTGAGGAACTTAAGAAATAATCGCATATTAAATCACAATATTGGGTAAAAAAATAACCGTAATTAGAGCTCATTTCAGCCCTTACCCTCTGAGTTTTCTAGTTTAAATGTTGAAGTTGTGTGTTGAAATTTACTGAAAAGAGACGTGAAAAATGCAGCATATTTACTTTTTAAAGAAACCTCTCCTGGAGCTCTGAGGAAGACTTCTTTTACAGCATGACGGCTAGCCCAGTGGTTCTCAACGTTAGGATCAGGGCCCCATTGGGGGTCGCAAGGCACTTAGAGGGGGTCACCAGATACCTTAAAAAACTTTGAGTATTTTTGAAATGTTTCTTTCCTGCCCAGTCTTGTTATTGGTATTTCCCACTTTACACCAATTTTGCAAAATTTGAACCCATTTTCCTCACTTTTCCCACCAATTTTGCCAATTTTAGCGCATTATTGCCACTCTAAATCAACAGTTGTCAATTTTAAAACTTTTTCACCATATTTTTCTGCCTTTTTTGCCAATTCTAAACAAATCTGGTCACTTTCCACTTAATCTTGCCTCTGTTGACCCATTATTTCCACTATTAACTCCTTTCTGACAGTTTTTTTTTTTTTTTTTGCCACTTTAACACTGTTTTGCAGTTTTTTGCAAGTTTTGCTAATCATTTTTAACACTTGATACCCGTTTCTGCTACTTTTACACTCCATTCCACCACCTTTTTGACATCTTTACCTATTTTGACTGTTTTTAAGAAAAGGGATTTACATATTTAAGATGGCACAACAAAGATATTTGTTTCTTTGATAAGTGGTTATTATTCAGGTTCAATGTAAAACATGGATACCACAGCTTAACTCTACAATGGACCATGATTTTGCTGACTCCATGGGCCCCCAGTTTGGTGGGCCCCAGAAAGCAGAGAGAAGTGTTTTTAAAAGGCAAAGTATGAGATAGAATTCTGAAACCATGTTTTTTTAGTCAAATTATGATATAAAAGTGAAAATCATGACTTTTAAAGGTAAAAAATCAGCTAAAAGTCAAAGTTAGGAGTTGAAATGCTCAGCAAATCTGAGATAAAATTCAAAATCACAATATTTAACAATCAAAATGTGAGATAAATATTGAATTCGTGAGTTTAAAATGTCAAAATATTAGATTAAATTTCAAATTCATGAGTTTTAAAAGTCAAAATATGAAAACATTAACAATCATGAGTTTTAAAGGTAAAAAAATGAGATAAAAGTCAAAATTAGGAGTTGAAAAGGTCAAAACATGAGATAAAAGTCAAAATCATAACTTTAAAAGGTTAAACTAGGATTTAATGTAAAATTATGAATCTAAAAGGTAAAAATATGAGATAAAAAGTCAAAGTTATGAGAAGTAAAGGCTAAAATATGAAATAAAAAGTTAAACCCAGAACTGTCATAACTGTGAGATGCAAAATTAAAAATATAAAGAAAACACAAATTTCTACATTCCTGACTTTTCATTAAGTTATTTTTACTGTTTACTTTTTCTCATTTTTTTGACTCAGCAAGGATTTTTTAAATCATCCAGGTTAAGTTTACGTTTTTATACTGGAGGGAATCTGCAGACCTCATACTGGTGGGCCAGTTCTAATAAAAATATCTATGATCTGGTGTGCCGGGTATAACTGAACCACGGGCCAGATTTAGCCCCCGGGCCTTGAGTTTGACATCTCTGTGCTATGGTGACCATACGTCCCGTATGAAGGCTTTGTGTCCCTGCAAAAATCCTTACAATGCTAGTCCTGTTTTCGACTGTCCTGGTTTCAGCCAGTGAAAAACCAAAACAAAGCACCGGCCTGCGACACATTCTCAGTATATGTCAGTCAATGCTGCAGCTGCTGTTTGATGAAAATCCAGATGTTCTATCAGCTGATAGGGTCAGGGTTAGAGTAGGGTTGTGGCTAGAGATAAAGCAATGAAAGATAATGAAGAGAGCCCAGATTTCTGTTTCTGAGTTCAGTTTGGGTTTGTTAGTGCAGAACGTGCTGAAACTGGGGCTGAATTATTTGTAAAAATAATCTTATTGCAATTTTTTTCCTGCAATATTGTGATTACGAATTAAAATGCGATTATTTAGGCTCCTCATTTTTCTGTTCAACAAACATGAGCAAGAAATCATTCTATATTATAACAAGTTCAGTATTAGATAAGTTCAACTAGGGCTACATTTAGAAAAAAAATCTTACTGCGATCTTGGCTCACATGGCAGATTAGATATCAATTACTTTATTGAAGGGGATGATCATTTCTCATATTCTTCTCATTTTGATGAAGAAAAATAAATGCATGAGCAAAAAAAAAAGATTTTTGTAAAAAATAAAATAAAGATACTTGAAGGTTTGAATAATGTGTAAAGCAGTGATACTCAACGTGTGGCTCTTTTATGTATTAGTTTAAAATATTATTCCCTAGAAAACCTTAAAAAGGGACACTGTTCTGCCCTTTTTCAACATTTTTTCCCACTTTTCACCCATTTCATCTACCTTCTGCCACTAAATACCACTTGTTTCCTCTTTTTTGCCCATTTTTGCCACTTTTCACTCATTTTTTGCCCATTTTTGCCACTTTTCACTCAATTTTTTTGCCACAGTTTTGCCACCTTTGGACCATTTTATGCCAACTGTAACTTGTTTTTTTGTCACTTCTCTCCCATTTGTGCTACTTTCTGACCCTTTTTACCCCTTTTCCACTTTTCCTCCGCATTTCCACCTCTTTTTCTTGCTTTCTGACCATTTTTGCCACCTTGAACTTATTTTTATTGCTACTTAAAGCTGTTTATGCCACTTTTCAACAGTTAGATTGTGGCTCTTGTAAAGGTATTTTTCAATAATTTGACTCTTTGGTTGAGCAGGGTTGAGTAACACTGGTGTAAAGCATAAAAAAAGAAAAAAGATTGTATCAAACTGGTATTTTGACACTTGAGGTTACAGAAATATTGCACTGTCTGTGATTTGAAAATTGCAGCATGCCATATTATGATTTAATCTAATTTGCGATGAATTGCCCAGCCCTAGCTTTAACTCGTCACATTCTGCTGTTTTAACATTATTAAACTAGTGAAACAAGCATTACTGGAACTAACAGAAACACTTCTTAGAAATGTAGAAAGTCTTGACCTCCATAACTGCCGTCGTGGCGACCTTCCCTCTCTTTCCTCAACCTTTCTGAGGAGAAACGCCACGGGAGAGCAGATGACGGACAACCACCACGGAGCCAAAATTTATTTCAACAACAAGCTGACACATTATGGGAAATCAAACACGGTGGGATATTATCGCGGTGAAATCACCCTCTACCACCCACTTTGTTCCCAGGCACAGCGGGAGACAGTCAGGCAGCGAGAGAAAAGCCGGAGGAGGAGAGCGGGATTGTTTAGGAGCCGGGGTGCTCGGCTCATCGGGGAGGCCCCCGGACCCAGCGTGCCGGCGAACGGGCACTTGTCATCTGGAGTGTGAGGCAGCTGGGGTTATCCTCAGAGACACGGCGAGGTGAAGTGGGTGACCATGTTTGAGGTCCGCCCAGCTGTTATTGCCCCTAATACTCAACAGATGTCTGGGAGCTGGGCCCGCTAAGTCCTCGCACATGCCGGAGCAGCGAAATCAAAGCAAAGAGCACGACTTCGACACAGCTGTGAGAGGGTGCACGCACTCAGACGGCCCCGTGTGCATTAAATCACTGTCATTAACCATTTAGAGAGATGATAGAGGCAATTAAGATCAGGCTTGATTTGAGGAGCTAGGATCAGTTAGCAGAGGCATTTTGACCCCAGAAAACACGACTTCTCTTTGCACTGAAGGTTTAAAATTCAACAACTTAAACTGAAGCTGCAGGCTTTTAAAGTCACGATGCAAAAGAGAATGAGAGTTTAAATAGAAATGTAGCTAAAGCATTTAACCTTATTACTGCAGTTTGAGTGTTTTCTTCCTTGGAGCCTGTACAGCCAGAACTCTTATCAAATCATCTCCAAAACATTCACTTTAGAAATGTTTGAGATGGCCGTGTCTCCTATAAAAATATTTGTTTCACTTTGCATGTTGATCGTCCTAAAAATATTGCCCTTGTTCCAATCATGCCCAAGCTGCCCTCTCTCTCAGGGAGCAAAAACCCTGAGCTTTCAAACATGCGAGCGAAAAATCGAGTTAAATAAAAAGGCACCACTGTGTTCAAACACATAATCCATGCAGAGGCTCTCGTTTGAGGGCAAAAATAAGAAAGTGGAGAGTTGCTTTGCTCCAAGTGGTCACAAGGGGGTTGAGCGTTTCGAGCCCGGGCTCATGCAGACCGCTTACTTTGGAGAGCGCTTCAGGGAAAGCAACATTAGATATAATGAAACATTCAGAGAGCGGCCCTGCTTCCAGCCGCCTCTCCTGTTCACTTCCACCGAGCAGACTGTGGCTGCAGCCTTGAAGGACGCTGTGAGAACGTCCAGCTCAGAGAGATAGGACAGAAAAACACTCGGTCTGCTCAGCCTTTTTATTTTTTCACTGCAGAATTACTCTTCAGCAAAAACAGTGAAGGATAATTCTATTTAGCTGTTAAGAGTTCCTGTAATGTTTCACCACATTTGTCCCTAAGGACGAAAAATGTCCACTTCCCAAAACTGCTATAAAAATAATATTTATTCCTATTTTTTCTGCTTTAAACAAGCCAATCTACTAAAACTAGTTAAGCCTGAAATATACATGTCAAATATGAAATATATTTTTGGGATTTTAACCCTTTAAAGACCACTATGTTTACACAACTCCACTTATTTTATCGAAAAACAAAAAAAACAAGAAAAAATGATTATAAGGTATTGTATCACGGTATTACAAAATTAAAAAGAGACAATGCTTTTCAATCCAAATTAAAGTGTTATTAACCTCCTTCTCCCTTTAAAACAAACCTTTGATGGCATACTCAGTTTATCTCTAAGTATAGGAGCACAGAAAACATGTTTTTTTTTTTTTTTTAAGTCTCTCTAGGTTTACTTCTGTCTAACTGCTCTCCAAGTTTCACATTTCATCTCTATCCTGATGAGGTGTGTTAAGCTGTTAATGACTTGAACACATTTCCTAGTAAAGGCGTTCACAATAAAAGCATTTCAGAAAAATAACAGCTGCGGACTTTTATTTTGAAGAGCTTGACGGAAGTATTGTGTTTAGCATTGAGTTAGCTTAGCTTTGGCTGCCGTACCGGAGAATACGGCTAGTTTACCTCATTTAACATCGCAGCCTGGATCTTTGACTCACTGTGGACTTGGAAAAGAAAGTCATAAGTTAAAATAGACTTTTAAACGGTTGTTTATGCCGTTGTAAGAGGAAGAGCTGAGCGCCGGGCTCTGAGACCAGCCAAAGCAGCGCTTAGCTTGTGTTACAGCCCCAGGCAGGCTGACAGAGACGGCAGCTGACTGTTGCAGTACAGCCGTCAGACTTTGAGAGGAAAAACGCATTTTTGCCTAACTGTGCCTAGTTACAGCAGCAAGAGTCCTTCACGTTCAGTTAGTTACCTCGATACATGTAATACTAGAGCTAAACGTGCCGTTGACTAGACTCAGCCTGAGATGTGTGTCACAACTCACTCTCTCCACCGCCGCGCCGTTTTTTTAACCAGCTCCTCCTGCTCCGTGGTCTCTGCTTGAAGCCATTGTCACACTGAGGCAGATCAAGGGTTATTGTGGTTGGCCTCTACCGTAGGCCAAATTTATGTCATTTATAGCGTCTACCTCGTATACAGCGCACCCTTAATTGGCAGCAGCATTGATTTTAATGCATTGGTTTTTTTTGCAGTGTCTATTAAAAGAAGAAAACTCACACTCATGGTCCTAAGGACAAAAAATGTCCTCTTCCTAAAAAACTGCTGAAAAATAATATATATTAATGTTTTTATACAGTATAAATAAGTCAGTCTATTAACACTACTTCAGGCTGAAATATGCATGTCAAATATATATTATATTTAGGGGATTTTAACCCTTTAAAGGCCAGTATGTTTACATAACTCTACTGTTTTTAACAGAACAAAATAAAAAAAACACACACACAGTCGTCCAACATCAAAAGCAACACACACTCATCATTTCAGTATCAAGGCACCCGAACAGAAAACAGTAAAAAGGTTGAAATTTCGCAGCATGCTTTGAATGGGAAAAGTAGCGCCATCTAATGGACAAATATAAAAATTAAAAATGTAACGCTAGTAGTCCAAAATGAAATCTTAACATAAAGGAATGCAGTAGTTTATGTTAAGATAACTGTGGGGTCAAAAATGACATTTTCAGTGGTTTTCATTGGGACATTTTTTGTCCTTAGGAACAAATGTGTCGGTTTTTTATGTAACATAGCAGTTTTAGGATAATTCAAAAAATTAAAATTAAAATGGCAAATTTGAGCTATATTCAGTCAGCACAGCCAAAAATATAAAACGGAATGACACAAAATGTCCCAAGAATCTCTAGTATCTCCAGGATCTCTAGTAGATCACAGGATGTCTAGGATCTCTTCATTTTGACTTTCCTCCTCGTCATACAAACCACGTCGCTGCAGAAGTAAGGAAACCTCCATGCATGCACCGTCTCTCTCTCTGCAACTGTAATTTTTCTGAAAGTGTTTTCCAACAGACAAACCCATAAATGTTCAGAGTAAACAACAACCACGCAGAAAATGACGAGAATTAGCTAAATTTGATGTTCTGTTTTGCTGCCTCTCTGTTGGTAGGCACTTCCCTGGATGTATTTTAGTCTGGAAACAGGAAGTGTACTCTTTCACGATGATGAATTACTGCAGAAGACGTCCACGTGTGATGTTTCCCCCCCTCTCCTCAATGATCCTGGTTTCCGCTGTGGTCCTGCATGTGTCCCTCTCCTGGCCACCGTAGCGGCCGTGGAGACACTCCCAAGTATAAATTCACTTAGTGGCTCTGAGACACGTTGATTCGTACCCAAAAATATCCAGTCAACTGTGAAAAAGATAGACGCCACAAATCAAGGGCCGGCTCCTAACGAGCATTTCTTGCCATCTGAAGAATATATTCATGATTTGGGGACCTTTTATGAGGAAGGTGATGGCAGATTGACACCAGATGTGTCATAAATTATCAGCAGAGAGATGCCAAGCTAAACAGTCCAGGATAAATACACAGGCACTCCAAATATACTGGTGGCTTCATATTCAAATACTGCTGGTCTGTGTGAGTCCGTTTCAAACGTCTGTGACGTCTGTGAGTATTCTTAGAAACATATACATCTGCACAGACAAACAGCACGGTAATTACTCATTTCATACTTAATACTTTTAGTTTCAACGGCTGCTCTCAGCTCTACTTTGACTTTAGAAACAGTAAAACAGATCTGATTTAAAAACTTCATAATGTGACTGTTGTGACCTCCATATTTTCAGCCCTTAGAGACACTTTGATTTTTACATCTCTGAGCTCAGGGTACAGTTAGATTTTTCATCAGTGCACCTTTTAACACCTTAGAAAGTTCCTACCAACATCAACCAGAACTTTTTAAAAATATATTAAAATAAAACAGGACTCAAAATACAAAAAAGAATGTGTTGGTGTACAACAACATATTCATTTACTCACCAAAGTTCAGTAACCTGAACTCAGACACATTCATAATGCCTGGTAACTTTCTCATTATCATTATTACACTGCTATTATTGTAAGTATTATTATTCATATAAGCTTTAATAATAAACTGTTTTTGCATTTTTAGGAGGCAGAAGAGGAAATTATTGATTATTGAGAATATTTATACATATTAAAAATGATGTGTGCTGTAAAGGAGGACTTTTTAGGCAGAACTGTTATTTTTGCCAAAATGATGTTGATTGGCCGGGTTCTAAATCTCCATGTGTTTGTAAAATTGCTTTAAAACTGTGCATTTAACTGCTAGATAATAGATTTCTAGGTAGAATGCTTCTGGCTTTCCCTAAATTGGGCTAAACCCCCACATTTGACTCTCCTGGCTCCGGCCCTGCTCATGACCAAGTTTGACCACAACTTCTTCCCGTAGTCCTCCAGCGTGGATGTTTAAGGGCCTAACAGCAGATTTTTTTTTTTTAAAGCTGGCGAATGGAAGTTTAGATAAAAAGTTTAGATGAACTGTCTTTACACTGAAGCTCAACGAGTCTGAAGCACCACCTTCAGGCAAAGCACATCATTGCTAATGTTAGCAACAACGCTAACAACTACATAGGATCAAGCCATGGTCGTTAAGCTACACTAGTGGAGTCCAGCAGACCTGGATTTTTCTACAAATGCAATCGTTAAACTGGTCGCCAAAGACTGCAGACCATCAACGCCATTAAAGAGGAGGGGTGACCCATCCTACAGAGCACCTACGAGGAGAACTACTGTCACAGCAATCCATGAACTATGGCAGCGAAACAGCAACGAAGGTGGAGCAGCTGGCCCGAGCTACATTTATCACACGAGAGACGACGGCACACCTGATCCTGCAGGAGTCCTCCTGTACCTGACGTCTGCTGGTTTATTAGTTTTATTGCTCCGTTAATGAAGACATTCTGATTTATGAACCATTTCACCTCAGCTGAGACGTTAGATAAAGTTTAAAACTCTAGTTTTTATATACTTCTTTTATCTCAAACCAAAATGCCAGTAAATGGTTTTATTTCAGATGTTTGATTAATAAATAATTATGATATCAATAATAATAATAATACAATTATTTATAAAATGATTTCAATCAAAGTGCTGTACATAGAATTAAAAGAATTACAAAATATTAAAGAATAATCAGGCTCTCACCTCTTTGTCACACCCTTTGTACACATTTTTTTATTTCAAGCAAGCAGCTAAAGTGTCAACAGTTAATGTCTAATGTTGCCCCAATTACCCCTTTTTTTCGTCTTGGTTATTTTTCAGTTTTAAATTATTTCTTGTCGTCTGTTTTCAGTTTTGCATTTTTCTGTGTCTATAATTGTTGATAAAGATCACTAAATAGAATGTACAAAAAAGAATTTTAAAAACATACAAAAAGTATGAAAACATGCTAATTAATCACAATTAATTACAGTGTACTGATGCGATTAAAGTGATTAATTTTTTTTTACCGATTAACAGCACAATTTCTTTAAAAAGGAAAAGAATACACCGTTTGAAATCATTTTTAGATATTGTGTTTTTTGGAAGGCATCTGGTGACCCCTTCTCAGTGACTCATGACCCCTCCGGGGGTCCCAACCCCCATGTTGAGAACCTCTACACTAAATGACTTAGCCAGCCTGTCAGACCACTGGAGACCGCACACCCGCCAAAGACCTCATAGAGGATTCACCACACACAGGATGTGAATGAATCTCGTGTGATTAAACGTGACTCTAGAATAAAAATAAACATGGAGGACTGTCGATATCCTCGGCTTGCTGCCTCTCTACCACAGTCTGTCCTGGCGTGTTTTATAGCTGCAGGAAAAGTCATAAAACAAAGAAAGAGTCAGGAGGAACTCCTGGCTAGAATGAAGTTTTTATGTTTGTGGACAGTGAGCGTAAAGAATATTGGTTTTTGTGGGTATTCTGTCTGAGCCATTAAGACCAAGATTCATTAATACCAAACATGCTGAAACATGCTTGGTAGTTTGTTCTGGAACGTTCACACCATACATTACAGACAGAGGATTAGAAACACAGACATCCTGTGCAATTATTTCAAATTACCAAAAGGTCTCTAGGTAATACTAATCCTGTGCAAATACAGCTTAAATTTAAATAGTAAATAAAAAACATGACATGCATCTGGGGCGCCAATGGCCCTGCAGTTGTGAGAGGCTGCAGGGTTCAGGTCTGATCTGTGGCTCCTTTTCTGTATGCCATTCCCTAAAAGCTTCCAAAAACAAATCTTTAAAAGTGATAGACAAGAGCAAAATATAAAAGAATAAAAGCAGTAAACATTTAAGAAGCTTTTTAGGTTTGATGAGCAGCAGCAGGGTCATTTTGCAAAACAACTAATGAAATAAGTAAGTGAATAAGTTGTTGTTTCTTAGTAGAAGTACTGAGAGTGATTTTATTCATCCTCATGCGTGTCTGCTGAGGTTAATCCTGACAGATCTGCTGTTTCGGGGTGAAATGCTGCTCTCTGTGCGTACTTGTGTTTGTGAAGGAGGTAAACAGTTTGGGAGTAAGTGTTAATTTCATGACGGCTGTCTCTGACCCGCTGCTCTGCAGTCTCACCACACCTGGTCATTCCATTAGAATAATCCCTCTCTGAGTGACCCCGGGCCGGTCAACAGTTTCTATGTGCAGCGACGGCACCGGTGACGTCTCTCAGCAGGAATGTGTCCCCCCGCTCCGAGTGCCAGACACTGGCCAGTGTAAGTGAGTGTGAATGTAAATAAACGCCATTATACCAGCCATCTCCCCAGCTCCTGTCACACACACGCGGTAAACACACCGCTTCCTGCTCAATGCTGCTGCTCTGAGTGAGATCAGCCACCGCAGCTCTGAACCTGACCAAGGCATCGGGAACGCGGCGGCGACAACAATGTCCAGAGGCTCTGCTGAGTAACGGCGGTTAATCAAACCTGTAATATTCGTCTGAATCCCAGCGGAGCCTCGGTGAGAGGACATGTGACCTGAGTAAGCAGCTCCTGAAGTGGTCGAGGTGAACTAATGAAATGTGACAAACTGTTTCCACACAAACACGGAGGTGTTCCCACCGACACACGCATGTTATTGACGTGACCGTGAGGTCAGTCAGCACGCCACTATGGAGCTGAGAGAATTTCTGTGTACGCTTTTTAACACTTTAACAGAAAATACACGCCGATTTTTTTAAACTAACTCTGACCTCTGGAGCAGAAACATGACTCTGACTGCACACTCACATCAGCAACAACACACAGAGGAAAACCAGAAACCTGCCCGGTAAAAGCTGTAATATTATTATACTTTACATTTAAAATAGGTTTTTATTTAGGCTGTTAACAGTTAACGTTTAAAGGCAACTAATCTCAGAATTACGGTGGCCTGGAAGTGCGATACACAATATCAAAGTTGGAAAAACATTTAGAAAACTTGAAACAAAATGACAAAGTTTAAAACACTTTAACCACACTTAAAGTTGGATCACTCAGTGTTTGGATGTTCCTTTTCTGTAAAAAACGATGTTTGCAGAACGATGTTCTCCAAGATCTTCCCAAGACGAGATTTTGATGGAGCAAACTGATGAGGTCATCGCAATAGGATCCCCTGACTGGTTCATCCGTGCTGCCAGCAAAGCGGAACAGACCGCCCCCACAAGGCCTTTTAGCCATTTAGCCTTTTAATAACAGTAATTAAACGCTTACCAAACAGATACATCTGCTCTATCCTTCACTGCTGCTGGTTTTCTTCCCCCTCTCTCTCCAAACTATCAAGATCAGGATCAGACTCTAACACGTACGGACGTATATCAAAATTCGCCATATGTTACTCAGTCGGACCGGTTCGTTCAAAGTTTACCAGTACATAAACATAGCCACATTGGAGGGGGCGGGCACAGAACATTGAGTCCTGCCCCCAACCAGCCTCCAGAAGATTGGCCAATTGGAAGAGAGCAGGTCTGTGGAGCGGGGGGTGTTAAAGAGACAGCAGTGAAAACGAAGCGTTTCAGATGAAGGTTAAAATAAGGGTTTTTCAGGACGCCAGTGTGAGAAACATGAGGAGTTTTTTGAGCTGTAAACCATGTGAAGCTACTAGGTGGGTATCAGAGAGATGGTGGAAAGCCTTGAAAAAAGGCATAATACCCCCACTTTAAACCGGTAGGCCACCTGTGAACTAATCCCTCTTAAAATATGGTAATTATTTTCATAAAACTATCCATGACTCAAGTTGTCAGCTCTTCAGTTTGGTCAATTTCAAGTTTAGTATTAAGAATTGATGATAAATTAATATTGAAAGAATCACATTTCCAATGATGGCCGACTATGGTGGGTCCAGCCGGACTGGTTGAATGGATTTCTGACATGTTTGTGGTCGTATGGCTGCACACATTCACACAGTGAGAGCAGAATCTCCAGCTTCGGGGTGATTTTCCTTAGTAAAGTGTCTGACAGCGTTTTAAATGAGCATAAGAGGGAAGGAACGCCTTTTTGATTTGCCATTAAGGACATACAGGTGCAGGAAACAGGCCTACCTGTGGACCTCCAGCTAGATATTTGTTATAATGTAGCTGCTAGTTGTGTTTGCAGACTTCCTGTTCAGGTATGAGAGAGAAAGAGCAGCTTTGTAACTGTATATTTAAAAACAAGGCATTCCAGCTGACTTTGACCTCCTTGACTATCAGTTTTGGTGAAATATTGGTATATTGTATATCAGCAAAAATTCTCCATGCATCCCTAGCGTCAGTACCTCCTCCAGATATTACGACATGTCCTCTAAGATTAACCTTCAATGGGACACTTTTTCTCCTTGCATCCCACTCAGGAGGCTGTTGCTCTTGTTCCTGATGCCAAACCTTCAGGTTTACTCAGCTCTGCCTCTACTAAACCGAGAGAAAATTAAACATAAATACTTAGAGGCATGGCTGACCTTAGTAGGTAATACTTAAATGATATATTTAAACCGTATTCTCTGGACTAAATCCAATCAGCAGTCATTTACGCTGGGACATTTGTGGCCAAACAATCTAAGGAGGTTTTGACAATCGAGCACGCTGTTTGAGTGCAGATATGAGAGTCCAGGCCGTCCACAGAGACATGGGAGGAGATTTTTGTGGTAGCTGGTTATTCTACGAAGACAGCGGCTCTGACAGGACCACCTAGGCCCTCTGTTTATTGTTTGAGAAGGTGTTTTGGTGGACAGAAGCCGGGCGCTGCTCTTAAAGATGGAGGCAGAGAGGAGAAGACGAGGCGTGAGCGTGCGTGTGAGGTGAGGAGGATGACTTTTAGGGGATTTCATGGGCTGGGGGGTCGGGCCAAGAGGGCACATGGGAGCCGCGGCCCGAGGATGGATCCCAGCCGACCCCCTCCTAGGTGTCAATGTTATGACATGTGTAGCGCTCCGCTGTTTTCTCTCACAACAAGAGCACTTCATCTTCCAGGGTGGCCGGGCCTCATAAAAAAAGCCTGATTTACATGCTGGGGATCAGACCGTCCACCTTCTCCTCTTCCTGTTGCACTTACGCTTCACTTCCTGTGGGCCGCGGCCCCACCGTCAGGGGTGATAAATAACCTCAAAATGGAGTGGGGAAAGTTGAAATCCCACTCCAGTGTACACCCACAACAGGAATGTCTTCTTTTACACTCATGTTGGATGTAATTGGTCCTTTTGGAGAACAATGGGAATGTTTTGTCAGTTCTGCTTTGTTATATCTACCATGACTGCTCCTCAGATGTAAATCACTGCTGTAATGTGACTAAAATGACGTCTCGGGCTAAAAGTGGACATGCTTGATGTGGAATCAGACTTGAACGCTGCATATGGAAAACATGATGTTGGTTAATAAATGTCATACGAGGTCTTCAGACTGCAGACGACTGTGGCTGTCAGCACGGTTCTGGGACCTGATATTTATTGTCATGTGTAATGACTCATCAAAATCCTTTCAGATTTGCAAAATGTCAGGAGGTTTTAGAGCATTCTGAACATATCCTACGTTTGTCCTGATTAAAGTCATGACTGGCCGGCTCGGAGGATGAGAATGTGACGCATTCTGGAAGATTTACCCTTCAAAATGACTCATGAGAGAGTTTTCTGATCTACCCATCCTTTGGTGAGTTTCAGGCTGGTTATGGTTCCAAAAGATCCCCCTCATGGTTGAAAGAAACCCATGTTTGCTATTGGTAGAACCACAGTCTCCAGCGGCATCCCTGTGCTCTCTGTACGGCCCAATCATCCGCCCAAAACCTTGTTGTGACTTTCTGTGGCGACCTTTAACGTCATACATCTTCCATCTTTGCTACCGGAGGAGGACAGGGTTTATAAGCTCAATTACAAACCAAAAAGCCCAGAGTGCTGCTCCTAAATGGACCTGTTGGTTTCATTTTAGCCAGCCTCTGTTTCCAAGGTCAAGAACTTTAGAGAAACGTGCAACCTGGGATGGAAAAACGTCCTCACACAATAGGAGATTGGAAGAATATAAACTTGGCTCATAAAGCAAGGAGACGAGTGTCTGGTAGATTATTTCTTTGTTATAACAAAGCTTCTTGTAAATGTATTTTATCCCGTCGTAAAATTCTGTTTATTTCCCTTTAAATGGAGCCACATTTGTAAGGGTCATGCATTTTTGGGATGAGCAGCAGAGCTGAGGATGTGGGCTGCACCCATGAAAAACATCATATCTTCTCCGCCAATGCCAAACAGCTGAGCTACGGCGAGCAACCTCGCAGGGTTTCAAGGTGTAGAAAAGTATGTAAACAGCAGATTATTTTGCTTTTCTGATGTTGATTTTTTATTCACTTACCACGCCGTTTATGGCAGGTTTATGTTTGCTACAAAGGATGTGCGGTTTCATGTCAAATCAGTGGCTTTTTACCTTTAAAGTTGACTTTTCAGGGTGCAGGCAGCCTGGCAGTTAGATCAACCCCTCATGCAGAGGAAAGGCTGCCCATGAGGGGGGATAAAGGGGGGCCCAGGCCCAGTGGGGGGCCAGTGGGGGTCAGCAAAATCCTGGTCCACTGTACTGTTAATCTTATAAAGAAAAACAACTGAATATTATTTATTCATGCTGTAATAAAATAGGCTAAAGCTATTTTAACATTACCTTTCTAAGGTAATGTTAACATGAATAGGAAAGTGAAAAAATAAACCTGCGTAGCTCTGGTGCTCCCATTGCATTTCTATTTTTAACCGTGTGTAGAATTGCAACCAAATGAGACAGAGCAACAATTCTTTCTGCATGTAAAACTGGAAGAGTAACACTAACATGTCACACAGTCAGTGTGTCCCAGAGTTCTGTTTCCTTCCTTCCTTTGCAGAAATGTCGTAAAAAGTGCACACATCAGAAACAATAGACTGTAATATAATCCAGACCGCTGCCTTTCACAGCACCTCCTACATTACGTGATGACGTTTGCATGAACCTATCACGTTGTTTTCTTGCAGGTCAGCGTGGTCGTCTGCAAACACATGTATGCTCAAAAGTATCTGGCACACTCAGAGACATGAGTGCACTACTGTAAATAGTTAATTTTTTTATAAACATGCTAAACACTTTCCTTGTTGTCGGCGCTGAAGAAGACCACGAATCAAAACGCAGCTGTTGTTCCTTGCTCGACTTAAACTGCTTAGGGAAAGTAGGGGTTAAAAATTTGGGAAAATAATCTAATCTGCTCATTTTTTTCCCCAATATTGCAATTGCATTTTTTTATGTGATTATTACTTTATTTTATTCCTAAATAAAGGCTGAACAATTCTTCAACAGTGTCTAATTCTGATGATTTTGACTCGTATTGCAAATTGGATAAGAATTGTTGCAGTGAAGCATTTTTGTCATTCTTATATTTAATAAGAAAAAAGTGCAAAAATGAAGAAGGTAGGATTTTTTGTTTTTTATTCTGAAATAATGGCACCTGAATGATTGGCTGATAATTCATGTATAACATCTCTGCTGCAAAAAAATAAAAACATTGGAACAAATTGGTCAATAATGGGTGGAACAGTGATAAAAGGGGTTAAAAAGAGCACAAAGAAGTAATTTTAGTATCAGAACCCAATAACACTTTCACACTCAGCTCTAAATGAAGTTACTGTTAGCTAGAATGCTAGCGCCAATGCTAATGATCCAACACACATGCATCAGCATCAACAATAAATCAGAACTGTGGCGGGTCTATTCTTTGAGTCAGGCCTGTCTGATCTACGGCTCCATGTCCACTCCTCTCACCAACCAAACCAGCTATGTAGGTAATCTGACAGATGACCACACCCACTTCCTCTCACCAACCAAACCACCGTCATCAAACAGTCACTGTCAGCACGAAACATGGCGTCGCACATTTAATCAGCTCACGCTTCGCAGGACCTCTGGCGCCGGAGAAAGGAACACCCTCTCATCTTGTGGCACAAATAGGGAAGCCCTTATGCCCTGTTGCCATTACCAATATCTGTGAAGCGTGATGATGTTCCCACACAAATATTCCACAGTGCAGACAGCATCCAAGACTCACAGTCGTATGAATAGAAGAGGAAACCTGCGTTCTATCACTCTTAAAGAGCAGGCAGCATCCACAAAAAGTCTCTTGACTCTGTGAAAGGATAGGCTCTGTACATCCTGGTGGAGGATTTCTGCACCGCTGCTTGTTTTCTTACACCGAATCTTCAGGCCGCTGAGCTTCATCCTCATGAGGACGACTCTTTTTCCAAAGATAATTGAAATGTTAATTTTAATAGCTATTTCCATTCCTGTAATTAAAGCAAACATTGCCTGAAGTGGCTCTTAAAACATCCCCGAGTGTTTCTTAAATATGTGCAATATATGCACTGAAGCGTGTTATAAATGAGGTTTTCTTTGCTAAGTGTCCCGCTCTGTTTTCGTATGTCAGAGCGCATGATTGACTGCACTGAAAAAGAAAACATCTTAATGCGTGTGATGGTCAAGAGTTAAGCTATTTATTCCAATTTGCCAATAAAAAAGTCTTTGAAAGTGTCTTTAATCTCACCCGCTGAACTTTTCCTGCAAACCTGTGAATGCATGAGTGCATAATGAGAGTGGAAGAGAGATCTGAGCTGCTTCAGTTATGGGGACGATTGCAGCTGCTGCAGATGCATTCATCAAAAGTTTATTACCACAGAAGAAGAAAACGTCTCACATAAATCTCACATGAAAACACGAGAGAAGCCCAGAATAACACGATGCTCACTCCGTCTTAAATCTGCATGCAGGTTTGAAATAAAACACACGCTAGAGCAGTGATACTCAACGCGTGGCTCTGGAGCCACATCTGGCTCTTCTGTGAGGATTTATGGCTGCTCTATTCTTAATTTT
The DNA here is from genome assembly GCF_018320785.1 of Cheilinus undulatus. Lineage (NCBI taxonomy): Eukaryota > Metazoa > Chordata > Actinopteri > Labriformes > Labridae > Cheilinus > Cheilinus undulatus. The sequence continues at coordinate 1,965,566 of NC_054874.1, read as the reverse complement.
ACTATTTTACTATTTTACTACTAATACTATTCCCCCAGAAAACCTTTAAAAAGGGAACTTGTTTGCCATTTTCACCATTCTTGCCACTTTTCACCCATTTATGCTACCTTTTGCCATTAAATAGACCATTTTACCCTTTTTTTTGGCCATTTTGTAGCTTCTTTTTTTACACTTTTCTTTCAATTTTTGCTGCTTTTATCCCAGTTTAGCCCTTTCTTACCTTTTTTGCCACTTTTTGCTCATTTAAGCTACTCTTTGCCATTAAATACCCTTTCCCCCCAATTTTTGCCCATTTTTGCAACTTCTTTTTGCCACTTTTTCCAAATTTTTGTCACTTTTTTCCCCATTTTTGCCCTTTTAACCATTTTTTGCCACTTTTTTCTAAATAAACTACCTTTTGCCATTAGATACTCCTTTTTTCCTATTTTTGCCCATTTTTGCAACTTCTTTTTGCCACTTCTATCCCACTTGTCCCATTTATAAACCATTGTGTTGCCACTTTTGTGCCAAATAAAACTACCCTTTCCCATTAAATACCAACTTTTCCTATTTGTCCCAATTTTGCCACTTTTATCCAATTTTTGCAATTTCTTTTTAACCTTTTTTTTGTCACTTTTTGTCTAAACAAGCTTCCTTTTGCCAAAAATACCACTTGTTTCCTTTTTTCCAAAATTTTGCCTCTTCTTTTTGACAATTTTTTCCACTTTATCACAGTTTTCCCTTTTTACCATTTTTATGCCACTTCTTGCCCATTTAAGCTACCTTTTACCAATAAATACTCCTTTTTTCCTTTTTTCCCCCAAATTTTTGCAACTTTTATTGACAGTTTGTCCCAATTTTTGCCACTTTTTTCCCCATTTTTGCTCTTTAATAACCATTTTTTGCCACTTTTTGTCTAAATAAGTTACCTTTTGCCTTTACATTCCACTTGTTTCCTATTTTTTTGCCCATTTCTGCCACTGTTGACTGTTTTTTGCCCATTTTAGTCACTTTTCACCCATTTTTCAGCCACAATGTTGCCATTTCGACCATTTTTTGCCACCTTTAACTCATATTTTTGTCACCCATTAAGCTACTTTCTGACCATTTTTCCACTTTTACTCCCCATTTTTCCCTCTTTTCTCGTATTTTTGCTGCTATTTGACTAATTTGCCTTTAACTTATTTTTATTGCCATTTTTCCCACTTTTCACCACTAAGATTGTGGCTCTTGCAAAGGTATTTTTCAACAGTTTGGCTCTTTGGTTGAGTAACACTGCGCTAGACTTTCTATTTAGTTTGACATGTGTTTTAATGAAATACTCAGCAGGTGCAGGTGAATTAATAAAGCATGACTCTGTTTGCAGAAAATCTATTCAGCACCTACATCAAATCCAGCCTGTAATGTTTTAAAAGCCTTCACTTCTTATTATCATGAAGTCTGCTATCTCAAGATCTACGAGGAAATTCTCATTTGAAAGAAAATCTCCCATTTAACCCCAAGTTTGGTGAAAACCTGGCAGCAGATACGAGTTTATTTATACATCACATGAGTCCAGCTCACAGCAGGGTGCATTTCTTTCCATCAAAAGCTCCTTTTTCTGTCTTTTTTCCCTCTTTTTAAAGTTCATTTTCTGAGTGTGCATGCTCAGCAATGCACATGTAAAGAAAACACAACTGTAAATGAGCGCCGGATCGTGTTTTCACTCGAACAGAAACGCTGAATGAGCTTCACATTTATGATTGGCCAGAGTTTCAAAACATGGACTTCAGGTGTCAATATGTGCCGTAACACAAACTGAGAAGTGCCTACATGGAGCTGCTGGACGACGGCCCACTTTGAGAGAGCGGTCAAGCCGAGAAGGAGCGGTTCCAAGTTGGCATTCAGGAGTCCAGCTCTGCAAAAGCGTGTTGCCCTGTGGTGATAACGAGATAACTTTCTCCTCAGGATCTGGAACCTACGGCGAAACATGCTAGCCGGCTTCAAACGCTTGTAACGTCGTAAGTAATGTGCAGTTATTAAAGCTCACAAACGCTAGAAAATGACCTCATGTCTCTGAGCGCTGCAGCGTGGGACGAAGAATCATGGTTTCCCTCCCAGTTTTGACAGGGAGAGTTATGCCTCACAGGCACCAGATCCACCACCGAGCCTCATAAGCTTGTGGAGAGCATTTAGGGCGCCGCAGGGGCCTCTTGACCTAAGAGGAAGTCAGGAGTATAAAAGGTGACAGATCGGTTTGTACCCCGACAAAGACATCAGCGGACGCCCACGCATTGGAACAGAACTGATTACACAAATAACAGCTGGCAACAGCGAGAACTGTCAGGAAATAATTCATTTTTGCTACTTTCTTTTAATATTAATGCCAACCTTTGGAGCCCTGCCACTCCAATTACAGGAAATGTAAGAGCAGTAGGTCTCCCAGCGCCGGCTGATGATGAATGGAGCACTATGTGGGGGGAAACCGACGTGCTCGTTTTAGAGATGCAAAAACTGACCAGAAGTCTTTTTATACAGCAATAAATGAGAGGGGGGGTTGTATTCAGATTTCAGAAGGGCCCGATTATGTGATGGGTCGCAGCGATGGCATGTGGTCACAGGAGCCGCGGCAGCGTGTGCGCTGTGGTTGGCGAAGGTGCCACTTCTGGTCCATCCCTTAACCCCTCACCACACTATTCGATTCATGAGGCCGAGGCTCTGAGAGCCGCCCTCGGGATGAAGGAGCATGTGCCCCGCTTAATTAGAAGTTTCCCCCCCAGCCCAGATACTTACTCCTCTATCATCCATCATGGAGGCTGTCTCCCTGCTCCTCCGCTCTCTTTACTCTGCTGCACCGTTCCTCAACAAGCGTGTCTTTATAGATATTCAGACGCCGACCTCTCATCGGCCAGCTTCAGTTACAGAGGCCGTTTGACGAGGATGAAGATGTCTCCCCACACAGCAGACTCCATCTTTATCCTCCTCCAGCCTCGCTGCTTCTCAGCCCTCGGGGAGCCAGGATGAGAATGTGGTCTGTCACTCGGACTCTGATCACCTCGGTGGTCTTTGGCGAAGCTGCTGTCAGGGGTCCCCCTGGTGTGCGGCTGACCTCTTCCTAAAACTCCTCCACTCATCTGCTGGAAGTGAACCCGGCCTGCTCCAGCTGATGAAACCCGAGCAGGGTCTGCTGGCTTCGGTGAGAGGGCAGCAGGAAGCAGAGCCTTGTGGTAAATCCATCACTGTGGTTTTGTCACGCTGCTGCTGGAGATCTGCTGAGTCAGATGTTGTCAGGCTAAACAACAGGCCTCATTCACCAAAGTCTATCAGACTTTTCTTAGATTTGATCTGTAGAAAGATCAGTCAAAGGGTTTCAGGACCTAAAAATCTGCTATTTCCCCCGTTAGGAGTGTTAAAGTCGACAATAATCAAAAACACGTCCGAGCCCCCCTCACAATCCCCCGACATAAAATCCAGCATGTTGGATTTGACACAGCTAAATAATCTTTCTCCAGCATGTTCTTCTTCGCTGCTCTAAAAATGGTAGCTCCCGCATGCCGAGAAAAGAGGTTTAAAACTAGCATGAATAAATCATTCCAGCATTAACACCCAATAATTGTTTGAGACACTGGTATCGCTCCAAAGTTAGGAAACTGTTAGCCAGGATGCTAGCACCAATGCTACTGATCAAACAGACATGCACTGAGAAATGAATCACAACTGTGGAGGGAAAATATAGTGGCAAAACTGGGCAAGGAGTGGTACAAACTGGTTGAAAGTGGCAAAGAAGTGCAGAGAGTGGCAAAAAAGACAATTAAAAGTAGTGAAAAGGTGGCAGAAACAGGCTACAAATGACCAAAATCAGTTAAAAGGAAAAAAATGGCACTATGGGTGCAAAGTGTGTGGTCAAAATGGGTTTAAATTTGCAGAAAGTTAGCAAAAATGAGCTAAAAGTGGCAAAAAAGACATTTAAAAGTAGAAAAAAGGTGGCAGAAACAGGCTACAAATGACCAAAATCAGTTAAAAGGAAAAAGTGGCAAAAAGGGCAAAAAGCAGTAAAATGGTTAAAGTGGTAAAACTGGGTGACAAGTGGAGGGAATTAGCTGAAAGTCTCAAAAAGAAGTTGCAAATGAAATGGGAAAAAATGGTGGAAAATGTGGAGAAAAGAGGTTAAAAACTAGCATGAATAAATCCTTGCATTAAAACGCAATCGTAGATCGAGACATTGTTACTGCTCCAACATGAGGAAACTGTTAGCCAGGATGCTAGCACCAATGCTACTGATATCTATTAATCACAGCTGGGGACCGCCCATTCTCTGGGTTTGTCAGGGGCCTAGCCAACCCTGTGGGCGGGGCCTGTCTCCTATGAAATGTTAAATGAAGCCGCCTATGTCCAGTTACTATTGTTCGAGGTTTTATGAGACTACAGGAGGAGATGATAGGCTGATAAAGGTAGGAGTAATAAGATGGTGCAAACATCACTAGTGTGTAAAATTAACCTCTCAAAGTCATCTGGCCACCAGTTTACAGTCCGCCTGATCATCAGATTATCATAAAATCCTATAAAAACTCAGTGAAAAAGTAAAAACTCTGTCCTAGAATAAATGAGAGCCTCTGGTCCTGGGTCGGCCGCGCTCGCTGCCACACAGGCGCTGATGTAACCACCTCTGAGTGTTGAACCTTGGCGTTAACATCTGAGGCGGCACAGGGACACTTCATACTGTTACACTGACTTTAATAAAATATGTTTGACTTTGACCACAGTTTAAGACGCCGGAGCACCTCAGGGTGCTAATTGTTCCCTTTTTATTTTATTAGCCCGTTCTAAATTGAACTTTGCCTGGGACGCTGTTTTCTTTGTCATCCACCGCAGACTGGATCTTGCTCTGAGAGCGTGATTTGTATTAGATTAGTGTAATATGTGATTTATGGGGGAATAAAACATAACATGTTCCGTTGATACAGGGGTCACGACGTCTCTGAGGGCCGAGGTGTGAATCCAAGACTCTGTTATTTGCCCTAAAGTGTCTCCACAGAAACCAATTTAATAAAAAAGAAAGGTCCCTGTAACACCATAAGAGAGAGTCTCTGCTGACTGCTGCATGGTGGGCTCAGCTGGGTTTGGGTCAGAGACGAGGAGGGGGTTTACCGCTAAAGAGGGTTAGTCCTTTTCTTTAAAATCTGCATGCTGGGTTCCCACAGAGCTTTAAAAGTCTTCAATTAGCGCTAAAACTTCAGTCTTGGAAATTTTACTTTTACTTGCGAGAGGTCTTAAATTTTAGAGCAAACTTTGAGAAAGACGCGTTTTTAACAATCTTTAAGAAAAGAAGAAGAAATGTCTTCACCCACACAGACGGGACTCGATGTTATTGAAAGGGGCATTCAGATGAGGATACTGATAGTCATCAATGTTTTTTTATTCTGAAGTCACGTTTGATCACGCGAGATTCTGTGAAATCTCGTGTGTGGGGAATCTTCACTGTGAGGTTGTTGGCAGGTCAGCAGGTGTGTGTTCTCCAGTACTCCGATGATCCTGCTGCGTGTGCACTCAGAGGATTAAAGATGAATACTCATTTTAAACTGTCCTGATGTCTGTGGTCTCCCATGTTTTCAAAGTCGTCTCAGTTTTTAAAACCGTCTAGCGCGTGGCCAGCCGAAGACTTTTTTGGCACAAACTTGTTCTCCAATCTCTTGCAGACCAAAAAGTAAAAAAAAAAATCTTTCTTTCACAAAAAGTCTTTAAAATATTTACAATTTTATATTTTAAATAAAGTCCTTGTGTTCTTTTATATTGCCTGATTATGAGCCGTGATTCAAAGCAGTTCCTGTCTGCAGAGACAGAGGAACACGTCACAGCCTCTCTGTGTCTTTTTCTCTCCATTATGAGGCGTTCAGGCTCTCTTCTTCAGATTCTTACAGTTTGCACATGCTCTGTTCTGCAAGGCATGACATGACAACTAAGGATGTTCCCAAGTTAAGCTAAATGCTTATTTAAATTTTGTTTAACCGACTAAAGTCTAAAGAGGAGAAAATCCTTTGAGAACAGTCAGATTCCTCACAGGGTCAGTGTGACAGCAGGCGTGTTAGCCTGATACACTCTCTACAGCGTGGCTAACATTAGCAGCTAGCTCTGCCAGCCTTTGTCCTCTTTGCAGATTAATATCATGTTGATTGACAGACTGTGCTGATTCTTCTACACGTTAACTCCAGTGTTAATGTCGTTGACTAAAACTATGACTAAAAATGTCAAGATGACTAAAACTCGAATAAAATGCTTTTGAGTTTTCGTCGACTAAAACCAAAAGGGTAGAAACGACTAAAATGTGGCTAAAACTAAAAGATATTTCATGTAAAGATCAAGTATGGGACTAAAATTAAAAATAGCCACCCAAAATAACACTGGCTAAATGCTAAGCTACTGCTGAGCTTCTCATATTTATTTCTGGTGAAGTGTCGTGGGAAAGCTCAGACAGGAAGTCAGCGCCCGTTAACTGAAGCTACAGCGACCTCTAGTGGCAGGAGGTTCATTACAGTTTTAAAAGCATTGTAGGCTGGGATTTCAATCCTGTGTTTATAAACATTATGGGTAATTAGTTTAACCGACTCGTAAATCTCACGCCGGCTAATTTGAGAAACGATTTTAACCGTTTAATCGCAGGCACCCCTAATGACAAGCCTGCCATTGGTTCATGTAACATTCATTTAGGGAACTCAGTATGGTGGCTAATGCTAAGCTAACGGAAGAAATGATTTTCTTCTGTTTCTTTTATTTCTTTTAAATGCTGGTTTCTGTAAAGCACTTTGGATCAACCTTGTTGTGTGTAAAGTGCTATATAAATAAAGATGATTTGATTTGATTTGATAGAAAATGGATTAAGAAATTGATTTAAAAAAAAGCGTTCAATATCAGAGTTGCTGGTGTGCATTTAATTCTTAAAGACCCCAGAAGGTCACCGAAGTTCCAGGCTTGCCAGAAAAGTACCTGTAAGGACTGTGAAGGCGTGGATAGCATCACTAGAACAGTTAAACGTTTCGTTTTATGTATTTTAGCATATCTGACAATGTCGGTCTGAGAGGATTAAATGTACAGTACGTAAAATAAAACACAAAAGGATGATGGGAACCAACGCTGCTCGTCTCTGTACTTCTAGTTTTGGATTGTTGACTCTCTTCAGTGAAAACGGCCCTCATGCAATAATAAAATGTGTAATTTTTTCTCTGATCAGGTCTGAAAACGTCTTAAATTTCATATTTAAAAGTGCATAAAAAACATGCATCCTCTTTATTGAAACAGAGTGTACCTAAGGAGTTATCCAGGTAGGTGTAACACTTAATCTTTAATCCCATTTAGTGTTTATGTACTTTTTCATTCAGCTAGAAGCTCTCGCTGTGAGAGAGAGGGAGAGAGAGCGGAGAGTCTGGCGGTCACAAAGGCGGCTCTGTAAAGGAAGTTAATGAGTGTTTTGTGAGCGTCTCTCGATGCTCTGCAGCTCTGCAGCACCTCTGCAGCGCATCAGTGTGTGTGTGTGTGTGTGTGAGTGTGTGTGAGTGCTGTTTGTAAGTATTTATATCTCCTTTTGAGCAGTGATTTATAATGTTTGTTCACTGTTTAAGTTTTGGTGGTTTTGTGGCTGTTTCGGGGTTGGTGGGCGGTGGATTTTTTTGTTTTTTTAATATATATCTAAGAGGGTAAAAGCAATGGAAAAGTCTGAAAACGCAGATTGAAGTAAAGTGCACACAGTTTCTTTCATGCTGCACATCTCCGCTCCTCCTGTGGTCAAGTACCTTGCAGTTATTAGAGCTTATTTGTTCAAGTGGTGAGGAAATATTAAATATCACAAGTTCTCTGCTGAGACCGGGCAGTGATTATCAACAGATGTCTGCCAGTTGGGCAGAGCGCACGTACGAGCGTGTGTGAGTGAGTGTGTGTGGTGGCAGAGAATGAGCAGCATGAAAACGGAGAGGTTGTGTCATCATGGAGCTGATTGAAGGGTCCCTCCACATCTGCTGCTGTAAGGAGAGAGGGAGAGGAGGAACAGGAGAGACGGAGCATTAGAGCGGCAACCATCAGGTGACCGATCTTTGGCTGGTCGGTTTAGGATCAGTCTGATAAAAACAGTCACAGTTTTCAGGGTCAGTTTAAAAAGAGCAAAATGATTAACCGTTCATTCTGACTTATCCTGGGACGTCCAGTGGATGGCCGTCAATGCATGACTGTTGGATCAGCAGCTTTAGCCCTAGTCTCTATCTAAATTTAGCCTCTTTATTGAAATTAAAATTCATTCCAAAAAAGTTGGGTCACTGTATGAAATGTAAAAGCAGAAGTCAGTGACTGTTAAATCTAATAAACCCATATTTTATTAACATAATCAACAAATCAGATGTTAAAGTGAGATATTTTACTGTTTCATGAAAATATCGTTGCTCATTTGGAATCTGATGGCAGCAACACATCTCAAAAAAGTAGGGACGTGGCAACAAAAGGCCAGAAAAGTAAGTGGTACTAATGAAGAACAACTGGAGCAGCATTTTGCAACTAATTCCATTAACTGCCAACAGGTCATATGACTGGGTATAAAAGGAGCATTTAGAGAGGCAGAGTCTCTCAGAAGTAAAGATGGGCAGATGTTCAATAATCTGAAAAACTGCATCTAAAAACTGGAACATTTTCAGAAAAATATAAGATCGCTAAGATTTTGAATCTCCCTCCATCTACAGTCCATAATATCATCAAAGATTCAGAGAATCTGAAGAAATCTCTGACAAGGCTGAAGGGGCCCTCAGGGGCCACTGCATTAAAAACAGGCATGATTCTGGACTGAAATCACTGCATGGACTCAGGAACATTCCAGAAATCATCGTCTGTCAACACAGTTGGCCATGCCATCCACAAATGACAGTTAAAGCTGGATCATGGAGAGAAGAAGCCATATGTGAACAGGATCCAGAAACACCGCTGTCTTCTCTGGACCAAAGCTCATTTAACATGGACTGAGGAAACATGGAAACTGTTCTGTGGTCAGAGGAAACATGGAAAACTGTTCTGTGGTCAGAGGAAACATGGAAAACTGTTCTGCGGTCAGAGGAAACCTCAGACGCCATGTCCTGAGGACTAAAGAGGAAAGGGAGCATCCAGCTTGTTCTCCTGGCTCAGGTCTAAAGCCTGCATCTCTGATGGTATGGGGTTGCATTAGTGCCTATGGCGTGGGCAGCTCTAACATCTGACAGGAATGGGACAACATTCCTCTCCCAAAACTCCATCAGCTGGTCTCCTCACTTCCCAGATGTTTACAGACTGTTGTTAAAAGAAGAGGGTATACTGCACAATGGTAAACAGGGCCCCGTCCCTACTTTTTTGAGATGTGTTGCTGCCATCAAATTCAGGATGAGCTCGTATTTTTCATAAAATGGAAATAAAATGTCTCAGTTTAACATCTGATCTGTTGTTTCTTTTCTATTGTGAATCAAATATGGGATTATGCGATTTAACAGTCATTGACTTCTGTTTTTATTTACATTTTGTACAGCGACCCAACTTTTTTGGAATCATGGTTGTTACCTCCGCCAAGGTGGTTATGTGATCAGGTGGGTTTGTTTGTTTGTTAGCAACATAACTCAAAAAGTTGTGGATGGATGTTGATGAAATTTTCAGGAAATGTCAGAAATGGCAAAAGGAAGAACTGATTAGATTTTGGGACTGATCTGGATCACCATCTGGATCCAGGAATTTTTTTAAAGGATTCTGTACTATTGGGAGGTAGGGCTAATGGCAGAGGTCTGCGCTGTTACCACTTTACACCAGGAGATGGCGGACATGAGTAACTTCAATCCCAGCAGCATTTTTGGGTGTGTTTCTATTCAAAGTTTTGGAGTTTATAGAGCTTGAAAGACGCACGCTCAGTCGAGGCAACGAGTCGGAGCGTAACAGAGAGAAAGAGAACGAATTGTAGCAAGAATACTCACAATGCTGGGAGGAATAGAGGAATATTCACCCTCTGCCATGACTTCCAGTTGTCTGGTGAGACCATTGGTGAGACTGTCAGTGCATCTGTTGGCACCAGCAGGCAATGCTTCCACCATGACAGTCCACACGTCGCAAAGCCAATTCTTTGCCTCACCGCGTGTGCACCCCACCGGGGAGGGAGTAATCGGCGAATGCCGTGGTGGGGGGCACATGGGGACGGATCCATCAATTTTTTAAAGGATTCTTCACTATCAGGAGGTAGAGCTAATGGCGGAGGTCTGCGCTCTTCGAGTGTTTTTCTAGATTTCTATGGTATCCTGAATTTTGTGCAGTTGGCGGCTGAAGTCAGACGTCATTGGTCAACCGGTTTTAATGGGTCCATCCACAAAGGCTCATTCTATTTTATGAAAAAAGGGTTGATGTATTGAACTACACAAGGTCATGATATTATTCTGATTATCAGAACTCCTGTGTCACAATTAATTTGGCATTAATTGCAATTAATTAAGGTCCGTAATTAGTGCATTTTTTGTCCCTTTTTGTCTCTTTCAGCACCCATCTGTTAATCCATGTCAGAGTCTCCTGCAGCCTCAGTGATCAATCCATAACAAGTTCCTTTTTCTGTGGTTAATTTCATTTCCTACTGGATCCAGCCAAAGTTCCTTATTGTCTTTCAAAATAAAAGCACATCTGTATCCAAACATAAGGTCAATTATCCTTAAAGTCAGTAGAAAAATACAAAATAAAGCATAAAAGGCTGTTTAAATGCAAAATTGTGGAATTTCAACATGGGGAGATTAATCGTGAATAATTACAGAAATATTAAGATTAATAAAGGTTGAAAATTCTCCTCACTTGACAGGCCTACTTCAAACTAGACTTATCTTTATTATCTCCTGTTTTTTTCTCCATCAGCAGGTAACATCCTAAAACTTGTTAAAGCTGAGCGTTTCCCCACATCCCGCTGCTCCGCTCATTCGACCAGGTTGAGGTTGTTGGCCTGTTTGGGGGGGGGGTCTAAGGTCAGGGGGGGCCGAGTGCTGAATGACAGGAAGAGCCCCCACACCTTCTCCACACGTTCCACCCAAAACACTGACCTCTCTTGTCCCCCGTGGGTGCTCACCCACCGCAGGCATTAGCCACTTAAAAGAAACTCGACACCAGAAGAAGCACAGAGCAGCATGTGCCAAATTACATTAAGAGGTGACACCGGCCCAAACATGTGTGGACCCCCCCCCTTTTATCTCCTTCAGACTCACAGGAGGGCTGTTGTGCATGCTAATCCTGGTTAACTCAATCAAAGGTTCAAAGATAGACAAATATGCCGCAGACTCTCTGCTCTGTACTGACAGATATGACATCATTAGTGCAACGAGCTGTAGCGGGTTAGAAAATCATCCATAAGTGATTGGTTTAAACCAGTTTTAAGGCTTCCTATTGGCAGATTTTGGGGTTTTTTGTAGTCCTGGGCTTACCAATATTTTTATACCAACAATATCAAATTTGAATTTATTGAAAGACAGCCCCTTTAGATGCAGCATGTCGTTTCAACTTTAACTAGATCAAATGCAACTTCAGCTGAAACTGTGTTGGGATGCTGAGAGCTGAAGTGTGGAAGAACTGATGAAAACAGCTAAAAAAGAAAAACATAGCTGAAAATAGCATAAAAAATCTCCAAAAATAGCATTCAATAACTAAATAGCACAAAATAGCACAAGGAATGCCAAAGTTATAAGGAGGTGAAGAAAGTGCAGATATGTCTGTTTAACATTGTTTAACAAAGTTAAATATTTTAAGAATGATGAAAGTTAGAAATGAGAAAAGACATAGCAGTCGGATGACGACGAAACTGAATTTTTTAGAGTTTAAACAGCATCGATACGACAAAGTTTGAAGGAGGAGATAGCAGCACAGAAGAAGAATAATGATAAACAAAATGTCCGACGCGACTATCAATAGTGTGGATGCTTACTCAGCATCCCCACTAATAATTATGAAATTAAAGTAATTGTTAAAATCCTCCCCCACCTCCTAGTGTCCCACAAAGATCCATTGTGGGTCTGTTTTTTTTATTTATTATCTGGACAAATAATCTATTAAATAGACCACAAAGTTTCCTTTTATGCTGACGATACTGTTATTATGCATTTTCACATTTCATAGAAAGTGAAACTTAAAAACTAGGAGGAAAATTTAGTTAAATGTGGTGCTCACATTTTTACCTTTAAAGAGGTGGAGGCTCTGTGAAGCCATGCTGTTGTGATGGATGTGGTATGTGGTTTAGTATTGTCTTGCTGAAACAGTCAAGGCCTTCCCTGACAGAGACGTTGTCCTGATGGGAGCATGTGTTGCTCTAAAAGCTCTCTCTACTTTTCAGCATTGATAGTTCCTTTCCAGATGTTAGAGCTGCCCACGCCATAGGCACTAATGCAACCCCATACCATCAGAGGTGCAGGCTTTAGAACTGAGCCAGGAGAACAAGTCAGTTTTTTCCAGGTTGAACTGTCATTTGATGATGGCATCAGGCCCACACACAAAGTTGGCTGGGCCCATGACAAACCCAGAGAATGGGCCCTCATCGGTTGTGATTTATTGATGATAATGCATGTGTGTTGGCATTCCAGCTAGCAGTTCCCTCATTTTGGAGCTGAAAAGTATATTCAGCAATTTTTGGGTTTGGTTGTTCCACAATTACTTATTTATGCCACTTTTTAACCCCTTTTATCTCAGTTCTGCCACAATTCTTACTCTTTTAAACCATTTTGCCTCTTTTTAACAACTTTTCACCGTTGCCTTTTTGCCTGTCTCTCATTTGTTGCAGCTTTTATCATATTTTCTGACTTTTTAAACCCGTTTTATGCCACTTTAAGTTAAAGTTTCTACATTGGAACCACTATTTACCAGTTGTTCCCACTAACTTTCTCCACTTTAACCCATTTTTGCCAATTTTTTGCCTTCTTTTCTTTTTGCAATTATTTTATTACTTACAATTATTTTAGCTCCTCCCACTGTACTCTCTGCACCCTGATGCTTGTGCAGATTATGGCACAGGTATGGGCCCCAGAATCATGCCTGTTTTTAATGCAGTGGCCTCTGAGGGCCCCTTCAGCCTTGTCCCTTGCTCTCAGAGATTTCTCTAGATTCTCTGAATCTTTTGATGATATTATGGACTGTAGATGGAGGGAGATTCAAAGTCTGAGATATTTTACAATGAGGAACATTTTTCTGAAATTGTTAAACAATTTTTAGACGCAGTTTTTCTGCAAATCTGTGAACCTGTTGATAATTAACATGATTAGTTGTAGAATGCTCCTGCAGCTATTTTTCATTAGCAAAGTTAATTTTTCAGCCTTTTGTTGCCCCGTCCCTACTTTTTTGAGATGTGTTGCTACCATGAAATTCAAAATGAGCAACAATATTTTCATGAAATGTTAAAACGTCTCAGTTTCAACATCTTATGTTTTTTATGTTCTATTGAGAATAAAAATTGGTTTATGAGATTCAACAATCATTGACTTCTGCTTTTATTTACATTTTGCACAGCGCCCCAACTTTTTTGGAATTGGGGTTTTATGATAAGACTTGTTTCATAAAATTGCCTACCTGATGGTAGTGCTTGTTGTCATCTTTGTAGGTTTTATTGTTTGCATTGTGTTCATCTGTATAAAGCTGTAGTCTTGCCCTGTAAGCGTGGCTCTTTGAAAGAGATATTAACACATTTGTGGTTAAAATGAACTTATCTGAGTGTATTAGACTCTTTAGTTTAACCTGATTAAGGAATTCTGCAACCAAATGTTTTCCAGAATAAAAGAGTAAAGACTAGAATGAGAACTTTCAGGCCATATTTTGCCTGTAAGTATCCCCCAGTCTGCTACAGATCCGTCTTCAGGGCCTCCTGTGGTTGAGCTGCTCCGCTCCGGCCTCATTTTCACCCTCTTCACTGTCAGTTTTCACCTCCCCTCTGCTCATCTCTGAGCTCCTCCACTCAGGCCGCTGCGGATGCAGCACAAAGCCCGCTGTGTTGAACTGCTGCCCGTCCTCTGAGAGACCGCCTTGCTTTCTTAGCTGGAGAACATAAGTGTTGACCCCAAGACGGAACCCTCTCTCCCCTACTGTGAGTGACAGCCCTGCTTGAAATGTGGACACAGGACCTTGTTGCCCCCAATGGGAGGTAAGGGGCACGCTCCCTCACAACACCGCAGTCTGGGTGGGCTCCATCGCCGAGGACATCTTCCGCTGGTGGTACAGTACATGCAAACATCTCAAATGTGAATCAGCGGATTACATTTCGGTGAAAGCGCCGTCCATTCAGCCGGCAGGTTTTGTTTAGGGAACAAAAATCTGACCTGCTCTGAGTTTTTCAAATTAGCCGTGCCAATTGAATTTCTTGTTTCTTTGCTCTGCAGATTAGGCCCGGTTTGTAAAACAAGAACATTAAATAATCAACCGTCGATTTTGGCCGACGACGAGGAGAGCTACGCGCGGCTCGGCCAATCCATAACATTGTATGAAACTCAAACTGACTCGCAGAATGTCTGCCTTTTAAAACAAGCTCACTCTCAGGCCAAAATCATTAGTAAAGTAATCCATCAGCCTAACCCTCAGTCGCTGACCCAAACCACAGTGTCAGCCAACACAGACGGAGCCATTGAGGCAGCGCAGGCCTTATCTGTCACCATCAGGAGAGGAGGACGACGCAGATAGCAGGAAATGACCGACAACCATGGACGTCTCAGCATCAGGAGCTCCTCCATGTTTTCTCAGATGAGGATGTGGTGTCTAAAGATGGGTCGATAAGGATTCAACATCTAACAACCTTCTCAAACTTTTCTCCTGCTTCTCCTCTCCGGACCGCTGGAGGAAACGGCGGTTACTCTAAACCGGGTTTTCTTTGGCCGGAACAGAAGAACCTCGCTGCACGTCCACCACTTACTGCACCGGATGCCAGCGTGGTCCGCTCATGTTTTTGTAGAGAGGTTTGGTGAAATGTCCGTCTTCTTCTTCTTCGCTGTCGTCTCCATGTAGATGTACGCTCAAAGATTAGCCGCCCTGTTCGCCTTCAGACCTCACCTGTCTGCTGAGAGCGGGAGATTCACAGGAAGACTGGTCACAGCAGTGAGAAAATATGAAAACTTTAAGACATTAGAGTTGATGAAGCTCTTCTGGGCTATTACAGCGGTATCAAACTCGAGGCCTGGGGGCCAAATCTGGCCCGTGGTACAGTTAAACCCGGCCCAGTTTATTATAACTGACCCACCGTATGAACTCTGCAGATTCACTCCAGTATAAAAATGTAAAAACCTCAATATTTTAAAATATCCTTGTAAAGTCATAAATATTTCAATGGTAAAACTAAACAATAAAAACTCAGGAATATGGGGAAAAAATGACTTTGTGTTTTCTTTTCATAATTTCAATTTTGCATCTCATTTACATTTACAATTTAAACTTATGATTTTGACTTTTTACGTCATAATTTGAACTTTTCAACTCATGATTTTGAATTTTTTACTCATATTTTGACCTTTTGAACACCTTATTTTGACCTCTTTGACTCACAAGTTCTAATTTAAAAACCCTAAAAAATCATCAATTTGAATCTTATCTTATATTTTGACCTTTTAGACCCATCATTCAAAATTAAATGTATGTCGTACCCTTTAAACTATAATTTAAAATTTCGTATCACGTGTCTTAAAACTCATTTTTCTGACTTTTCTCTCATATATTTGACTTTTAAAATCATCACTTCACATTTATTTTTGTGTTTTGACCTTTTGAACTAATAAGTTTGACTGTTTGTCTCAGATTTTCAGCCTTTAAACTTATTATTTTGACAAATCTCAAAATCATTCATCCTCAACGCTCAGTTTTTTACCCATAATTCATCACTGGTGAAAATGAGGTTGACAGCTGGTGGTTAAATGCTGTCCCCGTTAGGCTCCCAGGTTAGACCTGAATCCAGAGTCCGGCCCTGCTGGGGCTGAGTCTGACACCCCTGCTCTCTAACGACAGAAAACAACAATCTTCGAGGTTTAAGCTGGATCTGAGTTGTTTTATAACCCAGCATCAACAAGTCTCAGCCTGTCTAAGTAGGAGGAAAAAGTGTGCCGGACATCTCGCCAAGTATGAAGCTGTGTGGTGTACAAACAAATAACTCCAAACAAGTCCAAATAAAGCAAAGTACTTTGGCTCCATTTATATAACGGGGCCTCTTACAGTTGGACCGGCCTCCCCTCTGTGACTCCCTTTGATGGTCCAGCTCCGTGGTAGCAGTCACATCCCATCACACGGCGGACAGAGCGGAGATACAGCGCACCTGAGCCGCCACAGAGAGCAAGTGGGGAGATGTCCTGGTATGCAGGAAAAACCAGCTCTATTTCAAGCCCTTCGGAATCGCAGAGAGGGTTTCCTTGTAATCCCATCCGCCGTGTTTACTCCAGCCCCCACCCAAACATCCACGAGGGCCCGAGCCCACCCCCTCTTCAAACAAGCTCTCTGGAATCAAATCAAACATGTCAATAAGGAGGAGAAAACGGGGCTTGAACGTGCCGATCAGCACTTGGGGATCAACAGAGGGCGAGCGTGTGGTGTCCTTCAGACTTTCAGGCCTGCCTCTGCGTCCTCTGGGTCCAGCCAGCTCTGCAGCCCATCAGCCAGTCACACTCTTAAAGAGGAATTTCAGTGTGCGCCTGCAGCAACGCACCCACTCAATGACCTCTTTATTTGTTAAAATAGATTATTTTAAATAAATTACAGAGCACTTTCACTGAATAAACAGAGACTTCGGGGCTGCGGCCCGCATTACACTCTCACCACAGCCGCTGAGATCCGACGTGACTGCTGAGCTGTGTAATGGCCTTTGATTTCACTGATAGCTCTCCGATTCTCTGGGCGAGAGAGACGGAGCCATTGAGGGGTCTGAAAGGCAACACTGCTGTAAAACAGTCTCATGTGGGGAATATGAACTATGATGTTTCTAACCCCGCCATGTCGACGGAGGAGTCCATTAGAAGAACAGAGGGGAGCTTGAGGGAGTCCTGTCGGTTCTTCTCCCTGCTGCCGGAGAGGTTTAACACTCCTTCAGCCTGGGTCTGTGCCAAACCAGAGACGCCACCCCCGAGTGGAGCCCAAAACTGTGAGGGAAAGGCCCAGACCACCTCTCTTATCCTTTCTTTTGTTCTGACCGGTCGGATGATCACGTCAGAGGTTCTCCCAATGAGAAGGCTTCAGGGTCAGTGTATTTGCTGGTGGATTCGTTTCCTGGTTGAAACCAGACTCGAAAATGGGAGAAACTCTTGATATTCAGTTGGGTTTTTTTTTCGTTTTTGACCAAAAAAGAAATAAACAGAAAAATGAGCCATTATTCCTTTTTTCTGTTTTTGACCAAAAATGTAAAAACAAGCTGTCTTTACGGTTTTTAGTTTGTTTGTTTGTTTGTTTTTTCATTTTTGAACACAAATGGAATAAACTCTTTTTTCTGTTTTTTTTTTTTTTTTTTTTTTTTAATTTTGGTCACAAAAACGCGAAAAACAAATACCAACATTTTAAAAAAGGGATCAAATTTATTTTTCAAATTCCGTTATTTTGTTATCTTCATTGAATGAAATACTTGAGGAAAAGGAAATCATGTGACCCATTGGGTAATGTGAGCTTTTTCAAAATAAAAGCCTCAAGTATTTCATTAAATGAAGAAAACAAAATAACAAAATTGAAAATAAATAATTGGACCATTTTAGAAAATATATATATTTTTTCTGTTTTTCTGGGGGGTTTTTTTTGTTTGTTTGTTTGTTTGTTTGTTTGTTTGTTTTGTTTGTTTTGGTTTTTTTTTAATTTTGGTGACCAAAATAAAAAAAAAAAAAGCTTAAACGTCTCATTTTTCATTGTTTTTTCCAGGTTTTTGGTCCAATAACAAAAATAAATGGCTAGGTTTTTCATTTTTTCCATTGTTGTTCAAAAACAAACAAAACAAACAAACAAACAAACAAAACAAAACAAAAAACAGAAAAATGGCTTGTTTTTTTTTTTTTTGGTTAAAAAAACAAACAAACAAACAAAAAGGCTAATTTTTCAGTTTTTTCCATTTTTGGTCAAAAACAAAAAAAATGACTATTTTTTTCCATTTGTGGTCAAAAACAGCTCATTTTTTCATTTTTTCCTTTTGTGGTCAAATGTGGAAAAACAAAGAAAAAGACTTGTTTTTTCGTTTTTAATTTTTTTCCATTTTTGGTCATTTTTTGAGTCTGGTTCAACCAGGAAACGGATCTACCAGGAAATACACTGACCCTTGAGGGGGTCCTGTTGGAGAGGTTTAACACTCCTTTAGCGTGGGTCTGTGCCAGACTAGAGACGCCACCCCTGAGTGGAGCCCAAAACTGTGAGGAAAGGCTCCGACCACCTCTCTTATCCTTTCTTTTCTTTTGTTCTGACCAGTCGGATGATCACGTCAGAGGTTCTCCGGATGAGGAGGCGCCGCACTGACCACAGGAGAAGCACCAGGAAGCTCCAAACGTGTCCGCTGTAACTCTACGCCAGGCCTTTCATTCCCTAATGAGTTAATTTCTCTCCTACAGACGCGTTTTTATCTTTGGAAAGAGTTGTGCAGAAGGTGGGAAATGCACACCCCCGCTCTGTTTTGCGTCCGTGTGCCGCTAATTTAGTGTGGCAGGGCCTAGTTATGCCTGGATTACTGCAGCCCAGAAAGAAATCTAGAAATAATAAAATGACAGGGGAAACACTGGAGGACCAAAGCAGAGAAACCATGGAGAAATTACGTTTGATTAACCTTATGAGTGCTTGTTTCAATTCTCACAGGTCTATTTATTTTTGAACATGTGGTCGACATTCCAGCAGCGGCACATTTCCCGGCACGTCTATTACATCTAATCTGTAAGTGGCTCCAAAAAAACGGGGGAAAAAAGAGCTGCATGTATGAGCACACACGTCATACAGGCAATTTAGGAAATGGACATATGAAATCATAATACGGCCGCTCTGTTTTTCCTGTGTAGATCGTCTGCTCTGCAGAAGACATTTGCAACATATCACAGTACTGAGGATCATTCATGCAGATTTTTAATTCATAATAAACAGTCTGCAAGGAGTCGTGTTACATTTGTGTGACTAGATTTCAAAGTCAGAATGAGGATGTTTTCTTGGATCTACATAGCTGTTTTAGCTCAGATGGTAGAGGCTGGAGTCCTGGGTCCAGGATCGATTCCCCTCCTCAGCACTGTTTGCTGCATCTCTTCCTCCATTATCTCTCTCCATTTCTCCTTTCACTCCTGAGCTGTGCAAAAGCCCCAAAATGAATCTTAAAAAAGTTTTAAGAAAGCTTTTTCCTCAAGGTTTCATGTATTGTAAATCCAGTAGAGAACAAATAAAAAGAAAGCGGTTTATACAGAGAATAAACAGAATGACCAACGTACAGCTTTAGAGTTCTTTAGTTTAACCCTTGGAGCTCACGCAGCACGGATCCGTGCCGCAGGAACACCCCTTTGTAAATTCCTTGGTAACTTTTGAACTGTAAGTCATAGTCACTAAGGTGTTTTTTCCTGTGAAAGCTCTGTGCTGTGCCTTTCTAAATATGTTCTTCATGCATTTGTAGGTCTTACAGAACATTTTCTAGAGAGCCTGGACCTTGGCTGACTCCCCAGGGTCTCTGAGGACTGCGTTGTCGTATACAACAAGAAGTGACACAGTTTAGAAAAACGTTAAAAACTTTTGAACCATAAGTCATAGACACTTACATTTCCTCTGAAAGCTGACCATTTTGCCGTTTGTTTGCTACCCTCGATGTCTCCGTAGCCCGACAGGACGCTGTTCTAGGGAGATCGGAAATTCTGTGACTTTTCGGGGTCTTTGAAGATTAAATCCCCGGCGTTAGATCTGATAATAAGCATCTTTTTGTCTATGTTTAATCCATTTTTGATCGTTTACTTGGGCTTTCTTCGGTGGGCAGCACCATATTTGTTGAGGGCAGTGTTTACATGCAGTGCATTGTGGGAATGGCTGTCCTCCAATAGCAAGATGTGTCTCTACAGCTTAAAGGAATGGCACAAATGAATCTAAGTGCATGGACTTTTTTGTATATATGTAGATATTTTGAAAGTTGTTAGTCACAGAATATTTTTTTTTTTACTGTTTTGTCCCCAAGAGATGGGAGAACAAATCTGTGCAAAGAAAAGGCTGAGTCACGATTGTTTACTGTGTGTTATCAGTAAAAGTCTTTGAGTTTCAAATTGTAATTTGTTTTTTCTTTTATCTTTAGCGTCCTATAACTTTTTTTTAAAGTGAAATTACTGTAATAGAAATATTCTTAAAGCCCAGGTTGTCCTGAAAAAAACCCCCAAAAAATCGATGTTTAGAGCTTGCCTGTGCACCATAGTGTTGATGTTTTAGAAGCTTTTTAAGAAAAAAAGTCCAGACGAGACATGATGAAAGAAATAGCTGTGAGCTCTAAGGGTTAAGAGACAAATCACAATCCACCTTAGTCCTGGGGCCGCTGCTGTAAATCTGAATATGGGCAAAATTTCCAGTGCTAAAGCGAAGTACATAATTACATGTAATTTAATACAGCAGCTAACGATAGATGCTAACTACGAATGACAGTTGTTTGATAGGAATTCACCACAAATTTGTAAATACTGATATATTTTTGAAATCACATGTTCACATTGTTTGTTTTGTAAGCTGTAAAGTAAATAAGGTTGATACTACATTATTCTGGGGGGTCTACTGCTATAAATGTGGTTGGAACTTCCAATACAGTAGCAATAATAGCGAAACACAACTTTTCCAAGGGCTTACTAAAGTGATTTACAGCAGTGGTTGTTCTGAAATAAATATTTGCTGCAAAAAATACTGCTTCATTTTTGTTAACTCGATAAAGTTAAATGAGCTGAATGTTTAAATGATATTTTCTGTAATGCTCAGTACCTGTTGCTTCGGTTGTGGTTCTAATTACGTGACAAAGTTAAATATCTGTCTTTAACAACAGTGTTTTAAACATGCTGATCACTGTTTAAATGCATTTGGGATGAAATTCTTTCAGTATTAATTCATCATTAAATCCAAACTTGACATTTATCAAACTGAAGAGCTGACAACATCAGTCATGGATAATTTTATTTAACATATTTCCCATATTTTAAGAGGGATTAGTTGGTGGAAAAAGGATTTCAGCAACCCCACAAACTAGAAATGTTATCTGAAGGTGGTGTCCAAACTCATTTAACAAAATGTGACCGTTTATTACTATACTGATACGAAGCTAAGAAAGTTAGCTAAATATGCTTGTCTAGGTTATCCGAGGTAATGTCGTCACTTTGGACTCTTTAGAAGAGGGCAGAGAAATAATAATATTGTCCCAATGAGGTGAAGCAGTTGAAAGTTACATTTTTTAATGTCCAAATTGCTTTAAGAATCGGGTTTCATATCTCATATTCAATGCAAAGTCCCATTTGGATAGAAGGGAGCAGAAGTTGCACCCATTTTTCACGCAAAGAATCATGGGGGATGGGAATAAGGTGCATACGAGCCTTACATTTTGGTAACCTGACTCACAAGACTGTTTCATATCTCTACTGCATGAACGTATTTTACATCCATCTGGGAAAACTCCCATAGAGAGCGTTTGAGAAGGGCCGGACTTTTTAAAAATTCTCTCAGAGCGATTGGACGAACGTTCTGTCTGTCACATTCATCATCGGCCATTCAAAACAACAAGACAGGATGAGGCGGTAGACGTGCTCTGCTCTGGTAAAAACACTGAGACTGAGCTGCTAAAAAAAAGTGTTGACTTAAAAATCCAGAGCAGCTGTTTCAGCTCTATTTATCTGAGCTGACTGAACACATTTTTAGTTTCAGGTCAACAATCATTCTGTTTTGTCATTGTACTCAGATTACTTCACAATCATCCCTTAATCTGCATAATTTTCCCAGAATGCCCCTGGACATTAGAGACTCCCGCACCATGAGTGAAGTTACCAACTCACTCAGAGAAGTGTGGAGACCACCAGTGGTACTGATACTTTTTAATGTAATTTTACCAACGCTGACACCCATGCTTTTGAAGAAAGAATAAAATAAAAGACTAAATTTTTTAGAAGCTACACATTTCAGGCAAATGAAATGATGTATCCGGGGCATTCAGAAGTTTACATCCATTAAATTTAACTCAATAACTTAAATTTGAATTTACCTCAATTTAAAAACTTCAATTAAATGAAAATGTTTGTGGAAGTGTGACAGATGTGAAAAAAACAAAAGTTATAATTCACCAAAAGTCCATCCTCAGTATCAGTTTACATTTTGTTAAATATTTTCCAGGTTTGAGTGTTTTTTTCATGGATATTTGTATTTTATTTCTTTTATTCTGAAAAGAGGTTTTTTGTTCTGACTTCCTGTGATGACGTCACATCCTGTTCATTCGCGCTACTCTCCTCAGATGGCAAGTGCCCCACTGAGGAGAGGTAAGTGTCTGTTTATGCTGTTCATTCATAGCTAAAACTTGGTTTAAAGTGCTAGAAAGTGTTTCAAACTGCATACTGTTATGCTCACAGATATTTTCTATAAGTAATATACGTTTTGTGAAACATTTAAAAGTGTTTCTGAGCCAAGTACAGCGTTTAATTTGGCATGCTAGGTTCCTGATCTAAGCTAGCCCAGTGAAGCATGTGTGTGGCTTCTAATGCAGAATGCTGCAAACTCTGTCTCTCTTGCAGAGGTGTGCATGTGGAAGCCCAGAAACCAGTTGCTGTTCTTAAAGTATTGTGTTTTGCACAGGTATGCGAGCCACTTGTCGGTTTTTTCATTAATTTATATTATTTTCTGTGTTTTTGTGCGAGAATTATACTGTTTTTATATCACGACTTACTAGTTGAGTAGCACTGTGAACTGTTAAAATGTATTTTTGTTCATCATCAAGCATAAAAATGGTTACATATTTTAATTTCTTCGTCATTGTTTGACATGAGTAACAGTGTTTAAATGAAGAGCATGCATTTAGGTGTGCACGTGGAAGTCCAGAAACCAGTTGCTGTACTTAAAGTTTTGTGTTTTGCACAGAAAATAAACGGCTTCAGCGGTCATGAAAACTCCAGTCCTGCCTCCTCTCTCCTCATCACAACGCAGAGGTCGAGTACTGTTAGCAGGACAGCGTGTATGGCCAGACCGGCTACACAAGCAGGTAAAAATCAAATAGATGACAATGAATAATTATAGCACAAAATAAAAGTAAGATAACTACTAGTACAACATAAACAATGCCTAATTTCTTTTCTTAAAAAAAAAAAATCAGATAGAGGAAATGAGAGAATTTAAGAAATACAAGTCATCAAAGATTTTCATAGAAATATTTCTCTTTTTTGTTTGTAAAATCTGGTCTTCACACGTAGTGGTACTTACGTGTTGTCTTAGAGGACTTTTTGTTATATTTTCTAACAATCTTGAGAAGGATGACATGGTAAGGTTCATATAAGTGCGAGTGGAGCTGCTAAGTTTTATTACTTGTGTCTGATTGGTCTCCAAAGTCCCGTGACCTGGACAAGCAGTGACAGGGACAGTCTGGAGGTAACTGCACCACGGGCCGGATTTGGCCCCCGGGCCTTGAGTTTGACACCCGTGTATTAAACTATTTCTCTGTCTTTGAAACCTTTAAGAAATATCTGAGACACTGTAAGACTTCAATTTAAAGCAATCAATAACATATGAATGGTCACTTTTTTGAATAAAGATATTTCAGTGCAGAAGTTCTAAATATTATATTGACAGTGCATTAATAAGAGTGTTTACATTTATATTTGTAATAAAATATAGCTAAGTAAATTATTTAAACAAAAACCAATGCCAAAATAAAATACTGAAATCTAAGGATTTTAATGTCTGCAGCTGGACTAAAGAGTTTTCCAGTTTTTATCAACTAAATCTCGACTAAAATAAACGATAAAATGGACTAAAACGTGGCCTAAACTGAAGAACATTTTGATGTAAAGACTAGCTGCCAAAATAAAGAGGGTCAGTAACAGAATGGATGAGGATACTCAGACTTAGTCCAGGATTTTCTGTAGCCCTCTGTGGTCTAGTCTGGTCCAGACCCTGTTTTAAAAACTACTTCTATCATCCAGGCGTTAAACCTTCAGTGCCCATTATCTCAATTAGAAGTGCCAATTATTCAGACGACTCCTAGAACGTTTGAAATAAAAAACATGACCAACACAGTGGGATTAGTCGGCAAACTTTACTGCTGAACTCTCAGAAACTGAACGTGTGATCGGCTTTTTTCCTCCAGTGTGCATGCATGATTAAGAATAATTATAGGGAAACTTAATTCATAAGCCATTAAGTGTTATGAATAGCAATTTCTGTGACTCTCAGTGGCTGTAAGGCCACTCTGACTGCAGCGCACAGAGCCAGCTCAGTTCTCCCCCTCTCTCTCTCTCTCTGGCAGCTATAATTGAGCCTAATAGCAGCCGCACAGACATAGGGAACCTCTTTGACACCTAGCCCAAATGTTCTAATGAAACCATCAAACAAGCATCATCCAGCCCCAGAGTATCAAAGCGGCCGGCAGCTGGCAGCACGTCACGCTCTGACATTTGGGCTTTTAAGCACTGCCAGGTCTGTTTCCCTCCATGTCCTCTGGCCTTGTACTAGCACTAATAATAGGGAAAGGTCTGCGAGTGGAGGAGATGGATGGAGGGATGAATGGAGGAGACTTTTGCCAGCTGCTGAGGACAAAACGCTGCCTGATTGCATCTGTAATGGAGTATGGCACTCGCAGGGTTGACGCCTGTGTTCATGTGAGAGAGACGGGCAGTAGAGAGGAATGTTCAGACCCATCTATTCCCACAGTTTATTGAGATACTGTAGTTAGAGTCAGAGAATAAGTCTGCAACTTTCTAAAGCACTGTTTAATCTCTTTTTCTAGCAATAATGCTGATAAATCTCTGGGAAGACTTCCACAGGATGTGCTGCCATCCTCCGATATGATATGAAAGGATTTATAGTTTCTAAAGGGGAATAAGTCTTAGACTCCTGCAGGTACCAAAGGAATAAAAATCCACAAACAAAGCTCAAACACATAACAGCTGTTTTCCTATGACGACGTCCACAATAATTTGTACATTTTTATTTATTTTTAGTTAGGAGGGCATCGCCAGATGCATTAAAAAAATGAATAGTAATTTTAAATGTTTTTTTCCCCCACCCAAATTTGTTACTGTCATTTTCCACTATTCATCAGTTTTGCACAATTTGGACCCACGTTTTGCTTCTTTTTACCCACTTTGCCACTTTACACCAACTTATCCACATTTCAACCCTTTTTCATTGCTTTTTCACACCAATTTTTGCCAATTTTAAGACATATTTGCCACTCTGAACCTATTTATGCCAATATTAAACCCTTTCCACCCCCTTTTTCTGCCCATATTTGCCACTTCTAAACCAATTCTTGCCACTTTCCACATATTGTTGCCTCTGTTCACCCATTAATGTCACTTTCAACCCCTTTTTGCAGCTTTGTACGCCCATTTTTGCCACTATTTGTGCCACTTCTTAATCCCCCTTTACCACTTTTTGGATCAGTTTTTGCCACTTTTATTTAATTTTTGCCACTTCTAACCCATTTCTGCTGCCTTTAAAATCCTTTTCCACCACTTTTTTTTTTGCCATTTTAACTCATTTTACAGTAATTCTGATTATGAGAAAAAGGATTTACATTTTTAAGATGGCTATATACTATGGCACAAATGACTAAAAAAATGTATTTGTTGCTTTGATAAGAGTTGTTATTATTCAGGTTAAATATGAAATATGGATATCACAGTTTAACTTTACAATGAACCATGATTTTGCTGATTCCATGGCCCCCAGTTTGTCGGGGCGCCATAAAGCAGAGTTGGGAAGCTGTGCTTAGATCAGTTGTGATTTCTCACATGCAAGCTCTGATAAATAAATTAAAAAACATCAGGATAAAAATTAAGTGCATTGAGTAAGGAAAAGAAAACTAAAACTAAAAAAAAAAAAAAAAAAAAGTTTTTAAAATGAAGGAAAATAATGCTCTGTTAGATGTAATTTCTCTGTTTCTTTCCGTTCAGACTCAGAGTCTAAAACGAGCGTGATCTCCTCAGCAGCAGCAGTCCGCCCTTCCAGGAATCCCCCGCAGAGCTCAGGATGTCGTCAGCCAGCCCTCAGCTTATTTTTTGTGCTTCTTTTGGGACCGAACACGTGCGGACCGGTACCCACTCTCCTCTCCTCTCTGCTCTTGTTTGGTTCCATTCAACTCAGTGAGATAAGAACCAGATTTCACTCTTGTAGCTGAGAGCAGTGACTCTGTGAGAGGACAGAGAGCGAGGCTTTAAAAACGTCTCAGTCTGCTCTGTCTCTGCCTGCTTGCCTCTTTGTCAGAGGAGAGAGGGCGAGCTGCTCTGGTTAGCTTCTCCTGAGGACTGACTCACTCTCTGTTGTTCTAAGAGCCTTATTCTAACCAGGTTCCTGTTAACCCCACTCTGTTTATTTATGGAATACTTTCTGACACCTACTTACAACATTCTCAGCTCTTCTCTTTAAAGTGCTGCCTCTGAACGTGTCTGCTTGAGAAGGAAATCAGGAGCAGTCAGGATGGATTTAACGTAAAGATCTAAAATCATATCTGACAGTGTTTGCTTAAAAACAGAGGCAGCAAAATGATACTGTCTTTAAATACCTGGATCATGGTTATGTCCTGTGTTGCCATTCCCTTCCTTATTTTATGTTTATTCAGCACATCTACATTATTTTGGTAAATTATTTTAAAAAGGAAAAAAAAAAAAATTTGGATAGCTGTTTAAAATAATTGCCCCTATTAGTCACCCTTGGTAAAAAAAAAAAAACAAAAACAAACAAAAAAAAAAAACATTTTCCTATTAATAATTAGGGATTAAAACCATTGATGATAAGATGAACATTCATTGATGATAAAAGTAGGTTATCAAGATTGATAAGTTAGAGAAATAAAGCATTTCTACGGTGGCCTGGAAGTGCAAGCCAAAATTCTGAAATCTGAAACTCTTTTTTACAAAGCCTGGAACAAATTTACATTAACCCAAACTTTTTTAGATTTCATCAAACAAATTTATATAAGCAAAGAACCTTTACAAACAACAATACACATTTCTGCTTTTATTTTACAAAACAGATGTACATTTTACAAAACAAATTTACATTTTACGAAACAAACTTTTATTTTACAAAACAAATTTACATTTTACAAAACAAATGTGCATTAACAAAAACAAATTTTCAAGGTCCGTTACAAGATGACAAAGTCTGAAACATTTTTGAAAGGCTCGAATAAAATGTAAACTAATCAAAGCATTTTTACATTTTACAAAACAAGTTTACAATTTACAAAACAAATTTCCATTTTACAAAACAAACTTTTATTTTACAAAACAAATTAAAATTTTACAAGACAAATTTACATTTTGCAAAACAAATTTACATTTTACGAATCAAATGTACATTTTACAAAACAAACTTTTATTTTACAAAACAAATTTTAATTTTACAAAACAAGTTTACATTTTACAAATCAAATGTACATTTTATAAAACAAATTTACATTGTAAAAACAAACTTTTATTTTACAAAACAAATTTACCTTTTACAAAACAAAGTTACAAGGTCTGAAACACTTTTGAAAGACTTGAAAAAAAGTAAGCTAATCAAAGCATTTTTGCATTTTATTAAACAAATTTATATAAGCAAAACACTTTTACCAATGACAAAAGAATTAAAATGTTTCCAAAATAAATCAATATTTTGCAAAACAAATTTATATTTTACAAAAATGATATGCCTGTTAAAATATTACAAAATCTGAAAAACTTTTAGAAAACCTGACACTAACTAACTCTGATTAAAAATTACAGTCTGGAACACTTTTAACAGAAACATTTTAACATTTCATAAAACAAATTCAAAATGAAAAAAAAATGCACTGTAATTTTTAAATGTACATTTACAAAACATTTGAAAACACAAAACACTTTAACATGCAACAAAACAAATTTACAAGTTGTGGAACACTTTGTGGTTTTGTATCTGTCGTAAGTGGCAAAAGGTAGCTTAAATGGGAGAAAAGTAGCCAAAAATCGTGAAAAAGGGGCAAAAATGGTATAAGATTGTCAAAAAGAAGTGGTTAAAATGGGCGTAAACGAGGAAGAAAGTGGTATTTAATGACAAAACGTGGCTTAAATGGATAAAAATGGGGAGGAAAAAATGGTGAAAATGGGCAAAAATGGGTAAAAAATTGCAAAAAAGTAGGAAAAAAGTGATATTTAATGGCAAAGGTAGCTTAAATGGGCAAAAAATGGGATAAAAGTGGCAAAAAGTAGCGAAAAACGTGGTTTTACTGGCAAACGGTAGCTTAAATTGATGAGAAGTGGCAACAATGATGAAAAATGGCAAAAAAGTTTCCCTTTTGTAAGGTTTTCTGGGGGAATAATATTAAAAATTAAGACACCAAAGAGCTGAAGAGCCACATGTTGAGTATCACTGCGTTAGAGTGATATGGTCATTAGTATGGGGGGTTATATGTAGAGAAAAAAAAGATAATATTAATAATGATCAATTAAATTAATAATAAAATTAGAAACAGATAAAAATAATAATAATAGGATTGAAGATTTAAAAAATTGGATGAACTTGGACAAAATTAAACAAAGAAATACACAAAGAACAAATACATCAGAATCCTCCATCTACCTGAATCTGTTTCAGCAGGTCTGTATCCAGACAGGAAGTCAGTTTAAGAAAAATCCCAAATTAAACAAAAACACTTTAAAATACACAACAGTGGAATTTCAAAGTAAAATACAGCAAAAGTGAGTGATTCTCTATTAAAAACAGAAACTTTGAAATGAATCTGAAGCCAATAAAGCATGATACAGATTTTTTTTAAGTCACAGTTCACTCTCCAAAAACATGTTTTATTTTTATCCTTCTACTGTTACGAAGCTCTGTCTGTCTTTCTGTGTAACTGTGAGTCATAGATCAGTCACAGTGGAGCGTCAGTGAAGGACATGCTGTCTGAAGGTAGAAAACATCTTTCATCAGCATCTTCATCGCTGCTGTTTGTCTTCACCCGGGTTCTTCCAAAGCTCACAGGGATGCTTGTCTTATCCTTCTCTGTTTGGACAAGGCCTCCTCCCTAACACCCCTGATTTGCTGAAGGCTCTGCACAATTAGGAGTTCAAACACTTTCTAACAGGTAGGGATTTTTCCAACCCTTCACCGGGGCCTCCACCGCTCGCCTTTATGGCCTGAAAGGTATCAGTTCATGGTTTTAGGGTGGGGAGGGGGACGGGACAGACAGGTAGAGGCAGGGAGGAACACCAATTCTCTACCTGACATTGACAAAAGTCCCCTCTCTCGCCCTCTCTCTCTCTTCAACATCTGGTGCAGCTGCGAGGAGAGACTCAGCTGTGACCTCTGTTGTCAAGGACACAGATGGGAATTAGGAAAAGTGGACTTGTTTCAAACAATTATTGAAATTACTTTAATATCTTAAAACAAAAAGAGGGAGAAATCTATTTATTTGAGATGTTGACTGTCAGCTTGAATTTCCACCGGAGTGTGTGTGCGGGAGAGACTGGGGAAAGGATGATGTGCAGATGGTGTCAGCCAGGTGTGTGTTGTATTGAGCCTAATCTTTCTGTTTGGTTGTAGTTTTCTTAAACCCGAGTCTAACATAAGCACCTGTCTGAGGAGCAGGTCATGACCCGGTGCCTCAGACCCTGAAATGAACACGGGCTAATAGAGAGCGGTCTGTTAAGTTGTAATTGAATGTTACATGGCACTCTGAACCCAGAATGGTCTTTATTTTTCCCGTAAGCGTGCGGTGTTGAGACAGACGCTCCAATGACAGCTTAATTTGATCAGCCAGGAGCAGCGGGCCGAGTGTTTTTGTTCGAGGCTCTCCCTGAAAATCGGCCCTTATTAATGATAATTGGTGAAAAGGTGACACATGTCTGACTCTTGTTTATCTTACATTTCAGATAATTTGAGGCACACTTTTTTTCACAAGGACAAATTACATTGTGAAAAGCTCCCCACGGCACAATGTCTTTTTTCTTACAGGAAAAATAACTGGAGCTTTGTCGAGTCACACCAGTGTGGCTTTATCTCACTTTAAGGGTGTTTTTATTTATTTTTGGGCCTTCATTTAAAGGTGGGGGAGTAACATGTGGAACAGCCAGTGCTGCTTAAAGCACGGGTTCTCATCTTTTTCAGCCCAGACCCCTAAAATAAAGGTGCCAGAGAATGGGGACCCCACTGTACCTAAAGGTGGATGAACAGCCATGCACAATCAAGAACAGTCATGTGCAGACAAGGGGGGATAAATGGGCAAGTTTTCTGGGGCCCAGCCAAACTGGTGACCCATAGAGGTCAGCAAAATCATGGTCCACTGTTAAGCTGTGATATCTATACTTTATATGTAATCTCTCTTATCAAAAAAACATATCTTTTTTAATCATTTGTGTAGTAAATATCCTTCTTAAAAATGTAAATCCCTCATTAAAAAATAAAATAAAATGGGTTAAAAATTGCAAAAATTGGTTAATAATGGCAAAAAAAAAAACAGATGGAAAAGAAGGGGAAATTGATTTTAAAAAGTAGAAGAAATGGGTTAGAAGTGGCAAAGTGAGATTAAAATAGCAAAAAATAACCTTAAAAAAAGGCCAAAATGGGCATAAATAGTGGTAAAAGGTGGTTAGAAAGTGGCTGAAAAAGCTTCAAAGGGGGAAAAATGGGGGGAAATTTGGTGAAATGGGATTACCGAAATTGGTATAAACTGGCAAAAATTGTTAACTGAGAAAGATAAAAAGGCAGATATTGGTGAAAATTGGTTTAACTGGAAAAAATGGGCATATTAGATAGTGAGATGTGGTTAAAATTGGAAACATCAGGCATAAAAAGTGTAAAATGGGGTTAAAACTGGCAACAATGGGTAGACAGAGGCAACATTAGGCTTAAGTCCCAAGAATTGGTTTAGAAATGGCAAAAACAGGAAGAAACTAGAAAAGCACTCAGAGAGCGCAGACCTCCGCCATCAGCCCTGTCTCCCCATAGTGAAGAATCCTTTAAAAACATTCCTTGATCCAGACTGTGATCCGGATCACTCCCAAAATCTAATTCGCTGATTACTACCTCCCCGGTGGGGTGGAGACGCGGTGAGGCAAAGCATTGGCTTCGCTACGTGTGAACTGTCATGATGGAAGCACCCATGGTCTCACCGGACGACTGGAAGTCATGGCAGAGGGTGAATATCCCTCTATTCCTCCCAGCATTGTTAATATTCTTGCTACAATTCGCTGTCTTTCTCTCTGTTACACTCCGACTTGTCTCCTCGACCGGGCGTGCGTCTTTCAAACTCTGTAAACTCCAAAACTTTGAATAGAAACACACCCACAAATGCTGCTGGGATTGAAGTTACTCATGTGCGCCATCTCCTGGTGTAAAGTGGTAACAGCGCAGCCCTCCGCCATTAGCCCTATCTCCCAGTAGTACAGAATCCTTTAAAAAATTCCTGGATCCAGACGTTGATCCGGATCACTCCCAAAATCTAATCGGTTCTTCCTTATGCCATTTCTGACATTTCCTGAAAATTTCATCAAAATCCGTCTATGACTTTTTGAGTTATGTTGCTAACAAACAAACAAACCCACCTGATCACATAACCTCCGTGGCTGAGGTACAAAGTGGTGGAAAGGGTTTAAAGTGGGCAAAAATAAGTTTTTAACTGGCAAAAAGGTGTTAAAATTGTTAGGAAAAAATGACGAAAATCGGTTTAAATTTGGCTAAATTTGTGTAAAGTGGCAACGGTGTGATTTAAAAACTAGTCTTAGTTTTTTCGGGGAAATCTGGAGACCCTGTCTCAGATCTGTAGCATTAGGAGAGCCACATCCATTTCCTGAGAGGGGTGTGGTCAGGGGCGGAGTCAGACAGCTCAGTAACATTTAGCTCATTCTGAGCAGTGCTGAAACAGAAGGGTTTAAGACACGCAAATTCCAATACTGGAGTGTATTTTCAGCAACAAACTTCACAGGCATGTTTTGGGAACCTCTGAGGCCGATATAAACTTGTCTTAAAAAGGTCAAATATGTCCCCTTTAATAAGGAGGCCGCCACAGATTGGCTTCAAAAGCTGTTTGAGTCTGCCTATGGTAATCAAACAGCTGATGTCACAGGCTTTGTCCAGTTCTTTCTGCAGTTTATGAAACCATAATGAATGTCAATGAGCAGACACAGAGCTGTGTTTACAGAGGAGAGGCAGCAGAGGGAGTACAGCACTGTCAGCAGGGAATAGTGGGGGTCTTTCTGTCATACTCTTATACAGCACATGCTGGGGGCCTTGACTGGGTCTACAGTCACAGCTTTGGACCAGAGCTTCATACAGGGACAAGAAGCACATCCCCCAGAGCTTAAATCATCAGACATAGTTTAAAATCAAAAAGTGTGCTCGTTGGTTTTCATGTGTCTGCAGCTGTGAGTGTATTCCTCCTGTTGTGGGACGGTGCTTAGTTTACAGTCTGACTGTGAGGCCCAGTCAGGGCTGGTTTTAATGATAAATGTGTGCTTGTAGGTCAGTGTGTGTTTGTATGTGTGTGAACATGCAGGGGTGTAGCTATAAAAAAAATACACAGGACCCCCCCTCAGCCCCCCCAGCCAAGCAAAATATGGTACATTGTTTTGAAAACAGCAATACATTTTCATGATTCCTTATTTTGCTCTCTGTGCCTGCTTTCTTCTCCTCCTTCATCCTCATCTTCCTCTCTGTCCCTGCTTTCTTCTCCTCCTTCATCCTCATCTTCCTCTCTGTCCCTGCTTTCTTCTCCTCCATCATCCTCATCTTCCTCTCTGTCCCTGCTTTCTTCTCCTCCTTCATCCTCATCTTCCTCTCTGTCCCTGCTTTCTTCTCCTCCATCATCCTCATCTTGCTCTCTGTCCCTGCTTTCTTCTCCTCCTTCATCCTCATCTTGCACTCTGTCCCTGCTTTCTTCTCCTCCTTCATCCTCATCTTGCTCTCTGTCCCTGCTTTCTTCTTCTTCATCATCCTCATCTTGCTCTCTGTCCCTGCTTTCTTCTTCATCATCCTCATCTTGCTCTCTGTCCCTGCTTTTTCTTCCTCCTTTCATCCAAATTGGCTCTCTGTGCTTCAAGGTCAGACCCATGGCTGAGGGTTTTTACCTCTCTGTGCTATTTTTACTTCCCACATTCAAAAGCAAAGTTTAACCCTTTATCTCTCTAAAAAGTCACAACCTGAGTCGAAAACAAAGTTGAACACAAAAGCAGTAAAAAGCAGATCTGGAATCGAGCGTGTCTAATGTTTCCAAAATGGCGGGCAGAGAGCAGCCCCATAATTGATCCTGAGGACCCAGAGGGCATGACTCCTGTCAGATCAGCCACAGAGAAGAACTGCCACAGCCACGCACTGCAGGGAATAACTGCTAATTAGCCCTGTTTAAACATTTCCTGGTCTGAAGAACTTAAAGAGGGGGGCAACAATCAGGCGGACAATAGACTCTCACTTTGAGACCCACCACCACCACCATAGGGATGAAAACTGAACCAGATGACCTGCAGATCACCTGTAGCACCAGGAGATGAGGTTTCTGATCAGCTGAGTGACAAAACACTGCTGATTGTTGGTACACTGATATTTACAGAAGAAATGAGAATGATAAAAGTCTGCAGTCCAATGCAGTTACAACTCTGAACATGTTCTGTTCTGTCTAAAGTATGTTTTAGAGCAGTGTTA
Organism: Cheilinus undulatus; assembly: GCF_018320785.1. Taxonomy (NCBI): domain Eukaryota; kingdom Metazoa; phylum Chordata; class Actinopteri; order Labriformes; family Labridae; genus Cheilinus; species Cheilinus undulatus. The sequence continues at coordinate 1,931,837 of NC_054874.1, read as the reverse complement.
CTCAACACTGTGCAACCAAAGAGCCAAACTGTTGAGAAATACATTTGCAAGAGCCACAATCTAAGAGGCGAAAAGTTGCAAAAACAGCTTGAAGTAGCAATCAAAATAGGTTAAGGGTGGCAAAAATGGTGAAAAGGTAGCAAAAATAGGTGAAAAGGGGCAAAAATGGGGAGGAAAATAGTCAGAAAGTAGCAAAAATGGGTGAGAAGTGAAAAAAAATGAGTGAAAAGTGACTAATATGGGCAAAAAGCAGTCAAGAATTGCAAAAATGGGCAAAAAATAGGAAACAAGTGGTATGCAGTGGCAAAAGGTAGCTTAAATGGCTTAAATACATTTGCAAGAGCCACAATCTAAGTGGTGAAAAGTGGCAGTTACAATAAGTTAAAGTTGGCAAAAGTAGTCAAAAAGCAGCAAACACTGGGGAAAAAAGTGGCAACAAAGGGCAGAATATGGCAAAATTAATGGGACGTGACCAAAAAATAAATAAAAAATAAATTAAACCAATAAAAAAAATGGCATAAATCAGAAAAAAAGGTGGAAAAAACTTTGCAAAAACTAAAAAAAAACGTGGAAAATTGGGTAAAAAGTGGCATTTAACTGCAAAAGGCAGGGTAATGGGTGAGAAGTGGCAAAAATAGGCAAAAGGGGCCCAAAATTTGCAAAAGGCAGGATAAAAGGGTTAAAAATGGTTGAAAAGTGACAAAAAGAAGTGGCAAAAATGGGCAACAATGCAGGGGGTAAGGTGGCAAGGAAAGGGGAGAAAGTGGTTAAAAAAAAAAAAATGCTTTACAGGCGGCAAAAATGCTCCAAAAGTGGCAAAAAATGATTGAAAAGTTATTAAAATGTGAAAAAACCTGAAAAAAGGTGGGAAATGGGCAAAATGCATTACAGTGGTAAAATGTGGAATAGGGGCATTTAATTGCAAAAGGCAGCTTAAATGGGTGAAAAGGGGCTAAAATATTGCAAAAAGCAGGATAAGGGGTCAAAAAGAAGTGGCAAAATGGGAATAATGTTTGAAATGAAAACATTAAAGAGCCACAAATCATCAGAAAAGAGCCACATGTGGCTCCAGAGCCTCATGTTGAGTATCACTGGTCTAAAGTATGTTTTAGAAGAAATAAACACTCCACATACTTCAGCCGTTAAAATTAAAAATGTCCAAAGTTTTAGGGTTCAGACGCAGGCTGACGGCTGTTTTATATCAGCTGTCATAAATGATAAAGAGACAGGATTATTCCTCATATTTAATAAGCTGAAACGGACAAATATTGAGCATTATTTGCTGTAAAATTACTGAGAGTACCTCTGACCAGCCCGGCTGTTTTTCCCATGGTCTGATAAATAGAGTCATGGCTGCAGCTCTGGTTTCTACAGCAGAGTTGGAGGGTTTTATTACCTTAGACAGCTGTTTATAATCATGTGCCTTCTTCTTGTTCCACTAAACCAAACCTCATGTAGTGTTTGCACAAACAACTGAACATAGGTCTCACTTAAAAAGTCATTAGAATAATAATAAATATATGAAACGGACCTTTATGGTACAGGTGCACAAGGCATTGTGTGGAACCTGCCAGCCTGGTGCTGACAGACTTAGAAATACTAAAGCAGCAGTGCACTGTTTGCATATTATAATCAGACACAGGTGTGGGTTTCCAAGTGTTTTAATGAGAGACTAACCAAACTGGTTTACTGAGCTGAGTCTTCATAAAACCGCTCATTGGGGTTAGTCTGAAATATCTAAACAGATTTGTTTTTAATCTCCTCGTTGTTCCACGGTCCCACAGCTGCTGAGAGCTGAAGTGTTCTCACCTCAGCCATGTGCGTTTCCATGCTGTGCCCACAGGACAATAGACGGCATGAATAGACATCAATAAATAGACAGCTGAATGCCAACTCCATATGCACAAGTGGACCCCCCCCCCCCCCCCCGTATGTCACAGATCATCGTTAATGTTGTCTCACCTCCCCCCTGAGCTCAGACACACAACTTGAAAGTCAACAAGCCTTTCAGCAGCCGACACCAGATTCTTGTTATGATCCTCCCCAGCATTGTTCATAGACTATTTATTATTGGATTTAACGCAAGTTATAGTTGTACTGAGCAGACTTGGCTGCAAAGTTGGTTTAGAATTAGAATGTGGCTAACATGAGCAGTGTTAGCAGCACCAGTCTTAGATCGTCTTTGCAGGATTACATCCACGTACAAACAGGTACTCAGTGCTGTTTGAGGTACGGCTACTAAAAAAAGCTAGACTGATGCTGTAATCCACTTTTACTGAACATTCTTTACTGTCTTCCTCCTTCAGTCTCCTCCTCTTCTGCATCGACCCCCCGCTTCAGGTCTTCACTGATCAGATTTGTGCAGTCGGTCCTCTGACTCAGAACAACTCAGTGTGTGGCTCTTTTTGTCTTAGTTACTTCCACCAAGGAGGTCATGTGATCGGCAGGGTTTGTTTGTTAGCAAAATAACTCAAAAAGTTGAGGACAGATTTTGATGAAATTTTCATGAAATGTCAGAAATGGTATAAGGAAGAACTGATTAGATTTTGGGAGTGATCTGGATCACCATCTGGATCCTGGAATTTTTTAAAGGATTCTATACTACTGGGAGATAAGGCTAACAGTGGAGGTCTGCGCTCTCCAAGTTCTTTTCTAGTTCTAAATATTATTTCCCCAGAAAACCTAAAAAAAATGAAAAGCTTCTTTTTTGCCATTTTAAGCTACGTTTTGCCATTAAATACCCCTTCTTCATATTTTTTTGGCTTTGGTTTTGTCACCTTTTCCCCATTTATTCCACTTTTATCCCATTTTGCCCTTTTTCATATTTTTGCCACTTTTTTTGCCAATTTAAGCTATCTTTTGCCATTAAGTATCCCTTTATTTCCAATTTTTTTCCCATTTTTGCAATGACTTTTTGACACGTTTTCCCAATTTTTGCCCTTTTTTAACCATTTTTGCCATTTTTTGACCATGTGAGCTAGCCTTTGCATTTAATCCCCCTTTTTCATATTTTTGCCCCTTTTTGCCACGTCTTTTTCACCCTTTTTTCTAATTTTTGCCACTTTAATCCTATTTTTTGCCCTTTTTTTTAACGATTTTTTTGCCACTTTTCATCCATTTAAGCTACCCTTTTCCATTAAATATAACTTGTTTCCTTTTGTCCTAATTTTTTCCTCTTATTTATGCCACTTTTTTCCCATTTAAGCTACCTTTTGCCTCTGCATGCCACTTTTTGCTTTTTTTTTGCCAATTTTTGCCACTCTTAACTGCTTTTTGCCCATTTTAGTCACTTTTCACTCATTTTTTGTCACTTCTCACCCATTTTTGCTACTTTTTGACTATTTTCCCACTTTTTATCCCCATTTTTGCCCCCTTTCACCCCTTTTTTGCTGTTTTTGACCATCTTTGCCACCTGTAGCCTATTTTTATCGCTACATTAAGCTGTTTTTGCCACTTTTCACCTCTTAGATTGTGGCTCTTGCAAAGGTATTTTTCAACAGTTTGGCTCTTTGGTTGAGCAGGGTTGAGAAACGCTGGACTAAATGTTCCTCTAAGCTCAGATCTGGTCTGAGGTAAAAGGAGAAAGTCCCACGGTGCTAGATCAGGAGAAGCGGGAGGTGATCACCACTGAAACATCTTTACTAAGAGCTCAGTGTGAGCTGGAGCGTTGTCCTGAAGAAGAATGGAACCTTTTTTCCGCAGTTGTGCTCTCTTTCTTCAGACATTTTCTCTCAGTTATTTTAGAACCTATCTGTAAAAGTCCTGATCCACCCTCTCCTTCAGAATGACCCCCTTAATGTCAGAGAGAACCACCAACATGGTCTTGGATCTGGTCTGTCTCTGTGGAGCTTTCTCCATCCTTGGTGACAATGCTGTTTTCATGCACTGACTGACATTTTTTCTCAGGATTGCATTGAAGATCATAGTTTCATCCTTACTAAAACTGTGGGTCTCCTTCAGGTTGTTCCAGGAACAAAAAAGGTCGAAATTGGAAAAAAAGTGGTGAAAAATAGTCCAATGAGGCCAAAAAGTGACAAAAATGGGTGTTTAGAGTAGTGAAAAGTGGTTAAAGGTAGCAAAAATGGGTAAAAAGTTTTAATGATTTATTAATTGTTGGAATTTTCCTATCAGTAACCCCCGGTCTGAGTCGGTATCTCTACCTATCACCATACCAGGTCTGTCTCTGATCTCCATCCTGCTTGGCTAATCTCCCACTAAAGCTCCATGCTTTGTGTTCCCACCTGGCTGCAGGTGAGCAGGTCGCCAGGTAGGCATTTAACAATCCCTACAGCGGCTTGTCTACTCCACTTAACACCTGACATACCCGCTCTGTGCCGACCTTTGAGCCCTGACCCCGTCACTGACAACCTGGAGACGTCTTTGGATACTTTTCCTTTCTTTTCTTCTCGGCCGCTCGCTGAGTGCCGCACACCGAGACCAGCTGAAAGGGATCCTGAGGAGGAGGGGGAGTGCACAGGTGTTCATGCCTCCACACCTCTCAAGTTCAAAAGCCATAGCAACCAGGTAACAGTCAAACAATGTGACACCCGCCCCCACCCTGAGGCAGCAGTGTCCTCTGTTTTTACTGTCAGCCCCAGTGATGATATCAATGCAGGGATTAGCCTCACGCTGATGACGTCATGATTTATCGTCCAGTCACAGCACAGAGCCTCCAGACTGACACAAACATCACCAGCCTGTAAATAAAACAGACGTCTGAGTCATCCCGCTCTCCCCACTCCTGCAGCTTTATGGCTCCAGAAGAGTGGGAGGCCGTCCAAGCATTACTGCGAACGTTAGTGTCAGTAATTTAATGCGCAGGTGTGAATGGATTCTCAAACAAGCCGGGGAGGCCCCCGGCAAGGCCCAAGCGCCATGGCCAGGGCCAGCGGCAGGTTTAAATAAATACGCCACCGAGCAGACATGTCGGCAGCTGAGGCTCAAAATGGCCGCTGCTGTTTGTGTTGTGGCTTTGTGAGGATGCAGACGGGGAAGACACGGCGTGTAGCAGGACGAAGAGTCTGACAAAAACATTTATAGGCCCTGTAAAGATGAACCGTTTAATGACAGAGCTTTATAAAGCATGGAGCCGTCAGCACACCCCACTCACTTTTTCATGTTTCATTTTTTCAGGGAAATTTTGCTGAGATTAAGAATGTCTTTCATGAGTGTCCAGGTCAGGACAGGCGGCAGCACGGTGGACGTGCAGCCGTACGTACAAGTGTGCTAGAGTAATAGTGTGCTAGAGCAGGGGTTTTCAAAGTGTGTGAGAGTGAGCCTCCCCTAAGAGAAAATTATGCACTCAGTGGACCCCCACCCACATAAGATTCAGATTTAAAAAGGAAAAAAACTTCACCATATTTTCAAACATTTATGTCTAATTTTAAATACTTTTAATATTTTTATATCTTTGATATTTTGGTCTGCAAATGTTCTTAAACATCCGTCTTCACCAGGTCATCAGTTATTTGGTTTCAGGAATGAATTTATTGCCAATACTACCTTATTATTCTGCTCTGATAATCCTTAAAGCAGTGTTACTCAACCAAAGAGCCAGAAAAATACCTCTGCAAGAGCCACTATCCATCTAATAATTTAATTTAAAGATGGCTATAATGGTCAAAAAGCAGCAAAAAATGGGCAAAAATGGGGATAAAAAGTGAAAAAAAAGATGGTTGAGAAGTGACAAAAAAAGAGTAACAGGTGGCAAAAACAAGAAAAAAAAATGAATTAAATGGCAAGAAAAGCAGTGAAAAGGGCAAAAATTGTAAAAAGGGGCAAAAAGAAGTGGCAATAATGGGCAAAAAGTAGGAAGAAAGTGGTATTTAGTGACAAAAGGATGCTTAAATGGGCAAAAAAAAAAAAAAAAAAAAAAAGGCGACAAAAGGGCAAAAATTAGAAAAAGTGGCAAAAAGAAGTGGCAATAATGGGCAAAAAGTAGGAAGAAAGTGGTATTTAGTGACAAAAAGATGTTCAAATGGATGAGAAGTGTCAAAAAATGGTATAAAGGGGCAAAAAAGTTTCCCTTTTCTAAGGTTTTCTTGGTGAATAATATTTAAAACGAAGACATCAAAGAGCCACTAATAATCACACGTTGAGTATCACTGCCTTAAAGTTACTGTAAGTCTGGTTATTTTACTCCATGCAGAAGTTAGCAACGCAAATCACTTTTTTTTTTTTTTTTTTTTTTTTTTTTTCTGGTTTATGGCTCCGCGCCCCCCCTGAAGTTCTGTGGCGCCCCCCAGGGGAGGTCCACCTCACACTTGGAAAACCACTGTGCTAGAGATTCAGTTTTAATTCATGACATGACTGTAATTTAGCCGTACATATGACAAAAATCATCAGTATGAACAGTTTGAGATGCTAAAGGAACAGGGAGGACAACAAATCTCCTCAAAAATCCTCCCTATTAAATCATAGGGAGGATTTTTGAGGAGATTTGTTGACTATAGGTGTAACACTGAGCTGTTTAAAGAGGGTAGGAAAACAGAAGAGGAAATCAGTAATAGTGACATAAATAGTCCTGAATTACAGACAGAGTGAAATCCCAGAGTGGAAAAGAAAAACTGAGGGGTGTCGCTGCTCGTCCTGAGAGCTGAGAGGCGAGAGTGAATGAGGAGCCTCCAGACTGGCCCGTTCAAGGATGGTTTATGGATTAAGAGCTGAGCAGAGGATGACAAAAAAAAGGGAGGAGGATCAGTTTCAGTTTCTTTCCAACCTGACAGAAATCCCTGGTGGATGTCCTGACAGCTATTTTTTAAAACAGCTAAACCTGTTCACTCCTTTAGGCTCTCTGCCAGAGGAGCCATGAGCAGGGCGCACCTCTAAGTCCAGCAGTAAATCCCACCGATCCACACTGAGCCACAGACGGACACCTGCAGGACATCTGATCCAGTCTGTTTCACCTCAGGTACATCAGCATCACTGTCAGTTAACTCAGCCCTAAATCAGGGAGAGAGCTCATCATCATCTGGAGTAAGACTGCTGCAGAAAAGATCTTCAAGAATCATCAGGGTTTCAACGTTGTAAGAAGACAGAAAATGTCCATGTTTGTTTTTCTAGTTTTGCTTTCATTCTTCTTTTTAGCCATGATGAAATACTAACCTGGGGAGGCAGGACTGTAAACATTTCTTTAGTTAAAAGTTCAACTTCTTTGCTTTGACTCAGCCGCTCCAGAACATTCCCCCTGTTGTCTTTAAACCATTACTGTGTAGATTTCTCTGGATGCTTCAGCTCATTGTCTGACTGGAAAATAAATCTTCTCTAAGCCAAAGTTCTCTGTCAGACTGAAGAAGATCATCCTCCAGGATTCTCCTCTATTTTGCTGCATTCATTTTACCCTCTGCCTTTACAAGCCTTCCAGAGTCAACTGCTGAGAAGCATCCCCACAGCATGATGCTGCTGAGAAGCATCCCCACAGCATGATGCTGCTGAGAAGCATCCCTACAGCATGATGCTGCTTAGAAACATTCCCACAGCATGATACTGCTGAGAAGCACCCCCACAGCATGATGCTGCCACCACTGTGCTCCACAGTAGGGATGGTGTGTTTGTGGTGATGTCAGTGTTTGCGTCTTGTCTGATGGTCTAAAAGCTTCATTCTGGTCTCATCAGACCAAAGAACTGTCTTCCTCTTGACCATGGAGTCTCCCACAGTCCTTCTGGTGAACTCTAGTCCAGATTGAATCTGAGTTTTCTTCAACAGTGTCTTTCTCTTTGCCACTCTCCCATAAAGCTCTGACTGGTGAAGAACCCGGCCAACAGTTGTTGTCTGCAGAGTCTCTCCATCTCAGCTGCTGAAGCTTGGAACTTCTTCAGAGTAGTCAAAGGTGTCTTGCTGTCCTCTCTCACTAGTCTCCTTCTTGCACGCTCACTCAGTTTGTGAGGACGGCCTGATCTAAGCAGATTTACACATGTGACATATTCCTTCTTTTCTTCATGATGGATTTAACTGAACTCTTGGGGATGTTCAGAGACTTGGAGATGTTTTTGTCTCCATCCCCTGACTTAGACTTTTCAATAACCTTTTCTCTGAGTTGTCTGGAGTGTTCTTTTGTCTTCATGGTGATCATCCGGGGGGGGGGGGGATCTTATATATATATCATATCTTATAAGCACTGTAAAATTCTCATAAGAGGTAGGGGAGCTTCCATAATCACACAGTAAAACCTGATAAATCTAGTCCTAGGTGTTGGCACTGTAAGATTAGGAAAAATCAGAGAATGGTACCTACTCAACTTTAATCTCCTTTTGTCTTCACCTCTCTTTTTTGTTTGTTAGTCAGCAGTTTTTCCAAAATGACCCCTCAACAACCACTCAGGAGAGTGGGAACTTGCTACATTGAGCTGTGACTTACATGCTCAGCCTGTCAAAGGTCAGGGGTCCCTGAGGTGTAGGGGGGTTAACGGGGGTTGAGATAACAGGATGGAGCTGGTGGAACAAATCTGGAATCAGCTCAGCTGGTGATGACGGCAGGACCCATGTGATGGTGGGACATTAAACATTCATCTACCACTCAAGTTAAAGCCAGACTGTAGGACATTAACAGTCTAAATGAACCCTGAATATTAAAACATATTTACTTCATTATATTAATACTGGGATAGTTTGAATGTTGTACAAAGAATCACACTGGATTTCTACATTTTGAGGATGCAGATTAAGGTGAATACAGTTCTATAGGTGTAGGAGGAAAAAGCCAAGCAGTCCAAATAAACATCACCTTAAAAAAGTAAAAGCGACAGATTCTCAGAAACACAACACTGTAATGAAGATTGTCCATGCAGTTCACTGTGAGGAGTTTTTTAATTCATGTCCTTTTTAAATCCATTTTGGCCCCAGAAGAGAAGGAAATCTCCTGAAAAGTTACAAGCATTGGGATTTTATGAGAGACCTTCCCACAACATAATACATCCCAAATTCCAAAAAAGTTGGGGCACCGTGTCAAATGTGAATAAAAACAGAAGTCAATGACTGTCAAATCATATCAACCCAAATATCATCCATAATAGAACAGAAACAACAGATCAGATGTTAAACCAAGACATTTTAACATTTCATGAAAATATTTGCTCATTTTGAATTTGATGGCAGCAACACATCTCAAAAAAATAGGGACAGGACCATGTTTACCAGTGTGTAGCATCCACTCTTGCTTTAACTAGTGTGTAAATGTCTGGAAAGTGAAGAGACCAGCTGATAGAGTTTCTGAAATTGTTCCTGAGCTTTCTCAGGCCTCGTCCACACGGAGTCGAAAACGATATATTGCCGTTTCGTTTTGAAAAATGTTTCCAATAAGACGGGATCGTTTCAGAAAAAATCTGCGTAAGCACGGAACCACTGAAATGCTGTAGTGCATATGCTAGGCCTGTACGTGGTGCCGTAATGCTGCCACGGAAATGCACCACAAGAGAAGAAGAACATCACTGGAAACTGACACAGACTTTCTTCTAGTTGCCCTCTGGTTGTTCTCAGTGGTGGTAAAGAAGTGTCAGATTTTTCTGTAAAAGCCATAACAAGCTCAGTAGCTTCTGCAGCACGAACACAACCCTGTAATCCACCATTGTTGTTTTGGCCGGACCCGCGCAGGCGCCTTAAGAGAGCTACGCTGTGTGTGACGAAATCGTTTCAAGAAAGATGCGGTTGGCCGTCCACACGGAGACCAAACGGTAGTCTTTTACAGATTTGTGCACTCTGGGACCCATTTTCAAAAAGTATCGTTTACAGTAACCCAAAACGCCGTTTCTGTGTGGATGAAATGCCGATACGACAAAAAAACTTTTGCATATACTCCTGAACTTGTCTCCATGTGGATGGGGCCTCAGATTCTCTGACTCTTTAGATGATATTATGGACTGTTAGATGATGAGATATTCAAAGTCTGAGCAATTTTACATTGTGGAACATTGTTCCTCAACAAGATGGAAATTAGCCGTATGGCTATAATCTCTCGTATTTACTTGTAAATGTTCATTAATATGAACTGTCCCATTTTAAAAATAAATAAAATACAAATTTCTACATGTCATTTTTCACAAAATAGTGAACCTCTGCCCATCTTTACTTCTGAGAGACTCTGCCTCTCTAAAATGGTCCTTTTATACCCAGTCACGTTACTGACCTGTTGCTAATTAACCTAATTAGTTGGAGCATGCTCTTCAAGCTGTTTTTCATCAATAACACTTACTTTTCCAGCCTTCTGCTGCCTTGTCCCTACTTTTATTGCTGCCATCAAATTCAAAGTGAGCTCATATTTTCATGAAATATTAAAATGTTTCCGTTTCAACATCTGATTTTTTGTTTCTGTTCTATTGTGGACGAAATTTGGATTTTGAGATTAAAGATCATTGGGTTTTTTTTTTCATTTAACACAGTGTCCCAACTTTTTTGGAATTGGAGTTGTAAAAACATGAAAATTAAGCTCAAATAATTTTGGATAAGACTACAACAATGAAGACAAAGAAAGCGGAGAGCAAACACAGAGTGTCTCATTTAAGTCATGAAAACAGGGAGTAAATTTTAGATGTCTAACAAGAACTCAAAAACGACTGCGATAATTTATTGAATTTGTGGCATTATGACATTTCTGTGTGGCCATTTATCTACAGAAATATCTGTAGAATATCTAACTGTTCATAACTGAATTTGACAGAATCAAATGAAATTTCACAATAATGAGGATTTTTTTTAATGATTATGATCTGTTTATTAACCCTTTAAGCGCCAAAATCGCAAAATTGCGACAAGCAACATTAATGAATTAAACAGGCTCTAGCTGCATATATGGTGCCTAATGTTGTTACTACTTTACACCAGGAGATGGTGGACATGAGTAACTTCAATCCCAGCAGCATTTTTGGATGTGTTTCTATTAAAAATTTTGGAGTTTATAGAGTTTGAAAGACGCACACCCGCTTGATGAGACGAGTCGGAGTATAGCAGAGAGAAAGAGAGCGAATTGTAGCGAGAGTACTCACAATGCTGGGAGGAATAGAGGAATATTCACCTTCTGCCATGACTTTCAGTCATCCGGTGAGACCATGAGTGAGACTGGTTCATCTGTTGGCACCAACAGGCACTCTGTGCATCATGACAGTCCACACGCAGCGAAGCTGATGCTTTTCCTCACCGTGCTTTCCACTCACCGGGTTGGCAGTTATCGGCGAATGCCGTGGTGGGGGGACGTTGGGACATGGTGGGGGTCAAAACACTACAAATATTGATTTTATTTGTAATATTAATATTGAGATTGGAAATCGAACCCACCGCCGAGGAAGAGATGTGTTAGAAGCATAGGGTAGAAGCCATGGGAGAAAACGCACAGCCAATGGCGGTAGAGGCTGCCTGGTGACATCAGAATATGCAAATTAGATGAGTGAATTTACTCCCATCACAAACTTTGGGTCATACTGAAGACTTTTCTCATTTACAGTATACTTTTTATCTCTGACTACTTTCAAGCTACAGCCTTTTGAAATCTTGATTTTAAAATTGAATTTTTTTCTTTTGAAAAAACTCTGACACTCAAAGGGTTAAAACCCATGAACTGGTATGGGTTTTTCTCATTATTGTATACATGCTGCTTACGTTTAGTCTTCTCATATCTGATTCTAAGCTCACAGAGAAAAACGTGTCATCTGCATACAGTCATATCCTTACTTCTTTAATAACAGCGAGGCATGTGTGTTAGACTGATGCATGTTAAGCTCGGGAGTATTTGATCTGCAGAAAACTTAGCCGAGCCCTCTCCTCCACTTTAGCTGTCCATCACTCTGCCATCCTGTTCTGTAGGAGCTCACATGATAGGGATGAGAAGGCCACAGCGACCTTTGTTATCCTGTCTTCATTGTGTTTCTCTCCTCTCCTCGGTGAAACTCCTCCGCTCCATGAATAGCAGGGCTGGACGAGGAACAATAGCAGAGGTGTGGGTGTTCCCTGCATCACACACTCTCAGAGACCTGCCTTTGGTTCATCCCAAGTCCCTCATCAAATATTCAGAGCTGCTGTCAGTCACCAGACAGGTCTGGAAGGGTAACACTTTTCACAGCTGGTGGCTTGTCGGGGTTGGATTCACATTCAACTTCGCTTTGTTTGGTGAGGTCAAAGCCTGATGCTGGGGCTGCTAAGAAAAATGTTGAAGCATTGTCACAAGGACTGGTGTTTTAGGGTTTTCCTTATACCAGTTCAAACTTTCATAGAATCATAGCAAAAGTCAGGGCTGTGGAAAAGGAACAGCCCCTATCCTTATTTTTTTAAATACTTTTTTTTTTTAGCATATTTGTCACTTAAATGCTTCAGATCATCAAATTTTATATTAGACAAAGATCACCTGAGGAAATATAGAAGTCAGTTTTTAAATGATGATTTCATTTATAAAGGTAAAACTCAATAACTGATAACTGTCAGTGAGGCTTCCTTGTCACTGTGGAGGAATGTTGTCCCATTCTTCTCTGCAGAACAGTTTTCATTCAGCCACATTGGAGGGTTTTCCAGCATGAACAGCCTGTTTAAGGTCACGCCACAGCATCTCAGTCAGATCTAAGTCCAGACTTTGACTAGACCACTCCAGAACCTTCATCTAGTCTTTAGTCCATTCAGAGGTGGACTTGCTGGTGTGTTTGAGATCATGGTCCTGCTCCATAACCCAAGTGTGTTTGAGCTTGAGGTCATGAACTGATGGCTGGACATTCTCCTTCAGGATTTTCTGCTAGAGAGCAGAAGTCATGGTTCCATCAGGTACACCTAATCCCCAGAAAACGGCCACAATAATACTTGGATTAGGGTAAGGGGTTTTTTTCAGAGGCTGGGGTAGAGTAAAAATCCACCTGATTACCAGAGAATTGCCACAATTTTACTAGGGTCAGAGTTAGGGGTTGGGAATGGGGTACAGTAAAATACCCCCTTATTACCAGAAAATTGTTTCTATATTTTGAGGGTGAGAGTTAGGAGTTGTGCTTGGGGATACAGTTAAAAAACACCTAATAATTGCTACAATATTACAAGGATAAGGTTTAGGGTTAGTAATGGGATGAGGGGTAAAGTAAGAAACCACCTTGTTACCAGAAAAGTGCTACAGTATTACTAGGCTTAGGGTTAGGAATATCGGGGTTGGGGAAGGGTTAAAAAAAACACCTAATTACCAAAGAATTGGCAAAATATTCCTAGGCTTAGGGTTAGGAATTTTGGAGTTGGGGTAGAGTAAAAAACACCCACCTAACTCCCAAAGAGTTGACAAAATATTCCTAGGCTTAGCGTTAGGAAATGATGGGGTTGGGGTAGAGTTAAAAACCCACCTAATTACCAGAGAATTGCCACAATATTACTAGCTAGGGTTAGGAGTTTTGGGGTTGGAGGTACGGTAAAATCCCTAATTATTACCAGAAATTTGTTTCAGTATTTCAAGGGTAAGTGGTAAGAGTTGGAGTTGGGGGAAGAGTAAAAAAAAACACCTAATTACCAGAAAATTGCCATAATATTACCAGGGTTAGGGGTGGGTTTTAGAGTTGGGGTAGAGTGAAAAAACAACAAATTACCAGAGAATCCATGCAACATTATGAGGTTATGGTTAGGAGTTTGGTTTAAGGGTATAGTAAAATACCTAATTACCAGAGAATTGCTACAATATTACTATGTTTAGGGGTTGGAGGTACAGTAAAATACCTTACTGCCATGAAAATTGTTTCAATATATCGAGGGTAAGTGTTAAGAGTTGGAGTTGGGGGAAGAGTGAAAAAAAAAACACTTAACTACCAGAAAATTGCCACAATATTACTAGGTGAAGGGTTAGGAATTGGGGTTGGGTTTAGGGGTACAGTTTAAAAAAAAAAAAAAACACCTTATTACCGGAGAATTGCAGCAACATTACTAGGTTTAGGGTTAGGTGTTTGGTAAGGGTTAGGGGTACAATAAAAATCACTTAATTGCCAGAAAAATGCCACAACATTACCAGGGTTAGGGTTGGGAGTTTGGGGTACAGTAAAATACCCCCTTATTACCAGAAAATTGCTTCAATATTTCGAGGGTAAGTGTTATGGGTTGGAGTAGGGGGTAGAGTTAAAAAACACCTAATTACCAAAGAATTGCCACAATATTGCTAGGGTTAGGGTTAGGTTTGGGGGTTGGGGTAGAGTAAAAAAATGCCCTATTATCAGACAATTGCCACAATATTTTGGGGAATTACTAGATAATGCATAGTTTTGAGTGATTCTGTAAAATTCCATTCCAATTGCTAGGTAATCACCTTATTATTGTGAGATTTCTAAATAAATGTAATTATTACTATAATAAAATTGTTGTGATAACTCTAAAATGACTAGGTATTTACTCAGTAATTAGGGCCCACTAAAATAAAGTGTTCTGTATTGTTTTCTCTGTAATTGTTTGCTCATCACTATATAAACTTCCACACATAAAGACTTAATATAATCCCCATTTAAACCCCAGCAGCTCTGATGTTTGGCAGAGACTCTGAATCACTGCTACAGGGCTGGGTGGTGCTGGGAATCACCTCAAACATCACTGGAGAAACTCTGAAATGGCTCTGACCAGTAAAGAGTCCACAGAGATAAATCAGTGCTCATCTGCCAGAGCACACAAAGCTCTAGAGTTCGTCTTTTTGAATTTTCTAAACCTACTGAAATGAAATATGGTGCAGACCATAGTGAACTTGTTTTACTGGATTTCGTTCACATTCCTCCCAGTGGGGATTGATTTCTTTCAGACGTCTCTCTGGTGGAATTGCTCAGCCGAAGGAAGCCAGATGATGAGACGGATAGAAAAAGCAGCTCCCCCCGCCCCGCTTCTTTGTGCCAGTTTTGGGATTAGTCACAGGATACCACAGATATTAATGACTCCTGTTAAAATGAATATTAGCTGTCATCAAATCCCCTGCTGCATGAGTTAATTTCCACACCCCTGAACATAATGGTGGAAAATGGAACTCCTGGAGCTGTCAGAAAGCCTGTAAGTGCTGCTAAGTCCTGTCACATGAACAAAAAGGAGGAACATATTTTTTTGCAGGGTCGATAATGTTTCAGCTGACATTCTCCCTCCATACACCTGAGACAGGTGACTTTTGCAGGGAGAGGATTATCCGTTATGGAGTTTGAAGAGGTTCCTATTGTCCGAGGCCAGGAATATGAATAACCAAAGAGTTGGCGTCGCTACGGGGGAAACGCTGGCAGGTAGCTGACACGAAGACGCAGGATTAGCTCATGAAAATGTATGAATAAGTAACACAGTGAGTAGACTTTGGACGGTCTTCATCAGAGCCACCTCTGACCATGAAACGTAGCTATTGGGCCGTTTATGAATTAGTGATCGGGTGTCTAAATTTGATTCAATAATTCAGAAGATAATTGGCCCAGCTTAATTGGCGTTGGAGCATAAAAGATTCAAGGTGCCTCTTAAGTGCAGCACATCAGGCACCACTTATAATGATGACAGATGGCTGTTTGTTGGGTTGGGTGTCAGATGGGACGGCTTTGTCATATTCACACTTCCCCCTTGTTAGGAGGCGGATCAGGTTTTTCCTCCAGAGCGCTACATCGTTTCTCTTTTTCATACGGCAACTGTGACCGTGGTGAATTATTGAGACACGGCGCGCTGAAGTGCCAACCGGCGTTCGTCTGTCAGCGAGCGCGTCACATGTTTTGTTTGTGTTTGCTTTGAACTAAATCAGCTTAATGAAGTACTTCACGGAAAATGTCTCACGTTGCAGGCTGAACTAAGTGGAACATTTTCATGGCAAAATTCTGGGATACGTCAGGTTCCATCAGCTCCAGTCTCAGATCTGAAGGACAGAAGCTTTATATGCTAACAGTAGGAGAACATGAGAATGTGCCATTCTGTCAGATAAATGCAGGTTAAACTGTTTATTTTTTTATATCTACATTTGTAAGTCTAATCCTGTTTCATCTGTCCAACAAGGACAGAGGCTGTTCTGTTAAATATGAATGACAGATACAGTTTCCCTGTGGCCATTTTTGCATCTCTTTTTCCCATTTTTGCCATATTAACCCCTTTTCACTACTATTTAAGTAAATTTATGCCAGTTTAAACACATTTTACCAATAATATACCAACTTTTACCACTTGTTACCTGTTTTCACCACTTTTTTCTGCCTGTTTTGTCACTTTTAACCCATTTTTGCTGCTTATTAATCCCATTTTACCACCTTGACTGCCCATTTTTTGTCTATTTTTTTACTCATTTTTGCCTTATAAACCCCTTTTATTTAATATTTATGCACATTTTTTGCAAGTTTAAACACATTTTACTATTCATATACCCCTTTTCACCACTTGTTACCTGTTTTCACCACTTTTTCTGCCTGTTTTGTCACTTTTAACCCATTTTTGCTGCTTATTAATCCCATTTTACCACCTTGACTGCCCATTGTTGCCTCTTTGTACCCATTTTTGCCATATAAACCCCTTTTCACTTGCATTTATGCACTTTCTTGCCAGTTTAATCACATTTTGCCTTTCATTTGCCCATTTTTACCACTTGTTACCTGTTTTCACCACTTTTTCTGCCTGTTTTGTCACTTTCAACCAAATTTTGCTGCTAATTAATCCCATTTTACCACCTTGACTGCCATGTTTGCCTCATTTTTTTACCCATTTTTGCCACATTTACCCATTTTTGCTACTATTTATGCACACTTTTTGCCAGTGTAAGCATATTTTACTATTCATTTGTCCATTTTTACCACTTGTTACCCATCATCACCACTTTTTCAGCCTGTTTTTGCCACTTTCAGCCTTTTTTTTTTAACATATTTTAATTCTATTTTAAGGAAAGGGGGTTTATGTTTCACAGCATGACTAAATAAAAAACATGGTTCTTTGATAAGAGTGGTTTTTATCCAGGTAAGAATAATAAAAATAAGTAAAACATGGATATCACAGCTCAACCATATCAATCGTCGTTTTGTTGACCTTCACGGGTCCCCCATTTGGCTGGGTCCCAGAAATCTCTCCTCTTTATGCCCCCCTCCTGATTGAGATGTATTCCAGTTAAAGACAGAGGAAGACCTTAGTTTTATTGTTTGTTTTTTTAACTTTTATTTGACAGGACAGTGGATTGTGAGGAAATCAGGGAGACGGTAGGGAAGGACGTGCTGGAACGGAGCCTCAGGTTGGAGTTGAACCTCAGTCGCCCGCTTTGGGACATGATCGAACTGGGACCAACAGTGCCCCGGTTTGATGTTTTACTCCACAGGACTTTTGTCCTACAACGTCCTGACAAACCCTCACAGAGCAGCACCAGTGTATTTCATTTCCATTAGCTTCTCATTAATAAAGAGGTCAATGAGCCTGAATGAGGCTGTGGTCAGTTTAGAGCAGAACTAACATCATTTTCATCTCTGCTGTTTTTCATACGTGCATCATCACTAATGAAACATTTCGTTCTGAAAACACACACAAACACACACGCTGATTTTCTCCTGGAGTGCTCATGAAAACTCAACATTGTACGAGCTGGCCGCGCCTGTACACTCCCCTAATGTTTTCCTGTGTTCAGTGCTCTCTACATTTCCCGTCCCTAATTGCCTAATAATTTAAACACACTTAAGTTGGCTCATTAGTGGTGTATGAAGACTTGAGGGGGGGAAACACCTGTTCATTTACTTAATGAACTCTAAAAAACACTGCTCTGTGTTCAGGGGCAAGAAAATAAACTGAGACATAACATAGTGGTCTCTAGACATACAGAGCTCTAATGGAAGCCTAATAGTAGAAAGTAAATATCAGCATTTATGCTTTTGTTAATCTACCTGTAGAGACAGGCTGGAGCTGCTTTCTGTGACTGTA
The DNA here is from genome assembly GCF_018320785.1 of Cheilinus undulatus. Lineage (NCBI taxonomy): Eukaryota > Metazoa > Chordata > Actinopteri > Labriformes > Labridae > Cheilinus > Cheilinus undulatus. The sequence goes on along the minus strand of NC_054874.1, from coordinate 1,914,020 downwards.
AATCAAGTGTTTCCTCCCTTTGGCCCTCCACTGGAAAAATAATGAAGGGATTCATGAGGCCTGGGGCAAATATACGGATTAAAGAAAATATCCAAAGAAACCATTTGGATTGTATTAATGATATTTCCATGTGTGTGCACAAGTGTTTGAGACACAGAGCAAGAGTGAGGGAATGACAGGTCATCCAAGTGGAGCAAAACCTGAAAGAGAAGTAAACCAGCAGTGGGGTCTCTGTGGAGGAATACGGGTGCCCCTCAATCTAGTCTGAATCATTTTAAAATTAGACAAGGATAACCTGAGTCAATACAAAAGTCAAATTGTGACTGATGATTTCATTTATTAAGGAAAATAATCCATTCAAACACACCTGGCCCCTGGTGTTTTCAGCCCAGCCACAGATTTGGCTGGGCCCCTGATAAACCCAGAGAATGAGCCTGATAAACCCAGAGAATGGACCCTGATAAACCCAGTGAATGGCCCCTGATAAACCCAGAGAATGAGCCTGATAAACCCAGAGAATGGCCCCTGATAAACCCAGAGAATGGACCCCTGATAAACCCAGAGAACGGACCCTGGTAAACCCAGAGAATGAGCCTGATAAACCCAGAGAATGGACCCTGATAAACCCAGTGAATGGCCCCTGATAAACCCAGAGAATGGCCCCTGATAAACCCAGAGAACGGACCCTGGTAAACCCAGAGAATGAGCCTGATAAACCCAGAGAATGGACCCTGATAAACCCAGTGAATGGCCCCTGATAAACCCAGAGAATGGCCCCTGATAAACCCAGAGAATGGCCCCTGATAAACCCAGAGAATGGACCCTTATAAACCCAGCCAATGGACCCTGGTAAACCCAGAGAATGGACCCTGATAAACCCAGAGAATGGACCCCTGATAAACCCAGAGAACGGACCCCTGATAAACCCAGAGAACGGACCCCTGATAAACCCAGAGAATGGCCCCTGATAAACCCAGAGAACGGACCCCTGATAAACCCAGAGAATGGCCCCTGATAAACCCAGAGAATGGCCCCTGATAAACCCAGAGAATGGCCCCTTATAAACCCAGAGAGTGGCCCCTGATAAACCCAGAGAATGGACCCTGATAAACCCAGAGAATGGAGTCTTTGTCCCACTTTCCTGCCTTATTTAGCCACTTATTAATCATAATTTACAACCTGTTCTATCCTTTTTTTTGCCACTAAATTGATTTTTTTCACTTGCTTCCCCTTTGCATCACTTTATTCTGCTCAAGTGTTGAGTCTTATAACCTATTTTTGATGCTGATAACCCCCTTTTCACCATTTTTTATGACTGTTTTTTCCCCCTTCAACCAATGTATGCCACTCTGCAGATTTTCTGCCTATGTTTAACCCATTTTTTTTCTCTTCTGACCCATGTTGCCAATCTTTAATCCTATTTCACCATCTCTACTACCTATTTTTGCCCTATCCACCTACATTTTTTGCCTCAGTTAACTCATATTTGCCTCTTTTGTTCATTTTTAATTCCTGGCTGGCTGCTTAGAAGCATCCCCACAGCATGATGCTGCTGAACTCTAGTCCAGAGTGAATCTGAGTTTTCTTCACCAGTCTTTCTCTTTGCCACTCTTCCATAAAGCTCTGACTGGTGAAGAACCCGGCCAGCAGTTGTTGTCTGCAGAGTCTCTCCCATCTCAGCTGCCGAAGCTTCGAACTCCTTCAGAGTAGTCAAAGGTGTCTTGGTGTCCTCTCTTACTAGTCTCCTTCTTGCACGCCCACTCAGGTTGTGAGGACAGCCTGATCTAGGCAGATTTACACATGTGACATATTCCTTCTTTTCTTCATGACTCAGTGTTACTCCACCCTGCTCAACCAAAGAGCCACATTGTTGAAAAATACCTTTGCAAGAACCACAATCTAAGTGGTGAAGAGTGGCAAAAAGGGCTTGAAGCAGCAATAAAAATAAGTTAAAGGTGGTAGACATGGTCAGAAAGTAGCAAAAATGGGTGAGAAGTGACAAAAAAGGAGTTACAGGTGGCAAAGAATGGTCTAAAAGTGGCAAAAACATATTGAAAAGTGACTAAAATTGGCAAAAAGCAAGCAAGAGCAGCACAAATCAGCAAAACATAGGAAACAAGTTCTTAATTGCAAAAGGTAGCTTATCTGGACGAAAAGTGGCAGAAAAAAATGGTTTAAAAAAGGCAAAAATTGGATAAAAGTTTCAAAAAGAAGTTGAAAAAATGGGCAAAAAATAGGAAACAAGTGCTGTGTCATTGTAAAAGGTAGCTTAAATGGGCAAAAAGTGGCAAAAAAAATTGTGAAAAGGCAAAAATGGGATAAAAGCAAGATACACCTATAAGACATGACATGACACAACAAGACAAACTCAGGTAAATAAGCATGATATGTCAAGATACAACAAGACAAGATAAAATAAGATACGAAAAATAAGCCACGACATGACATGCCAACATAAAACAACTGGGAAAAATGGGATAAAAGCAAGATACACCTATAAGACATGACATGACACAACAAGACAAACTCAGGTAAATAAGCATGATATGTCAAGATACAACAAGACAAGATAAAATAAGATACGAAAAATAAGCCACGACATGACATGCCAACATAAAACAACTTACGACGAAACAAGACAAGATATGACCAACAAGACACAACATGACAACAAGATACAAAAACAAGACAAGATACGACAAATAAGCCACGACATGACGTGGCAAGACAAAACAAGGTACAAGACAAGATACGACCAATAAGACATGACATGACAAGATTAAACACGATACATCAAGACAAGATACAACAAATAAGCCACGACATGACATGACAAGCTAAAACAAGGTATGACAAGACAAGATATGACAAGATACAACAAGACAAGACCAGATACATCAAGATGAGACACATTACAAGAAAGATAAAAGAAGATACAACAAGACAAGGCAAGATACTACCATAGGACATGAATTGACACAATAAGACAAAGTTAGGTAAATATGCATGACATGACGAAATACAACAAGACAAGACAAAATACGACACTAAGACTTTACAAAAACATGGTGAAAAGTGACTAAAATGTGTAAAAAATAGGAACAAGTGCTTTGTAATGGCAAAAGGTAGCTTTAATGGGCAAAATGTGGCAAAAAATGGTGATAAAAGGCAAAAATTGGAAAAACGTGGCAAAAAGAAGAGGCAAAATTGGGGGGGAAGGAAACAATTGGTTTTTAATGGCAAAAGGTAGCTTATTTGGACAAAAAGTAGCAAAAAAAAATTTGTATTAAAAAAAGGCAAAAATGTAATTAAAGTTTCAAAAAAAGTTGGAAAAAATTGGGGAAAAAAATGTGAAAAGGGGCAAAAATGGGATAAAGGTGGAAAAAGTGGCAAAAAGAAGTTGCAAAGTGGCAAAAAAATAGGAAAAAAGGTTTGTTGTCAAAAGGTAGCTTAAATAGGTGAAACGTGGCAAAAATGGTGAAAAAGGCAAAAAAAAAAAGTTTTCCTTTTTTAAGGTTTCTGGGGGAATCATATTTAAAATTAAGACAGAAAGAGCCACACGTTGAGTTTCACTGCTTTCACTGAACTCTGGGGGATGTTCAGAGGCTTGGAGATGTTTTTGTATCCATCCCCTCACTGAGACTTTTCAATAACCTTTTCTCAGAGTTGTGTGGAGTGTTCTTTTGTCTTTATGGTGTGATGGTAACAAGCAATACTAAAACCATGATTGCTTTATAAAATCAGTAAAAGGGTAAAACATCCAGGGGGTGAATACTTTGTACAGGGGCTGTAATCAGGCCGTCTGACTGTCCCATTTGGAGCATCGGTGTTTGCACATGCTTGGGGCAGCAGAGTGACTCACAGTGTTTTTCACACGGGACTCACAGCTGCTGTCACGTATGATCGATGGGACGACTTTAGGCAGGACTTGGCCCGTGCAGCATCGCCCTCTGCCATCTTCACCAGCACGCTTTGCTCAACCCTCTCTGTGCTAGAAACCCAAGACCGCAGGCCACAAAGGGCCCTGTAAAGCACCTCACCCTTCCCTCTCAGTTTAGTAATTAACCCGCCTCTCACCTCCCTGTCCGGCAGCGTCTTCAGAACAGCCTGGCAATCAGCAGACACTTCACACAACAGCCTGCACACGGGAACTTGACCCTCACGGCTCCCTTTCTTCCTTTGTGACACTTTTCTATGCGGCACTTCTCTTTCCAAATTATGGCGGCCTGCCATACCTCGCACACACGCAATGTCATCACGCGCTGTAATGAGTCCATGTCTGGATTAAAATGCTCTGACAGACCGCTGTGAATTAGTAGCTACTTATAAGTGATTTCATATGTTCTAATAGAAAAAAAGGTCCATGATGTTCAGCTCAAGCAGTTGAAGTTAGTAAATCACAGGCTCCACTCTGTCCATAAGCAATTTTCAAAGTAAGAAAACATAAAAGAGTTATTAACTTTTAGTGGACGTTCAGTGCAGGTCAAGAAATGGAAACAGACTAAACAGCCAATAAAAGCATGAGCCCATCTTTGGCGTCTGTCTTGACAAAAGCAGCCCTTAAATCAGATGTGAACAACTCGGCCTTGTTCATAACGCAGCCTGTCGACTACCTCCACATCCAGCGACCTTTGGGGCAGTCCAGCACCTTTATTTCCATCAGTGATTTCCTCCTTTCGGCTGATGACCTTCCAGCCCCACAGCAGGCTGGTTCTGATTAACAGACCCACGTACACCGACTGAGACCTGCAGGGTTTGTGACGCCGTGATGGATTCTCTGAAAAAAGTCACACCATGCAGATTTTCCACACTGCCCACATTGTACTGGACAGAGAAAAGGAATTCTAACGTCACCTCACATTATATCAATGCTTTCGTGCTTCTCAATGTGAGGCTGCTACATTTTCCAGCATACAATTTTTATTTCTGGCATTTCAGAGAAAGAACATTGTCTCTTACCACCAAGGAATGACCAAAGCACTGTCCAAGCACATTTCTTTCAAACATTTCAAGCAATAATTCCCCAGATTTAAACATTTCACTGCTGCTCTGTATCGTGCTAGTCCTGCGTTTGACGATAGATTGTTGTTGGCTGCACCAGCAGGGTGGTGTTGTGTTTGGTGTCACAGTCCTTCAGCCAGCCAGCCTGGGCTCAATTCTCCCTGACAGCCAGAATCCACCCTGCTGAGGTGCCCTTCAGCAAGATATGGAATTCCTGCCATCTCAGATGAAGCACTGAAGAGATCCAGTTCGCCTGGTTGGAAAAAGCAGCCCACTGATTCACTGGGAAAGGGCCAATCTGTAGAAATACTTCTGATGCCGATGCGTGAGACTACAGCGAAAAATAAAACAGCCTCATCTGTCCAAAAGATTAGCTCAGCCAATGAGAGACTGTTCATGCAGATGAGCTGCAACATTAGTAATACAGACAAAAAGTTAGGTGGTACCATGAGATACAATACAACCAATACACGACATGACAAGACAAGATAAAACAAGATACGACAATAACACTTTACATGACACAACAAGACAAGATCTGACAAAAAAGATATGACCAATCAGGCAAGACATTATATGACAAGAAGAAACAAGATACAACAAGACAAGATACAACAAGACAAAATGCGACAAATAAGCCATGACATGACAAATAAAACAAGGTACGACAAGACAAGATACGACCAGTAAGACACAATATGACACAAGATACAACAAGAAAAGACAAGATACGGCCAATAAGACTTGACGCAACAAGACAAGATACCAAAGATAAGCCACAACATGACATGACAAGTTAAAACAAGATACAACAAGAGAAGACAAGATGCAACAAATAACACACAACATGACAGGACAAGACATGGCAAGGCGCAACAACACAAGATAAAAAAAGATATGACAAATAAGACATGACATGACAAGATAAGACAAGATGAGACAAGATATTACAAATAACACAGGACGACAGGACAAAATAAGACAAGATACAGCAAAACAAAATTAAACAAGATATGACAAATAAGACAAGACTTGACATGGGATAAAACAAGATATGACCAATTAAACACAAAATAACACAAGACAAGTTATGGCAAGACGAGACTTGACATGAGATAAAACAAGATATGACCAATAAGACACGTGACACAAGACAAGTCATGACAAGACAAGACAAGATACATCAAGATAATACACATGAAATGACAAGATGAGATAAGATATGAAAAGATAAGACAGCATGACAAGACCACTTATATCAATATTAGCACATGACAAGACAAGATACATCAACATACAACAAGACAAGGCAAGATACGACCAAAAGACATGACATGACATAAGAAGACAAAGTAAGGCAAATAAGCCACAACAAGACATGACATGATAAAACAAGATACAACAAGATGAGATAAAACAAGATATGACCAATAAGACACAACATGACACAAGACAAGAGAAGACAACATGACAAAACAAGATTAAACAAGATCAGCAAGACAAGATACAAGAAATGAGACACGACATGAAAAGACAATAAGATAAGGTAAAAAACAAACAATGGAATACAACACGATTCAATATGCTGAGACCTAATTTAATGCAGTCTGTTACTGTCAGTCTGAGCTTTGATCAGTTTGATTTTTGCTTTAAGACAATATAAAGACAACCACATCAGATTGGAATATTCAGCTCTAACTCCTGTCTTTCCTTACTTGTTTTTCCAGTTTTTGTCGTGTCATAAAGAAACGTCAATCTGGTAGTGAAGTCACGTGACTCTCAGCAGGTTCAGTGTTAGTGACTGTGGATGAAATCTGTGATGGAGAGTTAGTGATAAAACCTTGAGATTCTGTATAACCCAACTCTGTATAGTATGACTCTGAAAGCAGCATCAGTCAGTCAGTCAGGCACAGACAGAGCCATCTGTAGGGATGACCTCAGCGGTCAGCCAATAAAAAAGCAAGGATGCCAGTATATCATCATCTTCACCTTCCTCACTGCCTCCATACAGTCACAATCCCCTAGTCTGCTCCGTCTCTGCCAGGAATAACTGTGTTTGCTCATAAGAATATTCGCTCCATTCATCAAACTTTGAGCAACAAACTCTGAGCAACAAACTCATCACTCTCAGCTTTTGGTGATTATCATGTTTTCGTCAGATAAATGTGGCGTTTCATTTATTGTTCTTGTTTGAGCCCAGCGTCTCGTCTGGTCTGTTTGGATAAGATGTTTCTCTCCAGCTAAAAATAAAAGCCGTCTTTCTGGATTCCTGAAACGTTGACACTGTGGAGGTTCACTGATGATATGTAGTCTCTGTACACATCATGAAGCTGTTTCTAAAGACACCTGGTGGAACAATTCTTTTCCTGCGCCTTTTGTTCTTCAGAGGGAGGCTGGATAGAGAGACCACACACTTTCAACACTTCTCTACAGGATTTTTTTTTTTTTTTTACCCCTGAGAGAAATGAACACCTGAAGCAGTCACTCATGGGTGTCAATAAACACAGACTTGTGCCGTCTTCACACATTATTGTTTCTCCACCGAGGTCAGCAAGGCCTGACTCATTTTTGAGGCTCCACGCTGAATGAATTTTCCAGTCAGATATGGAGTGAAAGTTCCACTCTGTCGCATGTTAAATGGGACATAATCTGAGGTGTAGATCAACATGGAATTAGCATAGCTCCACAAATCCAGCAGGGATATGCCCTCTGTAATTAGCAATGAAGCTCAATTCATTTTGGCAGAGGCGTTTTTTCTCCACACGTACTTAATCCCAGAGTAATTCTTTCCTTCCTCAAGATGAGCCACAGTGGAACATCCACATTCACACTTTTTAACGTCTCACAGTGCTGCAGCATCTCCTAAGTAGTCCTGTGAATAGCCTCAAAGTGTCATCGCTGGATAAATGCTATTTTCACCAGGCTGTAATGAATAGCACTTAAAACACTGAATAGCTCTGGGATCGGGTTTTCTATCCAAACTATTTTGGGACAATGAGGGAGGAATCACAAAGAAGAAGAGACACACAGGAGCGGGGATGAGTAATTGCTCTGTAATCTGCCTCCTTGCTCATGTTTTCAGTGTTTATGAACTCCTTTATGTTAAATCCATCTTCCAGCAGATGTGGTGAATATTAAAGACCCGCTCTGGACCTACCCAGCTCTGCAGTCTTTGGTGAATTCAGCTCAGGCTGATAGTGGGTGCTAGGAGGAAAATGTTGATTCTAGTTAATAAAGAGGCAAAGTAGGCATAACATGGCAAAAAGTGGGTTAAAAGTGGAAAAAAAGGAGGAAAAGTGGCAAGAATAGGTGAGAAGTTACCAAAAAATTAGTTACAGGTGGCAAAAAAATGGCCTAAAAAACAGCAAAAACATGGCAAAAAAAAGTGAAAAGGTGACAAAAATGGGCAAAAATGTGGGGAAAATGGTCAAAAACCAGCAGAGAGGGGTAAGGATGCTGAAAGCAGTGGCATTTAATGGACAAAAGGCAAATCAATGGGTGAAAAGTGGCAAAAAAAGGGAAAAAATTCCAAATAGCAAAAATCAGGATAAAAGAGGTAAAAAACTGGTGGCAAAAAATGGGATAAAAGTAGTAAAAATGTGCAAAAAATGGCAAAAAGAAATGGCAAAAGTGGGATTAAACCAGTTGAAATGCATTAAAAGTGGCAATAAAAATAACTTACAGGTTGCAAATAAATGTCAAACAGCAGTAAAAAGGGGCAAAGTATGCATAAAATGGCAAAAAGAGGGTTAAAAGAAGAAAAACAGGGAGGAAAAAGTGGCAAAATAGGGCAGAAAGTGGCAAAAATGGGCAAAAAGTTACCAAAAAATGAGTTACAGGTGGAAAAAAATGGCCAACAAACAGCAAAAACGTGGCAGAAATAATCAGTGTAAAAGTGACTAAAGAGGGGTATGAATGGTGAAAACAGTGGCATTTAATAGACAAAAGGTGACTTAATGGGTGAAAAGTGGCAAGGGAAAAAATTGCAAATAGCAAAAAGCAGGATACAAGAGGCAAAAAACCTGGTGGCAAAAAATGGGATAAAAGTAGTAAAAATGGTCAAAAAATGGCAAAAAGAAATGGTAAAGGTCAGATTAAAGCAGTAGAAATGGGTTAAAAGTGGCAAAAATTGCAAATAAGGGCAATGGAAATGTAAAAAGCCAACTGTATTAATGTGGGAAACAAACTGATTTATGTGACTTGCAATGGGTAATTTCTGAGGTCATAGTTTCCCTTTATAAAGGTTTTCTGGGGATGTAATATTTTAAATTAAGACATAAAAGAGCCGCATGTGGCTCCAGAGCCAGGCATTGATTATCACTGATCTAACAGATTAAATATCAAATATGTAAACTATGCACAGAAGAACTCTTTAGTTTGTTACCACTGAGACCTAGCTTAGATTTCCAGCCTGGCTGTCAGAGATGGGAATTGTGTTTCTCTTATGAGATGTGGATCATTTGGCAGCTCACTATAAAAGCCTTCAGCTCTATAACAACTCGTCATTTGGTACCTTTTCAGCTTTTTATGTCTTTAAATGTACAATATGACAAGCCCACCACCAGGGGGCTCTCACTCAAAACAACAACAAAATATGATGAGTGCAGACCAGCACTGCTCAGCTTCAACAACTTCTGCTCTGGTGATAAAAGACAGCTGGATAGGAAAGGATGTAATACAATGTGAGACAATAAGAGATGAGCTCAGACAATTCAGTAAGGTACCACATGACACGATACAGTCAGATACAACATGAGACCATAGGAGATAAGAACGATACCATACCATACAATTCCATATGATACCATAAAAGACAATAGAAGGCAATAAAAGTAAGATGACACAATGTGGTAAAATAAAGAATATAAGGTGAGGATACAATGCAATAACATGCCATGCAATTCAATCCAGTGTGGTAAATGCAATACCTTATGAAGCCATACAAGACAAGACGAGACATGAGTGGACGATGCAATACAATATGTTACGACACAATGCGATACAACACAATACAATACGATATGATACAAAACAATATGATACGATGCATTACAATATATTACAATAGTAGTTCCCAAAGTGGGCCGTGGCCCCCCCCCCAGGGAGGCGCAGGGTCATAATAGGGGGCGCAGCAAGGCCAGGCTAAGCAGCACCAACTGGTGACTTCAGCTCTCTAGAAGAGGAGAAGTTTATGGAAGTCACCTCTGATTCAACACTATTGAAGTTCAAGTCAAAGACACTGTCAGCATTTTTGGAACATGAGTAGTAATAAATAGGCATGAGAGCCTTTGCCACACTTTTTCCTTTTTTCAACAGCCTTCCTGTGTGAGGATGCTGATAAGGGCTGATACCTCTACAATAAAAAATCAGATCATAGCTGGACATTGAAATGAACTGAGAGATGCAGTCTCACAGCTGCACCCAAGATGCAAAAAGATCTGAAGCACCAAAAAAGCCCACAGTCATCACTGAAATTATTGCAGGACTGGGTGTATAAATCTGAAAGATGTGCATTAAGATTTTATTTTTAGGAAACGTCATCTTCAGAGAGACATATTTTAAAACTTAAATTCTTTAAGTTTAATGAATTTGTTTGAAAAAAATGTGAATAATGTTGTGTTTGTGATGCACTTAAGTGTATTTGCATGTGGATAGATATGGTGTGGGGTGGAGTGGGGCAAAAAAAATTTCACCTGCCAAAGGGGGGCCTGATAGAAAAAGTTTGGGAACCACTGTATTACAATATGATACGATACGTTAAGATCATAACAGTATGATATGATATGATGCAATACGATAAGAAATGATACGATAAAATAGGAAAAAATACAAAACTAGATAAGATACGATACAACAAGATACTATACGATAGGATACAGTAGGATGGAATACGACACATTACATTAAGAGACAATATGATACGATGCAATACAATGCCATGCCATGCAATGTGATACGATAGTACAATAAAGTACTACCAAAACTAATAGGATACAATAAAAAGATGATGAGAGACAATATCATGTAATATGTTACAATATGAGGCATTTGGAGACAGTGCGATACAACGCCATGCCATGCAATGAAATACAATCTTTTCTCATGCAATACCATACAACAGTAACCTGACATGCTGGATGGATGTGTTTCACACATCCATCTGGAAAACCTCCCATAGACGGTGTTTGGGAAAGGGCAGAGCCTCTGAAAAAAAACTCGGAAGGTGATTGGATGAACCTTCTGTCTGTCACATCTTTACGGGCCAATCAGAGAAACAAACACGTGATGTCGTCACTGCTACCGAGGTGCACGTGCGCAGCTACTGAGGAATAAACTCCATAGAGAACCATGAACCACGAACCATGATGACTGTAGACATGTCAATACACGATATTTGTCGTTTTTGAAAAGAAAACATCTCACTGCTGTGCTTTGTTCTTCTTTTAACGATGAAATGTCATCAAGTTCTGATAAAACTGGTGCTTTAGCAGCATCCACGCTAATGTCTTCTGCCCTAATTGCACCAGCCTCTTGTTGCTGCTTGCTTATGTCACGACTCCACCATGCCCAAAAGTACTGCCCATTGTTGCTGATTGGTCCTGTCACTGTCCTGTACTGTCACTAACCGGGCCCAAATGGTTCAAATGGGAGCTTTGCAAGATGGATTCACCAGTGAGAAACACGAAAACAGCCGTATCCATCTGCTTTGCAAGGTTACTAGGACAGGGGTTCCCAAACTTTTCAGCCTGTAACCCCAAACTAACAGTAGCTGGGTTTCCGTTGCAGTTTTTTGCAAAATAAAAGCGATATTTCTTAAATTTCAATTAAGTAAAATTGCGCTTTGAATGCGTTTCCATTGAAGGGAGTTTTGGGCATAGGCCTTGCAATTCTCGTAAAATCTCATCTCGCATGAATCTGCTGCAGGGATGGTATGGTTTGGTTACATCTACAGCGATTGCCTTGATAATTTTGAACAAAAGACGAAGGCAACAGATGATAGTTCAGAGGTAAAGTCCGTATGTATGGCAAAAGCCACGTATAAGGGTAGAAGTATGATGTTAAGAAAAGTCTCATCTCTTCTTAGGTCTACACGTACCACACCATGTTGTCTCTGAGTGACTGGTCATGTGAAATTCAGTTGTTTCCATTACCAGGTTTTTATTGCGCTATTTTGATTTTGCGCATTTCCAAGTGTAATGGAAACCCAGCCACAGGCAGGGACGAGGGTCCCCCTCTGTACCCAGGGTGGTTGAGGTGTAGTTGAACACAGCCATGCACATTCTAAAACAGTCATGTGCAGACTAACGTTTTAAGGATTTTTGAAACTTTACTCTGATTTCAGCCTAAATCTCACCAATAACCCTTCTTTTATTCTAGATTTAACACATTCTATTTGTACAAAAATAGGTCAAATATATAACTTAAATCCATTTTAAAAATCTTTGTTATTTCAACCCCCTCTCAGTGTCATGTAATTCAATGCGATCCAATACGATTCAAGACAGGACAATTCTGCCGTCATCAGCAGTCTGAAAGTCCTTGCTGTGCATCTGTGGTCTCGACTGGACTCATCAGAGAAAGTGTCTCACCTTGTCCTGCATGTGTGAACATGTAGACTAGGATTATTTCAGGTCAGCCTGTCTTGACATTTTCAGGCGTGCATGTGTGAAAAAGGCTTCAGTGTCTGGAGCCGTACTTGCTTTGTGATTGCTCGGCTTCTCTCTGCTGCTTAAATCACATACAGGCACTATTCAGCTCTTTAGTGCTGTTCACTACAGCCCACTGAAAATAGCATTCATCCATGGCCTCTGAAGAGAGAAAGACTTTGAGTTTTCTGTCCCCATGCCTCTTTCTCAGAATCTGTGCTTTTACTGGCAGGTCTTCTCAGCAGACCAGCGGACTATAAATATGACCCCTCTGAATGCCCACATCCTTTGCCCCTAAAATAAATCATGTGCCTTTCAGCTGGAGCAGACTCATGGCACCTACCCGGACAGTCTACACAATCTCCACCGACACACAAACACGTACGTAGGGGCACCCACAGGCATTAGAAAAGAGCAGCCCTCTGAAGTACCCTGGGAACTGTGCGCTGCTGGCTCCTCTCCGGGCTCTGAAGAACTGGATGCCAGCTCTGGCCCGGCTCAGCTCTGCCTCACTGTTGCTTCGCCTGTCAGTGGTGTAACAGAGAAAAGGAGCCAGTGTGGGGACCGGGGGGACTGGAGCTCATCACAAGACTTGACTCAGTCCTGCCTGCTCGCTCCACGCTGTGGGTCTGGCACTCTGCACAGGTGGAAAACGGAAGAGGGTGAGTGGGTAATCATGAGGGTGTTGGCCCCGTTCTGCCCACACGAAATAAAAAAGCACAGCCCACAACTATGGCCCTCTTACCAGCTTGTCGTGTGCGGTTTCTTGAGACTGTCATCACAGAGTTTCAGCGATGAGAAACACAGATGAGGGAAGAAAAGGAGAGTGAGACTGGTGCCCACTGAAGGAGCCTACAGAGAGGAGAAGTGTTTTGGCTTTATGCACACCAAAACTTATTTTGAGACTACAAAGTGGAGCAATGTGGTTAACTAAATATGAACAAATACATCCTACAGTTAGCATGTTTACTTCTGCATCTTTGCTAGTGTGCAAACCCAAACAAACAGAGAGAGAGCAAACAGAGAAAAACCAACAAAATGATTCACCGAGGAAACAGGGAGACAAATTCATTTTGGCGCAAATCACCCTTGACTTCTGCAAATCTGTCAGACGCCTCACCCCTCCCTAGCATTATCCACTGTGATATTCTTTCCTTCCGTCTTTAGCGGGACGTCAGCGTGGCGAGCATCTGAGCTGTGCTGCAGTTGTTTTCTTTGCAAAAACACCTGTCTAAACAGCAGCAAAGCCAAGGGCAAGTCTCGCCTGTCAGCGCCGGTGACAGCTCCTGACAAAAATTCAGCAGAGACAATCCCTAAGACGTCCACTCAAGCGAGACAATGCACGTGTGCTGGAATGACCCCAGCTGGGCGGCCTCGCCCTCCTCCGAGATGCCGTGTTGTTTGCAGCAGACATCACCGCCGAACGACACCAAGAAGGAGATAAAATGCCAATATTCCCGTAAAGATAGTCTTTGTTTCTGAGGTTTCAAATTCTCTTAATCCTCCTAAATACACCTGCGGTTTCAGTGACACCCACCCAGCAGAAAAAAGAAGCTAAACCCAAAACCAGAACCCTCTTACAGTGTGTGTGACAGCAACAAAAGGCCCGACTATTCAGGTGATTAATTAATACAGCTTACAACCGTTTATAAAGCAGTTTGTCTCATCTGTCCAGAGTGGATTTACAGCCTGTTTCAGTGAAGATTTACTGAACAAAGACCAGGTGGCTCATTAGCTACCAGAGACTTAGCATGGCCTCTATAGAGGGGATCTCTGGGGTGTTCAAGTTTCAGTCCTTATGCTTAAATTTCAGCACATGGATCCTTAATCTGTTAGCCCTCATCAGCTAAAGTCTAGTTCCCATCATCTGCTGCTCACATGAGCACCTTCAGGACCCGATCCTCTGCAGGAGTGAAAAACAAAACTAGTTATTTTATTAGTTAATAAAATAATGACCATTCATGGTTAGTTTTCATAGTTACACTAGGGCTGAACGATATGCAAAAATAATCTTATTACAATTTTTTTTAATATTGCAAATGCAATTTTGTATGCAATTATTTCAAGGTTACTCAATGAACATAAAAAATCAAAAATGTATATTAACTAGTGCAATATTAGATAAATTAAACCAGGAATGAGCAATTTTGAAAAAATATGTAATTGCAATTTTTTTGGCTCATTGCAAATTTGATATCAATTTCTAATTGAATTATCAATGTCTATTTCCATGTTTTGTGTTTCCTCTTTTTTAATGTCTACGCTTATTATCATTCTCGAATGACGATGACCAGTTTACGTGGTGAGGTCTAATTAAAAGCCCCTTCGGTTTTCTTTACCTCACTTGCACAAATCCGCATAATCAACTTTCCTTGTGAAAGCTGTACAACACTTGTAAAATTTCTACTGCACAAACATAAATAAATAAAAATAAATTAATAAAATAAATGAAGAGAATGATCATTTTTACACCATTCTGGTTGTTAAAAAATATATTTAAAAAAAAAGAATAAATTAGGGTTTTTGTGCTATTCTAAAAGAATGCATTTCAGAGTGTGCATAGTGTATTTTGCATATCTCTGCTGCCAAATAAAATTGCATTAAAATATTTTGACACATTTCAGGTTAGAGAAATATTGCACTGACTGTGATTTAAAAATTGCTGCAGGCCATACTGAGATCTAATCTAATTTTGCATAAATTTCCCAGCCCTAGTTAATAGTAATTAGTTTCTAAAAGTGAATGGTTTATAGCTATTTTTTTTATTCTTAAGTCACATTTAAGTGGCCGGCCTAGATGGACAGCTTGTTTAACCCTTGTGCCATCCTCAGATTTACTACCCTCTGGACACGTTCGAGGCAAAAATGTACACAAACTGAAAAATTGCAATTAAATCCACATACATCAACATTTTTTCTACTTTTTTTCATAAATCTTTTTAACAACTTCAGACTGGCTCAAAACCACAAAAAAATTCAATAATTTGCAGAATTTTAACCCCTTAAATGCCAGTTTGATTATTTGAAATATTTCATTTTTTTACTGCAAAAAAACACGAAAAGTAAATTATTTTCCATATAATTAATAGTAGAAAGATGGGGCTTTGGTGCTTATAAGAGTCTTGGATGAGTCAAAGATGAGCAACAAAACTGATTTGATTCCATTAATATTTTTTACGTAATGTCAGAAATACCCTCTTGGAAAAAATGCCCCCAGTGACTTCCATTAAAACCAGTTTTTTTAATCTCACTGTCATTGCAGTATAAAATCATGCATTCTTTAATGTCAGTATTTCAATGTGAAGAAGTCTAGTGAAATTTGATATTTTTACCATATTCCACCAGATTCAACCATTTACTCATTGTAGGACCATGCACCAAATTCTTGTATTTTTGCCTTTTATATTATGGAGAGTTTTTGTGTAAGTTTAAAAGGGTTAAAATTCTGAGAATTATTGAATGTTTGGTAGTGTTGAACAAGTCTGAAGTTGTTAAAGAGATTTATGAAACAAAGTAGAAAAAATACTGATTTATGCTGATTTAATGGCAGTTTTTTTGTACGTGTACGTTTTTGCCTCAAAGGTGTCCAGAGGGTGCCCTAATGTTAAAGTTGGCACTACATAAAAAATACAAGTGCAATTAAAATCAATTTTGTTGCTAATCTTTGACCCATCCAAGACTCTCATCAGCACCGAAGCCCCTTCTTTCCACTATTAATTATATGGAAAATAATTCACTTTCTGTGTTTTTTTGTAATAAAAAAAATTTCAAATAATCAAACTGGCATTTAAAGGGTTAAAATCTTGAAAATTATTGAATGTTTCGTAGTTTTGAGCAGGTCTGAAGTTGTTAAAGAGATTTATGGGGAAAAAAAGGTAGAAAAAAATCTTGATGTACGGTGATTTAAAAGCAGTTTTTTTGTACGTGTACATTTTTGCCTCAAAGGTGTCCAGAGGGTACAAAATTCACTGAGAGATTATGAATGACATTAAAGAGTAAAACATGTTGGATTTCAAAAATGTAACTAGAAAGAAAAGTTCCTGTAAAAATCCATGCTACAAGCTGTAAAATTGACAAAATGATAACAAATTTTAAAAAAAGGTGAGAAAAATGGCCAAAAATGCCTGAGGAGGGCACAAGGGTTAAATATATAAAACGCAAGAATGAGAGGCTGAATTGTGCTTTAGAGATAAAGATATCTGCTAATTTAGTAAAGCTGCTTAAACTGAACATCTTAAAAGAGATTATAGACAAATTTTGGTACAAAGATTTCAAGGCAAGGCACCCACCAGGTACATTTTGCTGTCAGTCAGTCTATATTAGCAGGAGTGGTTTAAGTCATTTAAACACCAGGCAAAGACCAACACGAGGGCCTTCCCCCATTTCTAGTAAGCCAGGCAATTTAAAAAATTTTTTGGAGCATCTCCTTCCTGAAGACAATGCTATAGAGCTACAGGACATACCCAAATCAGACAAATAAGTACTTATTTACCATCACAACAGCATGGCTTCACAGGAGAAGAGTCTGGGTCCTGAACTGGCCTGCCTGCAGTCCAATAGAAAACATTTGGAGCATTAGAAAAGAACCAGTAGACCCAGGACTGCTGGGCAGCTAGAATCCTAAACAGACAAGAACGGGACAACATTCCTCTCCCTAAACTCCATCTGGTCTCCTCACTTCCTAGACATTTATAGACTGTTGTTAAAAGAAGACAGGATGCTATACCCTGTCCCAACTTTTTTGAGATGTGTTGCTGCCATCAAATTCCAAATGAGCTTAAATTTGTCATGAAATGGTAAAAGTCTCAGTTTAACATCTGATATGTTGTTTCTGTTCTACTGTGAATCAAATATGGGTTTATG
Organism: Cheilinus undulatus; assembly: GCF_018320785.1. NCBI lineage: Eukaryota > Metazoa > Chordata > Actinopteri > Labriformes > Labridae > Cheilinus > Cheilinus undulatus. The sequence goes on along the minus strand of NC_054874.1, from coordinate 1,896,511 downwards.
AGATTTGACAATCATTGACTAAAGTTTATATTTATATTTTACAGTGACTGTTTTTTTTATTAGGGCTGTAGTATCAGGAGCCGCAATAATAAACCAAGTAACATGAAGTCAGTTAGCATGACAGCCTAAAAGCCCAAAGTTGTTGTATGGTCACAGTCCTTCTTTGCATCAAAAGTTTTGTTTACATTTTACACAGTGTCCTAACTTTTTTGGAATTGGAGTTGTATAATAATGATATACAATTACAAGGAGAAGCAAAAGTAATAATTCTCATGGCAAGAATATCTAAATACTGAAAAGTGTAGATATGACAAGTGAAGCTCAACGTTAGTCCATGCTGATCCTAATTATCACCTCCCAGATCCCACAGCCAATCACAGCTCTTTATCTCAACACAGTGGCATATTTAAATATGACGTAGTCTAATGCCTCCTTGCTTTAATGCTGATGCTGCTGGCAAAGCTCAACCTCCTCCACCCCAGCCTCCTCCTTTATAGCATAAAGATTCACCTCCTCCACCCCAGCCTCCTCCTTTATAGCTTAATGTTTAACCTCCTCCATCCCAGCCTCCTCTTTTATAGCATAAAGTTTAACCTCCTCCACCCCAGCCTCCTCCTTTATAGACTAAAGCTTCACCTCCTCCACCCCAGCCTCCTCCTTTATAGACTAAAGTTTAACCTCCTCCACCCCAGCCTCCTCCTTTATAGCATAAAGATTCCCCTTCTCCGATCCCAGCCTCCTCCTTTATAGACTAAAGCTTCACCTCCTCCACCCCAGCCTCCTCCTTTATAGACCAAAGCTCCACCTCCTCCACCCCAGCCTCCTCCTTTATAGACTAAAGTTTAACCTCCTCCACCCCAGCCTCCTCCTTTATAGCATAAAGATTCACCTCCTCCACCCCAGCCTCCTCCTTTAAAGCATAAAGCTCAACCTCCTCCATCCCAGCCTCCTCCTTTATAGCATAATGTTTAACCTCCTCCATCCCAGCCTCCTCTTTATAGATTAAAGCCTCACCTCCTCCACCCCAGCCTCCTCCTTTATAGCATAATGTTTAACCTCCTCCACCCCAGCCTCCTCCTTTATAGCACAAAGATTCTCCTCCTCCACCCCAGCCTCCTCCTTTATAGCATAAATATTCCCCTCCTCTACCCCAGCCTCCTCCTTTAGACTAAAGCTTCACCTCCTCCACCCCAGCCTCCTCCTGTATAGACTAAAGCTTCACCTCCTCCACCCCAGCCTCCTCCTTTATAGACTAAAGCTCCACCTCCTCCACCCCAGCCTCCTCCTTTATAGACTAAAGCTTCACCTCCTCCACCCCAGCCTCCTCCTTTATAGACTAAAGCTCCACCTCCTCCACCCCAGCCTCCTCCTTTATAGCATAAAGTTTAAACTCCTCCACCCCAGCCTCCTCCTTTATAGCATAAAGTTTAACCTCCTCCACCCCAGCCTCCTCCTTTAAAGCATAAAGTTTAACCTCCTCCACCCCAGCCTCCTCTTTTATAGCATAAAGATTCCCCTCCTCCACCCCAGCCTCCTCTTTTATAGTATTAAGCTTGTTGAACCCAAATTCATGTTCATGCTGCTATAGATTAATTGCTTTTGAACTCTGTGTTAATATTTATGTAGATTAAATTCATTACCATTCTTTCATTCATTTCTTGGCTGGCTTTTCCTTGAAAACTAGAGTCTAATGTCTGAAGACTTCCTGGTTATATGAAGTAAAAGCAGGTTAAAAGGATGACAGCATTTCACAAATCATTTCTTGTTTTCCAGAAACATTTTTATTTAGAAACACAACCCTGTGTCTCTGCGTAACATCAACTAAACATTCACTTTAAACTGTACATTCTTGGGTATTTTTAAGCGTACATCTTGTTTACATGATCAGGATTTACAGGATGCATTCTGACAGTTTCTCATCTGAAGAGCAGCGGAGGTTGCTTTTATTACAAACACATATTTTACACATATGGCAGAGAGTTTAGGAGATGGACGCCATGTTAAATCACATCATGCCAACATGTAGAAACTACTCTGACAAATCTGATCAAATACACAAGCTCAGCTGCCTCTAACATTACACATACTGTTAAACGGGCTAGCTAAATGTGTCCAACATGAAGACCCGTGAAGCGTCTCATGCCTCAGAGTCGATCTTCACTGAAAACTTCTGTTCTAGAACGGACAGTTGAATAAGGCTACTAAAATGTTGTACATTTCAGCTCATGCTGGGCTGGACTCTCAGATTTCTCCTGAGCCATGTTCACTGAGCTTTATCAACACTTTATCAATACGGCGTCTCAATTTCTAACAGGACTAACCCGGGAATGTCTCGCTGTGGAAACCATCAAATGCAAAGTAGAAGCTACAGAAAAAACAGCTCTGAATACACATTAAAAATAACAATGCAGTGTTGTTTCTAGATTTTAAAAATTAGAATATTTCTATATAAAATGAAAGTAAATAGATCAGACATTACACTAAGAGTTGGAGCCTCTAATTGGCAATTGTTTAAGTAGAGACTCGTCTCAGTTCACTACAGCACTTTAAAGCCAATTACCTTCGTTTTTACTGAGAAGCACCACAAAAGAAGAAGAAAAGTCCAATAAGGGGGCGTTTGGTTCCTCCCTGTGTACGTCCCATGAACTCTTGCCGTGCTGGGACAGAGATGGGTTTATTAATGCTGACAGATTTAGAAATATGCTGCAGTTTATCTAATCATGGATCTGATGTCTCCAATAACTATGACAGAGGAAAATAGAATCATATATAAAAATATTCTCCGTGACCAGAGTGACTGATTAGAGCAGACAGCTTCTAAACCAACACATAAATCAATAATCGTCTGAAGTCTTCAGAATTAATTAGAATCAATCAAAGAAATAAAATCATAGCTGCGTGTAAACTTAAGGGAAACAGCAATCCCGTTTCCTTTTTGGTGAGCCACCCACAAAAACCATCCCTGCTTAATATCCGAACTACAGGCCAAGGCCTCGAAAACCACACAGTCTGCTCTTCATCTCACTCAAACTCCTGACACTCTTCATCCAGCCGCAGCAGACACCCCGGAGAGCAGGAATACTGACTGAAGACAATTTGACATCGGAAAGTGTGTGTTTTTTTGGTGTTGGTGTGTGTAGGAGGTGGTCACTGCACCACACACATGGAGCTGCGAGGGGGGTTGACTGTCCGGGCCACGGTGTCCTGACTGTAGTTCACGATGTCGGCCTTCACCACACGCTGGAAACGCAGGAGAGGAAAACAGTCAGAAAGCTGAGAGAAACATGAGTTAAGGCTGGATCAGTATGGAGTTACATGTTCATATGTCTATGCTCTAATACATCCACCACGGCCATAAATAAAAATACAGAATGAGAAATAAAACAGCTTTATTACTGTTGAACATTACTCGAAAAAATCAACTGTGCATCCATAAAAAACAAGAAAGAACAAAGAAAAGAGTTAAATACACTCGGTTCAGCTACATGCCTCTAACAGTTCAAACTATGATAAAAAAAAAAATCTGAGGTAGTAGAAAGAGTCAATGCCAATCTACAGTTTTATGTCTATTAAAATACAAGAATAGAGGCGTGCCATCGTTGGAAACAGTCATTCTGTGTAGGAAATAATCAACCATACTGGAGAAAACTTCCAGGGAGTGAGCAAATCTACTGTGAATTACAAACTACAAAATGCAAAATGGTGTAGATCTCATAGCAAGAGTAAGAGCGAAGGAATTATTATTCCTGTAATAAACCTCCTCACTGTCTGGTAACAGACCAGTATCACCTCTAAGTCTGAATGTGGAACACGAGGCTGCAGGGCATTAGCCTAACTCTGCAGAATAACTGGAAAACTTTCAACAAAAGTTTGCAGTTTCGTAGGCGAGTCACCATTTTATACACTGTGAATGTGCATTTGAATCAAGGTTATTATAGTTAACTAAAATTAACTAAATAACTAAAACTAAAATGTAAAAATCATTTTAGTTAACTGAAACTAAATAAAAACTGAGCTTTACAAATAAAACGAAAACTAACAAAAACTGTATTGTGAGCTTACAAAGCTAACTAAAATGAAATAGAATTAATTCATGATTTCTCAAAAACTTCCTTTATAGTTGATTATTTTTTCAGTCATTGACATTAAAGTGAGCCCTTACTCCATAATTCCCACATAGTTTCTATGTTATAAAAAAAAACAGTCTTGTGTTAAGTTACATAAAAGACTAACTTGTGAACAATAAGTTTAAGAAATTATGAATGAAGGCATTCAGAAATTAGAGTTACTTAAAATTATTCAAGAGGGACTCACTTCAATTTAGTGGGACAAAAAAGTTTAAAAAAAGACCTGGGAATGATCAAACTACCACTACAGAAAAACTATCAGCTTATTTCCATAAAATTACACAGAAAAAAACCCTAATACCAGAAAATTGCCACAAAATTATGAGTAATAACTCGATAATTAATAGGTTATTACTAGGTAAATACTTAGATACCAATACTCTACAATTACTAGATAATTACTCGGTAATTAGGGCCCACTAAATAAAGTATTATCTATTGTTCTTAATATTATGGGTTATGTGTGTAACTTTATTAATATTCGTCCCAAGCCATCACTGTTGGGTGCGAGAATCATGCGACGAATGCAGGTGAACATAGAAAAAGGCAATCACACACTGATCTAGGAGCCTGGAGCATCCAGAACTGTTAACCACTGTTAAACAACCAATGAAAGAGGAAGAATTTTAACAACATAGCTCCAAAAAAAATCCCTCTTTAATTTATCTGTGCAAAGGAACAAAGTCACAACAACAATTTAAGACTGATTTGTGCACGGCCACAAAGGAGAGTAAAAGGTGAGAGTAACGTTAGTTGGGTTTTAAACAACATATCTCTAACAACAGTCAGCAAACACACATGGCTTAGATCACTGTACAGCATCAGCTCTAAGATCACACAGACAACAGAGAATCTGATCAGGGAGAAAGTCTGAGGGATGTTCTACCACAGAGGACTAAAATCATCTAGATCTACTCCTGTTTTTACCTTCTAGGATCTATGTCTGATCTACTGACACATTTCTATGCAGCTGTGACGTACTTATTGAACAGAACATATTTTGCTTTGCTGGGGGATCTCGTGTCTAATTGGTCCTTCATCCTGTGGGTAGTCGACCAGCTCTGCCTTCACAATCCTCTGAGCGGTTCAACACATCAGAGCAGCCGAGAGATGGAGGGAGCAGAGAGACGGAGGAATGAGATGAAGAACACCAAACCACAGTGGAGTCAGGACAAACAAGGATGGATAAATGAGAGTGATGAAAATCAGCAGAAACTGAACAAAAATATGGCACAGAGAGCAGACAGGCAGACTGTATCTATCAATTTCTAATCAGCATGCATTTAATCATAACAAGAGAATTTTCCAGGACTAAAACGGGTGAATTTTGTCAGACTTGCAGCCTGAAACACAGAGATATTATTTCATGTGATAAATCCTCATGTTTCATGATGAAAAAAAAAAGATATTCCTTCATATGTCATAGGTGGATTAGCAAACATTAAAACAACTAAGATTGTCTAAACCAGCAATACTCAACATGTGGCTCTTTTATGTCCTTATTTGAAATATTATTCCTCAGAAAACCTTTAAAAAAAAGCCAACTTTAACCTCAGAAATGATCCTTTAATCAGTTTGTTTCCCACTCTTGTACAGTTAGCTTGAATTGTCAACCTCTATGTTTTTGTTTGTGTATTTCCATTGCCCTTATTTGCAATTGTCCCCCCTTTTTGGCGTCTTTTAAATCTATTTTTACAGCTTTTAAAGCCCATGTTTGCCACTTTTTTAGCCCCTTTTCACCAGTTTGTTCTTTTTTGTCCTGCTTTTTGCTATTTTTTGCCACTTCTTTACCATTTAAGCTGCCTTTTTCCATTGAATTCCACTTCTCCCCTATTTTTGCCACTTTTGTCCATTTTAGTCTCTTTTCACTTGTTTGCCGCATTTTGACCGTTTTTGACCAATTTTTGCCACCTGTTACTCATTTTTAAATAAATTTAGCCACTTTTTCTCCCCATTTTTGCCGATTTTCGCCCATGTTTTGCCACTTATTTACCAGTGTTTGACCATTTTGGTCTCTTTTCACTCATTTTTTGCCAAATTTTCAGTTTTTGACAATTTTTGCCACCTGTAACTCATTTTAAAATCAGTTTTGCCACTTTTCACCACATTTTTGCCAATTTTCACCCATTTTTGCCACTAACTTACCAGTTTTTGACCATTTTAGTCTCTTTTCACTAATTTTTGCCACATTTTGTCCGTTTTTTACAATTTTTGCCACCTGTAACTTGTTTTTTTGTTATCAATTTTTGCCATTTCTCACCATTTATGCCTTGTTTAGCTTGCTTTTTGTTTTTTTTCAGTTTTTCTTCCCCTTTTTGCCATTTTTTGCCTTTTCTTGCACATTTGAGCCGCCTTTTGCCATTGAATGCCACTTTTGCCCTCTTTAGTTACTCATTTTGCCACATTTTACCGTTTTGACCATTTTTGTCACCTGTAACTTATTTTTTAATCAATTTTGCCACTTTTTCTTCCCATTTTTGCCAACTTTAAGTCTTTTTTTGCCATTTTTTCACCATTTCACCACTTTAATTATTGTATTGCCACTTTAACCCATTTTCGCCACTTATATTGTGGCTCTTTCAAAGGTTTTTTTTTTTGACAGTTTGGCTTGTTGGTTGAGAGGGGTTGAGTAACACTGGTCTAAACTGTTCTTCTTCTGTTGTTTGAAGCATCCATAATCTGCTCAGCCTTCTTCTGCACATCCATGACCAGACCACACGGCTATATCGCAGGCTCTGGTTGGCTGCCTGATTAACGAGCTGCTGAAGCCTGGTGTCGGAGTCGGCGAGTGATCCGAGGCCTCGCTATCTGATCCAGCAGACAGATGACCATGACGGAGAGGCCTACCAGGCAGATATCATACTGTCAGGGGTCATGACCCTCGTGTTCAGCTCTCTAAAGCCGACAGCTGATAATGAGGCCTTCCTGGCCTCGAGGCTGGACCCAGAGCCGGGACAGGCTCTGAGACTGGTTTCTGTATTCAAACTTAGAGTCTAAAGCTTCATAAAACATGACAGTCTCTTTAGACAGGGATTTACATCAGCTTTCACTCCTTGATTCACTGGTAGCTACATCTACGTAGACTTGACTTGAACTAGAATAAAAATTCCTTCATTGGGTATTTTTAAGCTTAAGTGTGAGAAGTTTAGAACGTAGCTTGGAGCTGATAAAACCTGTAAAGACACCGTGGTGCTTTAGATAATTAATTATTTTCTGTGTATGGATCTGTTTTTGGTTGAATTGTTTGTGTTTTCTTTTGTTTTCTCTGCAGGCTCAGATCTACGCCTCATAAAAAGCCTCTGTGTTTGGCACTATTTTGAGATGCATCCTTCTATGTGTTCCTCCACCTCAGCATATCGTCATCTCCTGATCAGCTGTTTGGGTCTGTGGGCTTAAAACTAAAGATTTTTGTCTCGAGTGTTCATGATCTGTTTATTGTAGATACCAAGGGATGCTTTCAGGATCTGGAGTACTCAGAGGAACTCCCACCAATGGAGACTCAGAGGAAAGAAAGAGAGTAGTGTAGACTGGTTAGCGAGGGTTACCTGGTGGTGTAGGTGTGGAAACCGTAAGCCCATGAACATGAGAGCTACTGCTGGTAGGAGTGAGACTTAGTTTAAGCCTTATTCAGGACATTTCTGATGGTGAACAGCGGCTCACAGATGCCTGCAGCCTGCATCACTCCCCATCCTGAGTTCCCTGCTTACTGAACACTGGTGTTTTAAGTGGGCCTCCCACTACACAATAATCTCACGACTGTTGGGCTGAATCCTCCCTTCTGACCTAAGTCAGCAAAGGCCCAATGATCAGGTGGTTCTTAAGATCATCTTGGAGATTACCCTGTAGTGTTCGGTGTGTTTTGAGTGAAAATTTTCCTCTGTGATCTGATGGGAGGCGCTCCGACCCAAGATCCTAAATTATCTAACATGTTCAATATTTACAACCAAAAATCCTGTTGTGTGTGATGAGAACCAAGGACAGCAGACAAGGTTAGACTTGTGATGGGATGTGAAGGAATATCCAGTCAGGAAGCACGCTGACTGAGGAAGGAAGTAAAACAACAACGCAGCGGTGTTAATTTCGTCGACTAAAACTATTGGTTGACAGCCTTTTTCCCATGAAAAAAACTAGACTAAGAAAAATAGATCTGTGAAGAGTTAAACTTAAAAAAAAACAAGTTTAGTTTTCGTCAAGATGACCAAAATGTAATTTAGTTTTCATTGGACATTCAAAATCTGTGATATTTTTCCACTGTGGGTCTAAAAAACAATGCATCTGTATCTATTCTGTCTCTCAGCTGTAGAAAGCAGGGACCCCAGGTTTGGCAGGGTGCAGAGAACACACTACCACGATTTGTAGCAGATGTAGACCAGAAAATAAATGCTTGGACTAAAAGTAAAGACTAAAATGTGAGGACTTTTTATGGACTAAAACCAGACTAAAATGTTTTGTGTTTTTTTGTCGACTAAAACCAGACTAAAACTAAAAAGGATAGAAATGACTAAAATGTGATTAAAACTAAAATGCATTTCATTTAAAGACTAAAACTAAGACTAAAATTAAAAAAAGCTGCCAAAACTAACGCTCCTGCCCAGCCATGGCAACGACAGTAAAGAGCAGTGCCATAGACAGTACTGGTAAACAGGAAGCAAAAAGTTTACTTGGATGTCAGGAGAATGGAGGAGAAACTTGCTGGTTTGTGGCAAAAAAATGAGTATTTAACAACGTGTTCTGTAAAACTGACAACAGACAAACTGACAAGGGAGGGAGCTGGGCCAACATGTCAACCCCAATAGACTTAGCATGTAGCTAGCGGCTAACAACAGTAGCCTTTTCATGCTAAAGTCATGTATGACCGCACAAGATGTGGAGTTTTGATAGACAAAACCAAGCAGAGACTCTGGCAGTCAGTGGACAGAATCAGTGAATATTTGTCTACAATGTTTATGTGAGGTCTCTCACAATGAAAAAATCAGTTAAGATTTTAAAAAATCTCTGTGTTTGGCAAGCTTTATCGACCTTCTTAAACTTTCTGAAAAACTGACTCCAACCAGAAGAGCTGAATCGAACGTTTCCATCAGGTAAGTTTATGGCTGATAACCGGACTAGCTACAGTCGGTACGATATGTTTGCTTTATAAAAACAAAGTGTCAGCAGTGAAAAGGAAAACTGAGCTGAAATAACTAGTTTTAGTCGAGTTTGTCGCTGTTTTCTCTGACAAAGCCCACAAACCCAAACAGCTGATCAGGAGATGATACGCTGTGGTGGAAGATCACGTAGGGGGAAAGTTGTATCGTCCTTTTTTTAACCTAAAACCTGCTCGATTATGCAGAGCAGCTGTACCCGTCTGTAGCGCCTTAAAGGGACAACACTCACTGAAATCTCTGGAGGATAATGCTATTGCCCAGTACCTTTAACAGCTAGGGCTGAACAATAATAATCCAAATGCGATTATTTTTTCCAATATTGCAATAACGATTTAATGTGCAATTATTTTTTAAGTTCCTCATCTTATGTATTTTCAATGAACACAAGCAGTAAATCATTCTATATTTTAAACACCACAACATTAAACAGATTAAAGTAGGGCTAAATGATTTTGAAAAAATATTTAATTGCAATTATTTTGACTCAAATTGCAAATTCAGTATGAATTGTTGTATTGAAATGAACGATCATTTTCATGTCATTCTCATTTTGATTTAGAAAAACCTCAATAAATAAGGAAAGTAGGATTTTTGATAAATATCCTAAAATAAATGTGACACCAAGATGTTTGCATGATGGGTGGATCATAACTGCTGCATACAATTTTTTATTAAAATGGTCTTTTAACACATTTAAAAGTTGCAGTAGGACATACTGCGATTTAATCTAAATTTGGATTAATTGCTCAGCCCTATTAACAACCCAACTTCAGAAATACAAACTAAAGGGGCATCCATTTAGTACGTATTAATTGTGTTTTTTCATTCAGAAAATCCTGATAATTTACTGGTATAAAAGTTCACTTTCCAGGACTTTTGAAACCAACTTTTTAATGGTGTAAATGTAATTAACAAGAATACATTAATAAAGATATAAATAGTCAAAAAATCACAATAACTGAATCCTGCCAGCTAATCCCATTTTATAAATATGTGTTTTCAGTACTGATTTTATTTGTGTTTTCTCATAGAATTTTTTTTTTAACTCGACATGACACAGTGGCTGGTTTATGTTGTAAAAAAGAAAGAAAAAAAGAACCTGCTAAATTGTGCTCTGATAATGAGTTCATAAGTTTTCTAATTCTGGTTTTCATGTGGGATAAATAGAGGAAGACCCCTCTCTCCTTGATAACCCTGGACTAAAGCCCTCTTCTTCATCCCTAAAGCTACCAGGGCTGAGGAGGAAGAGTAGACAGCTCCATTAGTGGATGGTCATTTTCTCCTAGTCAGCAGGCGTGTTAGTGATGGGACAGGGTCTTGAGAATTTGACCAGTCCTTCCCTTACATGCTCTCCCTTCTCTCAGGGTCCTGACCTCTCTGAAGCCCCCAGGCTCATCAACTCCTACTCAGCCAGTGTGGCTCCAGGCGGACGTATCAGACCCAGGATTAATGCCTCTGGGGGAGGTGACCTTGTAAATCCTCCAGCTGCCACCATCGGGCACCTTGGTCTGGCTGGCAGTCTGAGACCCCGTGTTGCCCCAGAAGGATGGGAGATAAACCAAATAAATCAGACAGCCCCTCCTAACCTCCTCACCTCTCCGACTACCATCCTTTAACCTCTGACTTCACGCACTAATGTGGTCAATGTGGAGCTATTTACAGATGGCCAGTGTCAGCGGCAGGTAAACCATCACAGGAGGCAGACGTAACAAACTCCTGTTTACACAACAGAAGGTCTTCTACAGAGTGTGCTGACCTTCACTGACCTAACACACTCACCGTGACCTCCCTTAAGTTCAGACACAACGTTACACGTCACGCTTGGAGAGAGGAAATCACCACACTTTCACTCTTTTACCAAAGACTTTCTAAATAAGAGCACAGCGATTTTAGCAACAGTAGCTGGGTATGTGCAAAGTAGGCGTTCTTTTTCCCGCCTTATTTAGGGAAAATAAACATTTAAAGTTTTGCTGAAGGGACAGCCACATGAACCTTCTGGTGAAACTGGAGAGAGCGACCTTGCAGCAGTTATTGCTCACCTGGGACTGCTCGATTTCTGCTTTGTTGAGCTTCACACCCAGAATCTCAGCTGCCACTCTCTGGAAACAAAGATATACCTGGAGAGAGGTGACAGAAAAATAGGATGAGTTATGGCAAACTAAATCACTCTGTACCCCTCATTTTGATTCTGTTACTGTGAATTAATTAATGCCTTTTTCACACAGGAACTCCTGAAAATCTTCCTGTTTTGAAAAAGTATTTTCCCCCTTCCAGATTCCCTTTTTTTGGATATTTGTCAAACTTAAATGTCTCAGATTATCAATCCAATTTTAGTATCAAACAAAAATAACCTGAGTAAATCCTAAAGTCAGAGTTTAAATGGTTATTTCATTTTTTAAGGGTAAATCCATCAAACCTACCTGGTCCTAAACATAATAACTGGTTGGTCCATTCTTGGCATTTGTGATAACTGTCAGTGAGTCTTTCTCATCACTGTGGAGGACTGTTGTCCCATTCTTCTCTGCAGAATAGTTTTTATTCAGCCACATTGGAGGGTTTTCCAGCATGAACAGCCTGTTTAAGGTCATGCCACAGCATCTCAGTCAGATCTAAGTCCAGACTTTGACTACACCACTCCAGAAGCTTCATCTAGTCTTTAGTCCACTCAGAGGTGGACTTGCTGGTGTGTTTGGGATCATGATCCTGCTCCATGACCCAAGTGTGCTTGAGCTTCAGGTCATGAACTGATGGCCGGACATTCTCCTTCAGGATTTTCTGCTCTTTTAAGTCTAAATTTGAAATATTTTCCCCCCAGAAAACCATAAAAACGGAAACTTTGACCCCTTGTTTCCCACACTTATAAAGTAGGCTTTAATTGTCAACCTTTATTTTTGGTCTGTATGTTTCCATTGCCCTTATTTGCAATTTCTTGCCCTTTTTTACCCTTTTTGCCACTCAGTGTTAACTTCATCAACTAAGGCCTGCCACACACTAGACGAGTTTTTGATCTGAAACGATTTTTAAACTGTGGGAGACCACAGACTTTATGACAATTTCCAACAATTTTTCATCTTTAATCCTCTGAACACACCTGCCGACCTGCCTACGACCTCGCTTGATAACGCGACTTCAGAAAAAAAAAACACGGATGTCTGTCGATACTGTCTTGCTGTCTCTCCACAACGGGCTGTCCTGGCATGTGTTACAGGTGCAGCAACAATCATAGAACAAGGGAGAGACTCGGGATGAAATCCTGGCTGAAATTAAGTTAAAGTTGTGTTCATGGTTGTGAGTGGTGAAAGTACGTATGATCTGGCTGTGACGCTACCCTGTCTGTTCGATCTCATTGGTTGTTGTGGGTACTTCGTCAGTTTGATATTTATGATTCGGGATTTTGGAGGCTAAGACGCAATTTGGAGCTGTAAAACAATCGTGTTGACATCACACACATGCAGACTACTCAGACAAACAGTCGTTTGCGACGAGGCTCCCCTCAGGATACGCCCCCACGATCGTCGGGGGAGGCCCAAATCGGGCTTAAAATCCTGTAGTGTGTGGCCGGCTTAAAACTATGACTAAGAATGTTCGTCGACAGTTTTTCCATGACAAAAACTAGACTAAGACTGACAAAAATAGATCTGTGATAACTAAAACTAGACTAAAATGTAATGTAGCTTTCGTCAGACATTCAAAATCCCTGATATTTCTCCACTGTGGGTAAATCTGTCAAAAAAACGGATCAGGTGTATCTATTCTGACTCTCAGCTGTAGAAAGCAGGGACCCCAGCTTAGGCAGGGTGCAGAGAACACACCACCATGATTTGGTACCAGATTTAGACCAGAAAATAAATGCTTGGACTAAAAGTAACGACTAAAATGTGAGGACTTTTTATGGACTAAAACTAGACTAAAATGTTTTGAGTTTTTGTTGACTAAAACTAGACTAAAACTCAAAGGATAGAAATTACTTTAATGTGACTAAAGCTAAAATGAATGTCATTTAAAGCCTTAACCCAAACTAAAATTAAAATAGCTGCCAAAATTAACACTGTTGCCATTTTAATCCCATTTTTGCCATTTTACACCAGTTTTTGCCTCTTTTATCTTGCTTTTTACAAATTGCATTTTTTCACTTTTTACCCATTTAAGGTGCCCCTGCCATGACACATCACTTTTTCCCAATTTCCCCCACCTTTTTGCTGCCTTTTGCAAATCGAGTTATTTTTCACTAATTTTCCCCCACCTTTTAGCTGCTTTTGTCAATTTTAGTCACTTTTCACTCATTTTTGCCACATTTTTGCAGTTTTTTTTTTTTTTACCATTATTGGTACCTGTAAGTCATTTTTTGTCACCTCTCACCCATTTCTGCCACTTTTTCTCCACTTTTTTTGTCACTTTTCATCCAGTTTTTGCAGTTTTCTGCCTATTTTACCCCTGATCTCCCATTTTTGGCCACTTTTTTGCAGCTTTTTGACTATTTTTGCCAGCTTTAACTTATTTTAATGTCACTTTTCACCACTTAGATTGTGGCTCTTGCAAAGGTATTTTTCAACAGTTTGGCTTTTTGTTTACGCAGGGTTGAGTAACACTGGATTAGAGAAAGCAATTGTAAAACATTTTCATCAAAACAGGATCCACATTAAAATTACAGAGCTTTTCTCTGGTTAACTTCTTGCAGACAGCATCAAGCTGGAGCTCAAAGCTGACGTCTACAACAGGTCCCAGGTATTTCTACTGCCTCCACCGACTGTTCACTGATCAACAATGTAGAGATAGCAGTGGGATTTTTCCAACACTAAGTGTCTAAAAAGGATGACTGACACCAGTTCATAAATCTAGTAGTGTAAAAATACCAAACTGACTCACCGAGTCCCCCGTCTTGGCTGATACGAACTGGCTAATGAGGCCGTTTTCTTGGCAGAAACGCTGGTGTTTGTCAGCCTTCACTGTCCTCATGTGCTCCAGGTCGACTGTGGAAGAAAGACAGGATGACGTGAACAAAAACCTCCAAGGACAGATAAATAGATTTATACAGTGGATAAACAGCTCTCTGGCAGGGTTAACTGCTGCGTATCTGGACATAAACACAGAGGATAACTGTTTACACCTCGGTTAATATGGAAGAGGATCTGCCTAGTGTATAGAAGTAGTGCCTACATGCCTGTGAAAACAGAGCATCATTCAGCAGTTATGTTGCTTTCAAACCAGCTGCTGAGTGCGCTGATTATTCTGGGGTTATATTTTAAAGGGAGTGATTTCAGGAGGTGTAAGGGGGGAAATGATCGATTCATTAGCCCACAGCTTTCATTCCCTGGTGGTATTAAAGCTCAATATGACACATTCCTCAGTGTAAACCTAGTAGAGGTGAACCCTGCAGCCATGAACCTCTATTTGACCCGAAACAGACAAACCAGGCCAGCTGTGGAGAAATGCTTAAGAAACAAAGCCAAGTCTTCGGGCTACACTCACAGTGAGAATGTAGATGGAGAAAACAGTTTGACTTATGAGTGTGCCGGCCTTTAAGGTGGGCACCCAGGACCAAGAACTGGGACTGTCACCTTCACGCTGATTTAGTGAGCGCTCACAATGACAGCGCCTTCCTTTTTAGCTATTGTGATGTACATTTGACTCCTGTGCAGTGATACCAGGCGCTTTGCTTCTCGCCTTCCTCGCTATGGGGTCATGCAGGGGTCGATGAAGAAGGTCACCTGGGGGTCTCACTGCTGAAAGCAATAGCTTGGCTCTTTATTTCTGGCTTTGTGCGGAGAGGCGACCACGCCCGGTATCTGGTGCATGTATGTCTATGGTAGCTGGAGGAGGTCAGGCTACTGTACGGTGTTGCATTTCCCTCGTCCCCCCGAGTTTTACTCTTTGTGTGAGATTGCATTGAAGTTGTCAAGGATTTTCCCTGTTCTCATGCCCCTTTGAGGGAGGGGTAGGGTATATCCAGCAGCAGAGAAAGAGCGAGACAGATACATGTGAGGGAGAAATGTAAACACTGCAGTGTTATTAATATCTCAGTGAGCTAGATGACTCTACAACGCCAATCCAAGCAACAAGAATCATTTGTAGGGAATCAATTTGAGGCTAAATGAATATTACCGTCATCACACGTGACATATAAACACAAACCTTCCTGGTCAAGGGCAGACACTTTTACAACTCCTCAGTGCAGACTGTCATGTCTCTGCCCGTGCATAAACATAGCTGTCTCATAGGCGTCAGCAGGTTATTAATATCAGTCATTAACAGCAGAGGTACCCAGCATGCTACTAGATGTAAACACTGCTAATCCTTTGGATCCTGCACACTTGGGAAAGGTAATCAATCAAGTGCCACAGTCAGATCAGCCAACGTTAACACAGCAGCTCAGGAACCATGGAAGTCACGTTACTGAAGAAAAAAGTCAAGAGAGGTTTATGAATCTTTCCTGCAGGTATGTGCAATGAGGGGAAGACTCTGGGAATACATTTTATAGACAAAAGTATGCTTGTTCATGGTGGAAGCTGCAGGTGCAATCCCTTTAAAACAGGTGAATAAAGTTGGGGTGCAGATGGCATAGCGGTCAGATCGTGCTCTATGTGGAAGCTAGTGTTCCAAGTGGACAGTGCAGGTTCAGATCCAACCTGTGGCTTGTTTCCTACATGTTATTCCCCACTCTTTATCCTGATTTCTTTCATTAAACACTGTTCCCTCTCAGAATCAAGGCCTGACCTCCAAAACACAGGTTAAAAACAAGTTAATTAAATTAATCTCCATAGATTGCATGTGAAAAGGTTTACAGCAGGTGTAATTAAAACAGAAATACAGTAAAAAGTAAAGTGTAATTTGAGAATGAAACACTGAGAGAATGAGGTGCTCATCGAAATTCAAAGTACTCTAGGGGGATGAATTTCACTATAAAAACTCTAAAAATGTATTAACCATTAATGAACAAGCACTTAAAGCAGTCTAATGCTTGACTAATCAATAAACAGCGAGACCATCTGAAAACATCAGTAACAGGCAGTCAGGTCATTGGAAATTAGTGATATTCCTATGCAAACAATGTCCCGTCCAATTAAACATAGAACACTAGAGTCAAATAAATACATTCTGTAAAATATGGAGTTATTGTTGTTGCAAAAGTGTTTACAAATGCGGTACTAAGATCTGTGCACAAATCTGCAAATGCATTTACAGATCTGCAAATATGTAGACCAATATTGTGGACTTAGTTCATTTTGGGTCAGAAAACTCACTTTATTTGCTTCAATTTGCCAAAATCCAAACAAGCCATCAGTTTCAACTGAAATCTGCCTCTCATTGGCGGTCATGCACACGTGACTTCTGCAACACTTCTAACTCGCAGAGAAGCCCCTGACTGCAGTGTGCAGTTCAGGCGGCACTAAACATTCGGTGTCTGACTCCACCCATCTCAACATTCCATAGACCAATCACGTTCAGTATCGTTACATACAACTTTACTTCATTTTACAAACGCTTTTTTACCATGTCTCCCGCTCTACTCCTGACTTGTAATTTCTGCCGGTTATACCCCTATTTTTAAGTATGGTCCTGTCATCTCTGATATTTTTCAAGTCAAAGCAAGTCCTCTACTTGTGCTTTATATCCAAACCTCAAAAACATCCACCCCTCTCCCTGTAGTTGGTTTGATCCAAAGACCCTGCATGAGATCCTCTCTGCAGGTCACACAGACACACAGGTAGCTGTGTGTCACTCGTTGCTGAAGAGTTTATTAGAGCATCAGCTCTTTTTAAAAACGTGTTAACATGATATGTGATGAGTTATACTGGTTGGTTTAAGAGTTTATTCATCCTGTGGTTGAGCTCTGCTCTCGCTATCAAACATAAGTTCTGACGTGCTTTAATGTAGCATCCTCTAATATTCATAAGGAGAGTTTAGAGCTGCACGGATCTTAAAAGTAAGGAGGCTGACTGTTACTGTCACGACTGACTTTCATGAAAAAGTGTCTTGTTTACAATCATCTACTCCGGACCATATCCGGCTCTCTCCCCTCATCCACAAACAGCTGAAACCTTGTTTCTGTCTCTCCCTGTCTCTCGCCTACTCTTCAAAAAAAAAAAAAAACTCCTAATCAGCTTGAAAACATCTAAATTTCTTTCAAACTCAGATAAAATCAGGTAAATAAG
Source organism: Cheilinus undulatus (assembly GCF_018320785.1). Taxonomy (NCBI): domain Eukaryota; kingdom Metazoa; phylum Chordata; class Actinopteri; order Labriformes; family Labridae; genus Cheilinus; species Cheilinus undulatus. The sequence continues at coordinate 1,879,084 of NC_054874.1, read as the reverse complement.
AGGAGTTAAAATTTAAGAAAAATCAAGAAAGGCTCTTCGATAAAAGTTTGTCTTAGGAGAAGAAGAGATTTAAAAGAAGTCACTGACTCAGCTAATCTGATTTCCTCAGGCAGGGAGTTCCAGAGCCCCGGGGCCCTGACCGAAAAAGCCATGTCCCCTTTAGATTTCAGCCAAGTCCCCAGGACAACTAGAAGACCCCAGCCCGAGGATCTCAGGGTACATGCTGGCTCATAAGGGGTTAAAAGATCTAAGATGTAGGTAGGAGCTAGGCCATTAAGAGCTTTAAAAGTTATCAGTAAAATCTTAAAATCAATTCTAAAACATACTGGGAGCCAATGTAGGGAAGATAAAATTGGAGAGATGTGTAATAACCAACTAAAACTCATCACAGGAGCTCAAGTTTGGCCCAGTTTATTATGAATCATAGATTATTTACATTTTCAGTCAAATATTTGGATTAAAATGAACATAAAGTGTATTCATCATAGCTGTGAGAACGATCAGAATGTAAGAGCTAAAGCTCTGAATGTCTACTAAAACCATACATTCTGGAGATTACAATAAAGAAGAACTAGTCAGTCTTTAATAACTTTTTTACCAACAATGAAGATTGATAACCAAGCACACAGAAAGCCATGTGAGCTCCCACTCTTTCCAAAAGATTTTTGCAGTGTGTCATCTGTCTGTGTAAACTGAACACAAGACTAATCCCACAGTTTTAGTGTTTTGCTCCATTTTTCTTCCTAATGTACCCATTTCTACTTATCAGGTCAAAACAATCTTCCTCTCATGATCTGGTTTCCCTCCGTTTCTGTCAAACTGTACATCAGCTTAACAACCCCTAGGAAGTGACTGCAAACACGGACTAAACTGTTTAGGCCTGGGAGCGCGGCGAGATAGTGGAGGGGATCATCAGTCGTCTGGAGCGATGGCCCTGCTGCGCTCTGGTCACCGTCAGTGTTTGTTTAAAAGGTCTGCCTGTCACTGTGCTGAATTACAAGACAACAGCAGAGATGAATATCTGCGGGGTAAATTAAGCTTTTACCATAAATAACTCCACTGTTATTGCAGCGACCCATTACACGACTGGAAACAGCCAAATGAGAAGAAAATATGGAGAATGGTTGGTGTCTGTGGATGTTAGCTTTGCTTCTTTCTGGAAAAATCTTCACTGGCAGACCTGATTATCCTGAAACTAGACTGACTTAGAGAGTTTTTAATGCCATTTATAATCTTAATTTAGTAAAGTGGAAGAATTATCTTTAGATAGATCTTTCCAGAGCGTGCAACCCCTGCTAAAACCATGGCTGTGATGAAATAAATGCACTACTTACAATACATTACGGTGACACTGGCACCTCTGCTAAAGCAAAATTAAACCAATGATAAATAAGCTCTTTAAGATCATTTCTTACAATAAAACCTATATTTGTTATTTTACTTGAGTGCTTTTATTGTGAAGGCCGATATCAGGAAATGAACATGAGTTAAATAATGCCATCACACGGTTGTTTTAGAGGGAGAGGGGTGTTGTAACACCTGAATCTGCTTTTAAATTCATCAGCTCTTTTAGTTTTGTAATATTCTAATTAAGGTTAAGATTAATCGCATTAATCTGTTAAACTACAATCTATATTTAATGTTCTATTTTTTTATCGTGATTATTTTCTTGCATACTTTATCGTACCTTTCAGCAAACTTTGTTTAAGTCATTGCAGCGTCTCCCTGCAGCCGCAGTCATGTAGAATAAGTCCACTGCTGCTCTTTAATGTCAGCACCTTTAAGTCCAAGGCCATGGTTCTCTGCCAGGAAAAGGTGAGTCTCAGCCACAGGTGAAGGAATTCAAGTACCTCGTGGTCTTGTTCACGAGTGAGGGTAAAAGAGAATGTGAGATTGCCAGCTGGATCGATACAGTGGTCATGAATTCTGGGAAAGAATGAGATCACGGATACAAGCAGTTGAAATGAGTTTTCCTCAAAGAATGGCTGGGCTCAGCCAAAAGTCTGTTTTTTTAACTTGACGCATCCACGGAGTCGAAAGAGTAAACATGACGTAAACTCTAAAGACACGGCCCATTTACGGGGATCCCACTCTGTGATTTTCACCTGGCTGCTCCGATCTCAGAAACTGTTCAGACACAGACTGGCCAGACGTCAAGATGGACGATTTTGAAGTACTTTTAGTCACGTAGGTCAGAAAATATTAACATCTGTATGATTCTTCTTTGAAGGATCACACTGTCAGACAGATGATTAAACATTCCTGGCTTGAAATATCACACACAGTGGAGTAACTTCCAGTAAAACATGCTACAGGTGTGATTTTTGAAGACACTGCCCCCTAGCTTTTGGATCAGTTTGGGGCAAAGAGGAATCTGGCCCTCTAGTATAAATGCACCAGACGTTTCAGCGTCATAATTCCATGTCAGTTTGTGTCCACCCGGAAAGCTTAACTGAGCCTTTAGAGATAGGGTGAGGACATCCAGAAGGGGCTAAGAGTAGAGCTCCTTCGCATCAGGGACGAGTTGAGGTGGTTTTGGTATCTGGTCAGGATCCCCCCTGGTGCCTCCATTTGAAGGTCTCCCGGGTACACCCGGCTGGGAGGAGACCTCGGGGAAGACCTTGAATGTGCTGGTGGGATTATACATTCTGTCTGTTCTGGGAATGCCTCAGGATCCTCCAGAAAGAGTTGGAAAGTTTTTGTTCAATCTGCTACCAGCGTGACATGGCCACGGATCAGCAGAAGAGGATGGATGGATGGATGGTTGGATGGATGGATGGACAGACAGATGGATGGATGGATGGATGGATGGATGGATGGATGGACAGAAAGCATAGCACACTGCCACCAAAAATCTAAATAGATTTAAATTATTTGACTGATAAAACCCTAAAGAGGCCTATGCATGCTTCTTATCTAAAGACCTGTGTATAAACTACTTCATAACTGCTTTATCATGGTTTTAGTCCATATCTAATTTTGGCAGCCTCAGAGCAGATGAAGCCTTGCACACCCCCTAAGATCTCTGACCTCCCCCCACCCCCCGGGGGTCCCGGACCCCAGGTTGGGAACCAGTGGTTTAAAGGATGTTCACATGTCTACATTTCAAGATTTTTTCCTCCAGAAAAAAGGGGAGATATCACCCCTCCAGAACCCAAACACTATTCTCTATGTACTATACTTGTTTTCCAGATACGTTCGTCGTTATTCTCATCAGTACGAGGCCAAATGTGAACAATGGGAGGATTCAAAGATGGATTTTTTTCCTTAAGAGTTCTTACCATCACATTTCATAGGCTGAAAAATAAGCTAACAGTTGTGTGTTAGTCTGAAACCCAACCCTGCACTGTGGCTCTCAGTGGGCCTTTTAAAACCATGCTGTGATAACAGAGACACCTACTTACCGTTCTATCGGGCCGGCTGCTGGGGACCAATTGGAACAGTTTACCCAGCCAGTAACAGCCAGAGAATGAGCTTGACATAACACCGTTAATTGGCGGCAGTCTTGTTTTAAACTAAACAGCAGTGGGCAGGGTTGGGAGTCTGAGGTCTGAGGGTGGGGTGTGTGAACGTGGCTGTGTGTGGTAGTCATGGCATGTGTGTCTGCAGGGTCATATCACATTAAGTGAAAGTTACAGGGCTGAGCCTAATCAACCCCGGGGGAGGACCTATCACTTCCAACATTACCTCACACTACGTCTTTAAGACCCTGTGAAGAGGGTCAGCCTCAGCGTTCTCTCAGATTCACTCTGTATGGGTGAGAATGATCGAACCACATCCAGCTCCCAATGAAACGACCCGCGACTGCAGGGAAAATAGATCACTGATCAACCCTGCGTTAAAAACATCCAGATCTTTAGTGCTGCTCCATTCTGGGGATTTCTATCATCTTCTACTAGTCCTTCAAAATAAAAGCACATCATTCTGTGTAGTTTTTGTCCCATGAAAAATGGCTTCACGACCCACTTTTGGGTTTCTACTTTCTGCTTAAGTTTAGTCATGAAACTATCTGTATACTGATTTAACTTAAAGACCAGCAGTCTGTTACACCAACTATGTGCCAGTGATGTCATTAGTTATGCTTTAAGGTCAACAATAGGGCTGAACAATCTGCAAAAATAATCGAATTACCATTTTTTCCCCAATATTGAGATTGTGATTTAATATGTGGTTGTTCTTTGGTTCCTCATCAAGTATTTGTCAACAAATTCAAGCAATAAATCCTTCCATATTATGGCCTACATTCAGCCAGGACACTCATCATACATTTAAATAAATAAATAAATAAACACAAATATACAAATATGGCGGGGCCACTTTCATATACCTTACCCTGAGGATATTAAAGTTAGTAAAAAACAAACGTATGATGGTTAAGATAGCCTAGCTTAGTGATTGGGTGGGCTTAAATGGCTACTTAATGGCTACAGTCAGATTTCAGGGGGCCCTGGTTGGCCCTGGTTGGCCCTGGCTACTACTGGCTCCGCCCCTGCTATTTCCCTCAGGGCACTATAAATCAGAATGTTATTATTTTGGTTGCCAATTTTGTCACAAAAACTGAAACCAATAACTTTAACTTGTTAAAATGTTTGTTTACAGAATCAGCATGGTAGCCCTGCCATGAACAGGCTTCATGTCTAAATGTGGGCCAGATTTCATTGAAGTTTTAGAAACAGCTGCAGGCCAATCATAAATGGACTGCCAGCCACATTTGGTCCTCAGGCCATAGTTTTGACACCCCTGCACTAGGCCAACTACTCCACAAGGCTGAACAATTTTGAAAGAAATATCTAAATTGTGATTATTTTGACTGATTGCAAATTTTAGTATGAAATGTTATATTGAAGGGAATGATCATTTTATCTTTTTTCATTTTCAATAATTTCGTTTGCATAACATCTCTGCCTTTTAAATTTATTAAACTGATCTTTTGAAACACATTTCAGGTCAAAGAAATATTGCACCTTTTGCAATATGAAAATAGCAGAAAGACATTTTTAAAGTAGTCTAAACTGGGATGGATTTCCCAGCCCTACACTCAACTTTATGAGTGTGCTGGAAAACAATCAGTTACTCCATTAATCTGAATAGGGCCACTGTACTCTTTTAGTAATGATAAGTAATAGATAATGAACTGCTTATAAAAGTATTTTCTATCTGTAGGGATGTTCACTAGAACTAGAGGAGGTCTTTAACTGTGAGAGGTAGTTTAAAGCTCCAGTATCACCAACATCAGAGAAAATATTTTTAAAAACGTGTGATATGTATGCTCCTGTATGGAAATCATGTAAAAGAATACAAAAATGCAAAAAAAAATAAAAAATTAAATATATATATATTATAGATATAATGATAATGATAATAATAATAATAAGGGTAATAGAAACAATAATTAATAATGACAAAAACCAGACTAATAATTCAAATAATCAAAATATGATAACAATAATAATAATAATTAGATTAATAATCATATAATATAATAACAATAATAATAATATTAATAATAATAATAATGATAAAAATCAGAATAAGATGAATAATCGAAATAATCAAAATAATGATAACAATAATAATAATGATAAAAACCAGATTAATAATAATAATATAATAATAATAATTAGATTAATAATAATAATATAATAATAATATAATATAATAACAATAATGACAAAAATCAGAATAAGATAAATAATCAAAATAATCAAAATGATAATAACAATAATAATAATAATAAAAATAATACAAATCAGATTAATAATAAGATTAATATAATAATAATAATAATAGTTATCATAATAATAATAATAATAAAGCAAAATTTATCTATTGACATTGACTGTAGACTCCTTACTTTCTATCTAAATTGTAAATATTTAAACTGGAGGAATCATCAAAACATCTTAATGCAGTCTAATATTCCAAGATTAACTACTAGAGACATTTTATTTACCCTTAAATTTTCAGGTCCACACTCAGAGAAACCATTATTGGCTCAGAAAAGTCAGTAAAAGTTAGAACGAATCATTCAGCGTGACGTCTGATTGAATCAGACATTAATTTCACCTTCATAGCACAAGTGCCCAATAAAACAAAATGACTAGAAGAATTTATGAGAAGCTTTTAAATGATCGGGCCCTACTGGTTTACACCACTCTGAGCATGCTCATAAAAACTGAGAGCTTTAAAAAATGACAACTCTCTGACCTGGATTAGAATTTAGACAACAGAACGTAAATGCAAACAGTGACTCCTACAGAGCTGGCTTGCTCCCAGTTTCACAAACTCACACACGAGTGTAGAAGAAGAAGCTGTGTGTTTTCTTTACAGCGTTCAGAAGTCAACTAATGTAGACTCTTACAGATTTTATTAGACTCCAACAGTGTGGGTACTGTGTGCCTGAAGAACGTTTGTTTATAGAATACTGAGAAACAGAGATGTCCAGCAAATCAACTGATTTTGATACAAAAATGGAGTTTTTAACATGAGTTGTTATTTGTGCGTGATTTTAACAGTTATTAGATGCTAGCTCTGTCCTAGTACTGGTGTTCAGCATATTTTGAGTATCAAACTTGTTGTGGAAAGATTCGGCACATTGAAGGTCCGTTAATAATCTGATTTTTGGAGTGAGTACGGACAGATGAAGTGCTGTTAGTAGCCTGGTGTTGTGGAGGTGAGCGGGGCCCGTGCAGGAGTCCTCGGGGGAATCCTGACAGAGACAGAGCGCTCTTTGTGCTGTGGCGCCCCTGCCCCGGTGGCCTGAAGCGGGCCGGGACCGTCAGGGGACTCGCTTTCCACTAGGTCAGAAGTGTTCTGTCGACAGCTCATTGATCACAGCTCATCTTGTCATTTGATCGTCCTTCATGAGTAGATGTGGACGCACGCACACACAACGGCGTGCTTTCACACTTTAAACCCAATCAGACACTCCGCGGAGGCTAGTAAAACAATGTGCTGTTCCTCCCTGGTCAGAGCGTGTAAAACAGAGAGTGTCCGGCGGTAGCTCTGCAGGCAGGCGGAGAGCTGTAGAGCTGGGCTGTCACTGCTACAGTAAAACATGGGGCCAAAGGGCCTCGCAGGCTGGGTTAACGGGCTCCCAGGACTCATGAAAAGTGAACAAAAGGCCCAGTTCTGAGCCGACCGCACAAGATGCTGCCCGGGGTTTCACTGGCCATGTCCTCCAAGCTCTCCTGTCGCTGTTAAACTAAGTGGTCTTTTATGGGCGAGAGGTAATACGTGCCTCTGAGAGCCAGCAGAGCAACTTTGAGCTGTAAGAATTATACCAAGCACAAGGGAGTCTTCATAATCACATCCCTACAACTCCAGTCAAAGTTAGAGAGGCTTTCTATGGGCAGTGGTGCCTGAGACTGGCCTGTACCAGCCTACTGAGTAGTGTACTCACAAATACCCCTGCAAACATCGGCTAAACCAGCATTACTCAACCCTGCTCAACCAAAGAGCCAAACTGTTGAACAATACCTCTGCAGGAGCCACAATCTAAGTGGTAAAAAGTGGCAAAAAGGATAAAGTAGCAAGAGAGTAAGTTAAGGGTGGCAAAAAATCCCGAAAGCTGGGAAAAAAGTGGAAAAAATGGGTGAAAGGGGGCAAACGAGGGAAAAAAAAAGTAGTACAAAAGGGCAGAAAGAGGCAAAAATGGGCGAGAAGTGACAAGAAAATGAGTTACAGGTGGTGAAAAATGGTCAAAAGTGGCAAATAAGTAGTAAAAAATTTGTGAAAAGTGACTAAAATGGGCCAAAAAGCAGAAACAGGGTGGTAAAAATGGGCAAAAAGGAAGATTAAGGTGGCAAAGATGGGCAAAATTGGCAGAAAATGGCAAAAATAAAAAAGGAAAATAGCAAAAAGCTTGATAAAAGCAGCAAAAATGGGTGAAAGGGGGCAAACATGAGGGAAAAAGATGCAAAAATGGGTGAGAAGTGACAAGAAAATGAGTAACAGGTGGCAAAAATGGTAAAAAAATGTTGCAAAAATGAGTGAAAAGTATCCTAAAAGGGGCAAAAAAGCAGCAACACGGTGGTAAAAATGGAAGGGTCAATGTGACTGAAAAATGGACGGGAAGATCACAATGGCAAAATTGGCAAAAAGTGGCAGAAAATGGCAAAAAATGGGAGAAAAGGGGCAAACATGAGGAGAAAAAGTTCCAAAAAGGACAGAAAGAGGCAAAAATGGGTGAAAAGTGGCAAGAAAATGAGTTACATGTGGTGAAAATGGTCAAAAACAGTAAAAAAAATTTAGCAAATAATGAGTGAAAAGTAACTAAAACAGGCAAAAAGCTGCAACTGGGTGGCAAAAATTATTAAAAAAGGAAGATAAAGGTGAGGTTGAAAAATGGGTAAATGGTGGCATTCAATGGCAAAATGCAGCTTTAATAGGCAAGAAGTGTCAGAAAATGGCAAGAAAGGGGAAAAATAGCAAAAAGCAGGATAAAAGTGGCAAAAATGGGTGAAAATGGGCAAAAAGGGTGAGAAGAGACAAAAAAATAAGGTACAGGAGGCAAAAATGGTCAAAAGTGGCCCAATGTAGCAAAAAATGAGTGAAAGGTGACTTAAACAGGAAAACAGCAGCAACAGGGTGGTAAAAATGGGCAAGAAGTTGCAGAAAATTGCAAAAAAAAAGGGGAAAAATAGCAAAAAGCGGCAAAATAGGCCAGAAATTGTTGAAAAGGGGCAAACATGAGAAGAAAAATTGCAAAAAAGGACAGAGAGAGGCAAAAATGGGTGAGAAGTGACAAGAAAATGAGTTACAGGTGGTGAAATGGTCAAAAGTGGCAAAAACAGCAAAAAATGAGTGAGAAGTGAATAAAACGGGCAGAAAGCAGCAACAGGGTGGTAAAAATGACAAAATGGTGGTGTTTGATGGCAAAAAGGAGCTTAAATGAGCAAGAAGTGACAGAAAATGGCAATAAAAAGGGGAAAATAGGGGCAAGGCAATGGAGATAAACAGGCAAAAATAAAGGTTGACAGTTAAAGCCTACTAAGTATGGAAAACAAACTGATAAATGTGACTTGTAATGGATAACTTCTGGGGTCAAAGTTTCCCTTTTTCCAGGTTTTCTGGTGGAATAATATTTAATATAATATCTAAAATATATTTTAAAAAGACATAACCACGAGCCACGTGTGGCTGCAGAGCCATGCGTTGAGAAACACTGAGCTAAATAAAAACCTGAGACAGTGGAGTCAAATCTAACAACAAAAAACCTTTGTCGATATTTACAGACATTTTAAAAGTAGGAGTCGGGTTAGTGCTGCATGATTTGGTGATTATCTCCAATTGCAGTACGTCTTTCACATCCAAAATATAGAAGTTTTTTTTTAATAAAGGTTCTTCTAGAAAGTGCATTAGTGGTTCTGTTGTGAACTTACAGCCTTTCTGCAGATATTTCTGTAAACCTTTCCAGCTCTACTGAATACTTGTTATAAAATTTGCAGCCTTCTACTTGCAGCCTGACATTGCGATTGCATTTGCAGTTAGATTCATCGCGCAGCACTACTGGGGATCCAGATCAATCGGTTGTTTACCCAGCCCTGTGTCAGCAAGACCTGGTCCAGGAATTCCTCCATATCAATGTTGTGGAGCAGCAGAGAAATAAAGTCCAGCCTCAGCGTGATGAGGCCTCCAGGCTGCTCTCAGGTCAGGTGGCTAAGCTTTGCTGTGCAGCTCAAATGGCCCATGACTTACCACACAAGACGGTACGCGAAGACTGATCATCTTCTGCATGTGCAACAATATTTGCTTTATGGATGGCTAAAATGAATGAGGACTTTCCATGTTCCGACAGGCATGAGAGTGGAGAGAGATGAGAGAGGGGAAGAGAGCCGGGTCAAACTGCTGCTACCATTTCATCTCAGAGCCATGCAACAAATGGCCATCTTGTGCTCTTTGCTTTAAGCTGAGTAGGAAAATCCCTCAATCAGCCACCTGAGTAGGCTCCAATGAAACCTTTTCTAAATGGCTGCGGGACACGTCTGAGTCCCAGCATCTGGAGCTGGGACTCAGACTTATCAGCCGCAGTGTAGTCCAGCTGGTATTCTTCAGTCATTCCTGATGTAACCTAAATCTCTATTTCCCATCATGTTTCCAGACTTAAAGAAAGACAGTGCAGTTACTAAGACAATCTGACCCTTTACCTTTTACTAAAGAGTGAAAGAGGAAACAGTGGATTTGTTGTAAACTGTAAACATTCCTGATCTTAACCCAACCGTACAGCCGGCCTTACTGGCTCTATATACTGTATATATAAAGTTTTACAGTGTCGAACCTGTGGTTGCAGTGCCCACAGTGCAAAACAGACACTGCTGACGTGTTCATCCCCTCTATCTGGGGAGGGGTGAGGGTGCAGGGTAAGAGTACTGGGCTTTTGTCCCACCACATGTCTATTGTGGCTAACCTTTCCCTTGGGGGCAATTAGGACCTTTTAGTTTGTTGTAAGAGGACCTAAGTACGAGTGGGCTGAGCCAGGAAAAACATTTTTGAGCTAAACCAAAAACAGAAGCGCATTGAGCTCCTCAGCGCTCCTGGACTTCTGAGCATCTCTCTATTAAGAAATGTGCAGGCCTGCACTGAACAGACAGGAACTGTGGCAGCTTTACAGGGGCAGGGAGGTGACGGGGGCGAGGGGGGGAGAGGTCTTGCCAAGAGGCCAAACAACTCAAGACCAACAATGTTGGTGGCAAGGACATGCTCCATGAGAATCAAGAGTTTGGGGAGATCCATGTTTCGCTTCAACTTTCACATGGCCGGATGGAAAACTGGGGAGAGAGAAGTGCGACGGGTAACGGTATGCTGTGAGATCTGCCGTGGCGTGCAGAAAGCAAACACACGCATGTTGTTTAACACAACAGAGACGTGGAGCCAATGAAAAGACATTACTGTTAGTAAAAGCAGCAACAGCAGAAGTGTTGGTCTACACATGTGAGCGATAAGCATTAGTCTAAGTGATTGAGAGAGTTCATGTTTGCACAGGGGGGAAAATAAATGTCCAAGTGTGTTTGAGAGATGGTGCGAGATAAAGACGGTGGAAAAAGAAACAGATCAGAAGAGAAGGACAGGTAAGACGTAATTGAGTGTACAAATTCTGCTCATGCGGGGACCTTATCTCCTGAGAAAGTTTCCCATGGCAGGCCTGAGTGGATCGGCAGTGAAACGCCATAGAACCTCTGAGCAAAAAGCCATGAGTGATGAGGAGGGGTTAAGAGAACTGAACCCATTTAAGTCACCCAAATAAGGGCTGTACGAGCCCATGATGGATGCTCTGGAGCTCCTGAGGGAGAGAGCTCCAGCGATGGGAAGGGTGATGGGTGGGGACCGAGCAGGGGTCCTGCTATCCCCACTTCATAACAACAAATGGAACTGATAAACGACACAGGCTTCATGTCTACGGAGAAATGTGTTTTCTTATTTAGAACAGCAACCAGAGCCGTTTTTAAGTGGTGGTTATATGCTGCAGCTAAAACCTGCAGCGTAGATCTGACCGAGGGCTGGACGATCCATTCAAACAAACCTTTGTTCTATCCTGTCCTGTCCTTTTATCAAAATCAAGACTGCAACGAATAATAAATAATGTAAACTCAACACTGTAACATCATGTCACAGAGTAAATACCTGATTGAGAGCAGAAATCAGTACTCAAGTCAACATCTGTACATGTGCTTAGGAGAAATGTTACAATAGGAAAAAAGAGGCTAAAAGACTGGATAGTGGTTATGGAACCTGAATTAAAAGCACATATTGCTTTAGAGAGATCCATGGAAGCCCATTTCTGCCACTTCAAAAAGAAAAATGTGAAAGTTAGGTCATTCTAAAATATAACAGAATAGCCAAAAGACATAATTTTGAGATAAAAAGTCAAAAATATGAGAAAAAAGTAAAAAATAATAGGATAAAAAGTCATAACTATGTGAAAAAAATACAAATTATGAGATAAAATGTCATAACTATGAGATAAAATGCCATAATTATAAGATTAAGTCAAAATTATGAGGTAAAAAGTCATAATAATAAAATCAGAAGTCATAACTATGAGGAAAAAGAAGTCAAAATTACGAGATAAATGGTCTATTATGAGATAAAAGTCTTAACTATGTGATAAAAAGTCAAAATTATGAGATAAAAAGTCAAAATAATAAGATAAAAAGTCATAATTATGAGAAAAAAATACAAATTATGAGATAAAATGTCATAACTGTGAGATATAATGCCATAATTATAAGATTAAGTCAAAATTATGAGGTAAAAAGTCATAATAATAATATCAAAAGTCATAACTATGAGGAAAAAGAAGTCAAAATTACGAGATAAATGGTCTCTTATTAGATAAAAGTCTTAACTATGATAAAAAGTCAAAATTATGAGATAAAAAGTCATAACTATGAGAAAAAAGTAGGGTTGCACCAATTGCAATTTTCTGGCCGATCACCGATCTTTAAAAAGCCTGACCTGCCGATTTCGATTTTGGCCAATACTGATTTTTTTTTTTTTATAACTGACAGCATACACCTTCAATGTTCCAATCTTATTTTATTGAAAAACATTGAACAATACCCGTGAAACAATACAAACTTGTTTTAACTGCACATAAGGTAGTTCTCTCAAATATAAATGAAAAGTTTAGAGCATTGCTGTCCAAACTACTAAACTATATCAGTTCCTTTAGTCTTTCATTTTTCACATTTTAGTAGGTAGAGGTACATATGAAACCGATCTTATCCACCAATCTTATCTAAGTATCGGCCGATCACCGATCCCGCAAAATTAAGGAAATCGGCACCGATTCCTATTTTGCCCGATCGATCGGTGTACCCCTAAAAAAAAAAAGTCAACATTATGAGATAAATAATCTATTATGAGATAAAAAGTCTTAACTATTTGATAAAAATTCAGATTATGAGATAAAAATCCATAATTATGCTGTAAAATGTCATAACTATTTGAGGATAAAATCTAAATTATAAGATAAAAAGTCAAAATTATGAGATAAAAAGTCATAACTATTTGAGGAAAAGGCAAAATTATGAGATAAAAAGTGAAAATTATGTGCTAAAAAGTCAATTATGAGATAAAAAGTCATAACTGAGGAAAAAGTCAAAATTATAAGATAAAAGTCAAAATTATGAGATAAAAAGTCAAAATTATGTGCTAGAAAGTCAATTATGAGATAAAAAGTCATAACTATTTGAGGAAAAAGTCAAAATTATAAGATAAAAAGTCAAAATTAAGAGATAAAAAGTCAATTATGAGACAAAAAGTCATAACTATTTAAGGAAAAAGTCAAAATTATGAGATAAAAAGGGAAAATTATGTGCTAAAAAGTCAATTATGAGATAAACAGTCATAACTATTTGAGGAAAAAAGCCAAAATTATGCGATATAATGTAAAAATTAAGGATAAAAAGTCAAAGTTATGAGATAAAAAGTCAAATTTATGAGATATAAAGTCAAAGTTATGAGATATAAAGTCAAAGTTATGAGATAAAAAGCCATAATTATGTGCTGAAAAGTCAATTATGAGATAAAAGTCATAACTATTTGAGGAAAAAGTCAAAATTATGCGATATAATGTAAAAATTAAAGGATAAAAAGTCAAAGTTATGAGATAAAAAGTCAAAGTTATGAGATATAAAGTCAAAGTTATGAGATATAAAGTCAAAGTTATGAGATAAAAAGCCATAATTATGTGCTGAAAAGTCAATTATGAGATAAAAAAGTCTTAACTATGTGATAAAAAGCCAAAATTATGCGATATAATGTAAAAATTAAAGGATAAAAAGTCAAAGTTATGAGATAAAAAGTCAAAGTTATGAGATATAAAGTCAAAGTTATGAGATAAAAAGCCATAATTATGTGCTGAAAAGTCAATTATGAGATAAAAAAAGTCTTAACTATGTGATAAAAAGCCATAATTATAAGATTAAGTCAAAATTATGAGATAAAAAGTCAAAATTATGAGAAAAAAGTCAATTATGAGAAAAAAAAAGGCTTATCTTTGTGATAAAAAGTCAAAATTATGAGATAAAAGCTAGAAAATTGTGATATAAAGTCAAAATTATGAGATAAGGTAGTTCTCTCAAATATAAATGAAAAGTTTAGAGCATTGCTGTCCAAACTACTAAACTATATCAGTTCCTTTAGTCTTTCATTTTTCACATTTTAGTAGGTAGAGGTACATATGAAACCGATCTTATCCACCAATCTTATCTAAGTATCAACCGATCACTGATCCCGCAAAATTAAGGAAATCGGCACTGATTCCTATTTTGCCCGATCAATCGGTGTACCCCTAAAAAAAAAAAAGTCAACATTATGAGATAAATAATCTATTATGAGATAAAAAGTCTTAACTATGTGATAAAAATTCAAATTATGAGATAAAAATCCATAATTATGCTGTAAAATGTCATAACTATTTGAGGATAAAATCTAAATTATAAGATAAAAAGTCAAAATTATGAGATAAAAAGTCAAAGTTATGTGCTAAAAAGTCAATTATGAGATAAAAAGTCATAACTGAGGAAAAAGTCAAAATTATAAGATAAAAGTCAAAATTATGAGATAAAAAGTCAAAATTATGTGCTAGAAAGTCAATTATGAGATAAAAAGTCATAACTATTTGAGGAAAAAGTCAAAATTATAAGATAAGAAGTCAAAATTAAGAGATAAAAAGTCTTTTTGAGATAAAAAGTCATAACTATTTAAGGAAAAAGTCAAAATTATAGAGTCAGTGATTAATCACTGAAGTTAACATTAATATGAAAGTCAGTTATAAATCACTAAAGTTAACATTAATATGAGAGTCAGTTATAAATCACTAAAGTTAACATTAATATGAGAGTCAGTGATAAATCACTAAAGTTAACATTAATATGAGAGTCAGTAATAAATCACTAAAGTTAACATTAATATGAGAGTCAGTAATAAATCAATAATATGAGAGTCAGTAATAAATCACTAAAGTTAACATTAATATGAGAGTCAGTAATAAATCACTAAAGTTAACATTAATATGAGAGTCAGTGATAAATCACTAAAGTTAACATTAATATGAGAGTCAGTAATAAATCACTAAAGTTAACATTTATATGAGAGTCAGTAATAAATCACTAAAGTTAACATTAATATGAGAGTCAGTAATAAATCACTAAAGTTAACATTAATATGAGAGTCAGTAATAAATCACTAAAGTTAACATTAATATGAGAGTCAGTAATAAATCACTAAAGTTAACATTAATATGAGAGTCAGTAATAAATCACTAAAGTTAACATTAATATGAGAGTCAGTGATAAATCACTAAAGTTAACATTAATATGAGAGTCAGTGATAAATCACTAAAGTTAACATTAATATGAGAGTCAGTGATAAATCAATAATATGAGATTCAGTAATAAATCACTAAAGTTAACATTAATATGAGAGTCAGTAATTAATCAATAATATGAGATTCAGTGATAAATCACTAAAGTTAACATTAATATGAGAGTCAGTAATAAATCAATAATATGAGATTCAGTAATAAATCACTAAAGTTAACATTTATATGAGAGTCAGTAATAAATCACTAAAGTTAACATTAATATGAGAGTCAGTAATAAATCACTAAAGTTAACATTAATATGAGAGTCAGTGATAAATCACTAAAGTTAACATTAATATGAGAGTCAGTAATAAATCACTAAAGTTAACATTTATATGAGAGTCAGTGATAAATCACTAAAGTTAACATTAATATGAGAGTCAGTGATAAATCACTAAAGTTAACATTAATATGAGAGTCAGTGATAAATCACTAAAGTTAACATTAATATGAGAGTCAGTAATAAATCACTAAAGTTAACATTAATATGAGAGTCAGTAATAAATCACTAAAGTTAACATTAATATGAGAGTCAGTGATAAATCACTAAAGTTAACATTAATATGAGAGTCAGTGATAAATCACTAAAGTTAACATTAATATGAGAGTCAGTAATAAATCACTAAAGTTAACATTAATATGAGAGTCAATGATAAATCACTAAAGTTAACATTAATATGAAAGTCAGTTATAAATCACTAAAGTTAACATTAATATGAGAGTTAGTGATAAATCACTAAAGTTAACATTAATATGAGAGTCAGTGATATTGAGATTAAAAGTCTATTAAAGTCTATTAAAAGTAACTATTTAAGGAAAGAGTCAAAATTATAGAGTCAGTGATTAATCACTGAAGTTAACATTAATATGAAAGTCAGTAATAAATCACTAAAGTTAACATTAATATGAGAGTCAGTAATAAATCAATAATATGAGAGTCAGTAATAAATCACTAAAGTTAACATTAATATGAGAGTCAGTAATAAATCAATAATATGAGAGTCAGTAATAAATCACTAAAGTTAACATTAATATGAGAGTCAGTAATAAATCAATAATATGAGAGTCAGTTATAAATCACTAAAGTTAACATTAATATGAGAGTCAGTAATAAATCAATAATATGAGAGTCAGTAATAAATCACTAAAGTTAACATTAATATGAGAGTCAGTAATAAATCAATAATATGAGAGTCAGTAATAAATCACTAAAGTTAACATTAATATGAGAGTCAGTAATAAATCACTAAAGTTAACATTAATATGAGAGTCAGTAATAAATCACTAAAGTTAACATTAATACAAGAGTCAGTAATAAATCACTAAAGTTAAAATTAATATGAGAGTCAGTTATAAATCACTAAAGTTAACATTAATATGAGAGTCAGTGATAAATCACTAAAGTTAACATTAATATGAAAGTCAGTGATAAATCACTAAAGTTAACATTAATATGAGAGTCAGTAATTAATCAATAATATGAGAGTCAGTAATAAATCACTAAAGTTAACATTAATATGAGAGTCAGTAATAAATCACTAAAGTTAACATTAATACAAGAGTCAGTAATAAATCACTAAAGTTAACATTAATATGAAAGTCAGTGATAAATCACTAAAGTTAACATTAGTTTGAGAGTCAATGATAAATCACTAAAGTTAACATTAATATGAGAGTCAATGATAAATCACTAAAGTTAACATTGATATGAGAGTCAGTTATAAATCACTAAAGTTAACATTTATATGAGAGTCAGTGATAAATCACTAAAGTTAACATTAATATGAGAGTCAGTGATAAATCACTAAAGTTAACATTTATATGAGAGTCAGTGATAAATCACTAAAGTTAACATTTATATGAGAGTCAGTGATAAATCACTAAAGTTAACATTAATATGAGAGTCAGTAATAAATCACTAAAGTTAACATTTATATGAGAGTCAGTGATAAATCACTAAAGTTAACATTAATATGAGAGTCAGTAATAAATCACTAAAGTTAACATTAATATGAGAGTCAGTGATAAATCACTAAAGTTAACATTAATATGAGAGTCAGTGATAAATCACTAAAGTTAACATTTATATGAGAGTCAGTGATAAATCACTAAAGTTAACATTTATATGAGAGTCAGTAATAAATCACTAAAGTTAACATTTATATGAGAGTCAGTGATAAATCACTAAAGTTAACAATAATAGGAGAGTCAGTAAAAAATCACAAAATCCAAAAAGGAGAAACAATGAAACAAATCTGTGCCTTTACCATGGGGAGAATTCAGACTAAGTCATTGTCAGAGATATGATATATAAAAACATGAATTGCACTTTTGAATCCTGTCAGTGAGCTTTGCAACACAGTCTTTAGAAATAAATAAAAACATAGGAAATACAGCTAACAGTCAGGAACGTCACACATACTGAAGTGCAGGAGAATAAAGGAGAACAAATATCTGCCTTTACCACTGGGAAAGATTTCAGGTTAACTTTAGACCCACTTAGTGTTGAACAATTATGAAAAAAAATCTAATTTTGATTATTTTTAATGCAAATTGCAAAATGTATGTCATTCTCATTCTGATTTTGGAAAACACAAAAATAAGAAAAGAAGGGTTTTTACAACTATTCCACAAGAATGTGTGACTCTTGGATGTTTGCATGATGAGCAGATCAGAACATCTCTGCTGCAATAATAACGTATTAAACTGGTATTTTTACGCATATTTCAGATATTCAGAAATATCACACCTGCTGTGATTGGAAAATTACCGTGGGCAATACTGCCATTTATTCTACATTTTGATAAACTGCTCAGCCTTAATCTGAACTGCTAAGTGTCTGCTGTTTTTAGTGAGTTTGGTCGATTCCTCTTCTAAGACGCAAACATCCGTTAAACATTTGTTAAGCAAAGAGCAGCAGAATTAATCATTTAAAGCCTTATCAAAACATAAAGCACTTATTAGTCTCCTAAAAACGAAACACTTAAGTGGAGGGGACATAACTGAGCAACAGGCTGACTTCTCCTGAGAGGTTCGTGTGTAGCCGACAGCATAGCACTGGCCTTCACTCTAATAAACAGTTATAGTGTGTTTAGACAGACCAAGAGCTTAGCATTCTTCCATTACCAGCCTGTTCTCACTAACTCCACCAGTGTGTCTCACCTGCATGCGTGCTTCCCTGACGCTGTCTGTGTGTAAGCATGCACGGCTGCTGCATAAATAATTGTGTGTGCTTTCAATAAAACATTTCACTGGCTTCCTCTCCGAATTGTTACAAGTGGTGCCATTATTTAAAACAAGGCTCTGGGCAGCAAGCAGAGGGCATGGGGGTGCAGCATACTGGTGCTTAACAAGCACACTTAACCCCAGCCGGCCACGCTGAGTCGAAGAAAGGAAAGGTTGTTCCCACAGCTGTGACATGGCACAGGAGGGCAGTCAGGCCAGGGTAAGGAGAGGAGGGGACAGCATCATTAATGAAGCGGGCTGCTCCATAGGCTCAATTACCGTACGTACACTGGGCAAAGAAGACAGTGTTCCAATTAAAGTGGAAGGCATGGCCGGAAACTCAGGAAATATAAGCTCAACGTTCGCTGTAGCACACATAATGTTACCGAGCAAAACAGAGTCGCATTTCATTCTGGAACTCCACGCTGATTCTATACAAAAATACTTACTACAGCTTTGAAATGAATACAGTTTTCAATCACAATTAACTTAATAATTCTGTAGTTAATCAGAATTAATCTCCCTCATACAGACCTGCTTTATTTTGAAAGAAAATAAAGAACTTAGTAGATCAGAGATTATGGCATGAACTTAAACACAAAAAGGAGCTTTTTATGGATTGAAAAGGATATAAGAGAATGGTAAAGTAGATTCTGATGACTTCTGACCGTCCTCTGAGCTTTCATCACTGTGGCTTAGTGGTGAGCAGTAAACCAGTATTGATACCATCACCTCTAAAACGTCTGCAAAGGAAGGAATTTTAGAAACACTGCCATCAACGGTTTACATGCACGTGTTGTTGTGGTGCACACAGAAGGCATAACTGTTAGCATAGCAGAGTGATATCTGACAGACAACAGCTCCGCCTAACTCCAGTCATCAGCATCAGCCAGTAACGAACCAAAAACACCCACTTGTACCGTTATAATTGAAGTGCAGCTAATAAACAAGGTAAATGTTTGTTCTTTCCTCTCCAAGTCTGTAATGTCAGCAACACAGCAAGTGTGCATACTTGTAGAGCTGTCTGTCAATGTTGGCCTGTCCAGGCTTTAACAAACACTCTGTGCAGCAATGGATCACCTCAATTTGTGTCTCGTCCAGCACTGCAGTGACTCGTCTTTTAACCCTCTAAACCCAATGCTATTTATTTAACCAGTGTGTCTCTCCTGGACTTTTGTCTTAAAGAGCTTGTAAAACATCAACCCTGTGGTGCACAGTCAAGCTCTGAATATCTTTTTGTTCAGGACAACCTGGGCTTTAAGAATATGTGTGCTGCTATAATGTCACTGGGATTTAAAACAAAAAAAGATATAGGATTATAAAGACAAAATTTTTCTGTTTAATAGACAGTAAATAATAATAAATAAGGTTTTGTTGCACAAACTTGTTCTTCCATCTCTTTTGGACCCAAAAGTTTAAAAATAATCATTCTGTGACAAAAAGTCTTCAAAATATTAACTTTTTTAAGTCCTTGCACTTTAAGGAATTTGAGTCATTATTTAAAGCTGTTCCTGTCTGCAGAGACTCTGAGGGACACGTCACGGCCTCTCTGTGTCTCTTTCTCTCTACGATAAGTCATCCAGGCTATTCTCCAGTTTGTAAGTCTGTGCACACGTGCTGCTTGGCAAAGCATGATGACAGAACAGCCTGCCATTGGTTGTCACAGCCTGTCACAATGCATTCTGGGATACAAACAGACAATATGGCAACTGCATTCACCGCTAGCTGCAGGATAGACTGCAAAATAGATTGTAAATGGATAAAAAGACATTAAATATCAGAGTTAATGGTATGAATTTAGTGTCAGTAGACCCTGGCATAACATCCAAGTTCCAGGCTGGCTAGAAAAAGTTCTGTAAAAGCTACGAAAGCGTGGATAGCATCATTAGAACGGCAGGATGAAGGGCTTTCGGAGCAAAATAATGTAATTGGCTATGATCTATGATTTAGAAGTTATTTAATTTTGAATAAAAAATGTCTCCTCTTGTTGTATAATATGACATCTGTCTAAAAAGGTTAAACCAACTGTTTAAAGGTGTATTTTAACACGACTCACTTATTTAAGGCCATGACATATGTACGTAGCTGTGTAAACTCACTGGAACTGCTGCTAAAGCTAAGCTAAATTAGTGATAAACCCGCTGTTTTTATCAGGTTCTTCACAATAAAAGTCAATAAAATAAAAGTCAGGCATGAGGTCATAATTCAGGATTTACACTAGCACTGAATGATTTGCAAAAATAATCTAATCGCAACTTTTTTCTCCCCCAATATTGCAATTAAATATGCAAATATCCTTCCGTCAATCTTATGCATTTTTTGACAAATTCAAGCTTTAATTAATTCTATAAATAAGACCATGTTCACTGAAAATAAATTATTTCAGAAGCAATTAATCCATAGTAGCATGAATCTGAATATGGGGGTGCAATAAGCTTTAAGCTATAAAGGAGGCGGCTGGGATGGGGGAGGTGAGGCTGGCTACCAGCTGATCACAGCTGGGGTATGACTTTCATGAAGTAACGCTAGGCTTCATCAGTTCTGTTTAGAATGAGCTAACTATTTTTGCTCATATTGCAAATGTGATGTCGTTTACTTTGTTTAAGGAGATTATCATTTTTCTCTCACTCATTTTGATTAAGAAAAACATACATACAGTAAAATATGAAAAGGAGGATTTTTATAAACCATTATAAAGAAATGACACTTAAATGTTTGTATAATGTGCATAAAATATCCGCAAAAAAAAAAAAAATTATTAAACTGGTATTTTGACACATTTCAAGTTAAAGAAATATTGCAACTTCTACAATTTGTAAATCACAGCAGACCATATTGTGGTTTGATCTAATTTGCGATTAAATGCCCAGCCCTAATTTACACCACTGGTGTGACCCGCTGCTGATCTTTAGTACAAGGGGAAAATATCAGCTGGATGTATAACACTTTTATTCAAATCTATCTAAAAAATAATCAACTGTTAATGTTCACTGTGGGTTTATTTAAAGTGGAAACACTAAAAATTCAGAGGAGTGAAAAACCACAATCTCCCCAAAGACGGGTCCTCACAGAGACATAAATTTGCTGTGTTTTTATAAGCTCCTTGTTATGTCTGTCCTTCTATTTCTGTTGTCACAAACATGTTGGTCCCACATCATGGGAGCCATTAAAAAGGAATCTAGCCTCGCTCCCAAAGACTCCTCTGTGTTCAAATGGTTTGTGTTTTATTAATGTGTGGAAAGATTAGAAAATAGACAAAAATATAACACCATTAAGCTAAGTTTAAGAGAAAATTATAAAATTGTGCACATGTACAGAGAGATAGCTGGACCATATAGCTCCCTGTTACAGGCAGAGCCCGGGAGGGTTCATGGATTCATGACTGATTGCTCCTGGTGGGGAAATCTGTGTGGGATTTTGTTTTTATTTTCTCCAGACAGAAAAAACACTCATGAGCTATTCTCTGAGCTCTTAGAGGAGGAAGACTGCGAGCGTGGGGGTGAGGAAGCTGACAGCAAGGCGAACACTCCTAAAAAATATTACAGTATACACACTCACCCACAAAATCTCCTCCTAGCCTAAATACTGAGGCGCCCACTGTTAAAGCCCGAGCATTAGGTGATGCAACGGACGCGAGACAAGCGAATCTGCTCTAGACAGGCGAATTAAACCATGACCTGTGGCCCCCTCATTGAGTAACATTAGCGAGCGCTTCCTGTGTGCAGGCACCACTCTGTTGACTGTTCATCATTGCCCGGGAAGGTGTACGGTAACACACTGTCCGACGCCCCACTTTACAATAACATGGCGGCAGACATGACTCCACATCTGTCAGAAGGATGTTTAAAAGGACTCATCATTATAACTCTTTATTTCGGGGATGGGTGGATGGGCGCGGGCTGATAGGAGGAGAGCCGTCTGGTTAACGTCCAGGTCTTCACTTTAACCAGCAACGCGGGACAGAAGCACGGACTCTGGCTAAGGAAGCCAAGATAAGCACTGCCCTTGGTCCGTTTGCCGGTCGATCTTAAATCATCGTCCATCACTCCCCAGAGTTCACAAACATCAGCATTCCCATCGCTCTCTTATCAACGCGCTTATCACGCCAATCAGTTATCTGGCGCTCTAGCAAACACGGGCTACCATCAAACACACACTCCTCCACACACAAACACAGACAAAGACACGCAAATGCACCAGGAAGACATGCAAGGAGCAAACTTCACTTCAGCACCAACATCTCAATTCCAAAAAAGTTTGGTCGGTGTGTAAAATATAACTAAAGACTGAAGCCAATGATTGTCAAATCTCATAAGCTCATATTTTATTCATATTTTTTTTATTTATTCAAAAAAACACATCAGATGTTAAACTGAGACATTTCACCATTTCAGGAAAATATTAGCTCATTTTGAATTTGAAGGCAGCAACACATCTCAAAAAAGTAGGAACGGGGCCATGTTTACCATTGTGGTCATCTCTTCGTCTTTTAAAAACAGTCTGTAAACGTCTGGGAAGTGAGGAGAGCGTCTAATGTAGGATTCTATCTGGGTCTTCTTTGCTGTTTTTTCCTTCTCTGATGCTCCAAATGTTTTCTGTTGGTTAAAGGTCTGGACTGCAGGCAGACCACTTCAGGACCCGGACTCTTCTCCTCTGAAGCCGTGCTGTTGTGATGGATGTGGTATGTGGTTTAGCATCATCTTGCTGAAACAGTCAAGGCCTTCCCTGACAGAGACGTTGTCTGGATGGGAGCATATGTTGCTCTGAAAGCTCTCTCTACTTTTCAGCATTCATAGTTGCTTTCCAGATGTTAGAGCTGCCCACGCCATAGGCACTAATGCAACCCCATACCATCAGAGATGCAGGCTTTAGACCTGAGCCAGGAGAACAAGCTGGATGCTCCCTCTCCTCTTTAGTCCACAGGACACGGCGTATGTGGTTTCCTCTGACCACAGAACAGTTTTCCATGTTTCCTCAGTCCATGTTAAATGAGCTTTGGTCCAGAGAAGACAGCGGTGTTTCTAGATCCTGTTCTCTCCATGATCCAGCTTTAACTGTCATTGGTGGATGGCACAGCCAACTGTGTTGACAGACAATGATTTCTGGAATGTTCCTGAGCCCATGCAGTGATTTCACTACAGAATCATGCCTGTTTTTAATGCAGTGGCCCCTGAGGGCCCCTTCAGCCTTGTCCCTTGCTCACAGAGATTTCTCCAGATTCTCTGAATCTTTTGATGATATTATGGACTGTAGATGGAGGGAGATCCAGAGTCTGGGCAATTTTACAATGAGGAACATTTTTCTGAAATTGTTCCACAATTTCTGGACTCAGTATTTTGCAGATTGTTGAATCTCTGCCCATCGCTGCTTCTGAGAGACTCTGCCTCTCTAAAATGGTCCCAGTCATGTTACTGACCTGTTAACAATTAACTTACTTAGTGTCAAAATTCTCCTCCAGCTGTTCTTCATAAGTCAAATTTACTTCTGCAGCCTTTTGTTGCTCCATCCCTACTTTTTTGAGATATGTTGCTGCTGTCAAATTCAAAATGAGCTAATATTTCAGTCAGGAACACTCATCATACATTTAACCATTTTATTGCAAAATAGATCTACAGTTATACTTTTTGGAGAAGGCTCTGATCTAAAGATGCTCCCTGGGTTAGTCAGCAGCATGTGTTGACTTTCTAGGGTAGAAACCCCATATGGATAGATACATTTATGACGATGTGTGGTAAATACTATAAAATTAGTTCACAAGCAATTAATCCATAGTAGCATAAATCTGAAAATGAGGGTGCAACAAGCATTATACCATAAAGGAGGAGGCTGGGGTGGAGGAGGTTAGGCTTTGCCAGCAGCAGCAGTATGGTGGATCAGCATTAATGCAGGCAGGGATAAGTGAAAAGTACATCATATTTAGGCCCCATCCACACAGAGATGAAAAGGAAATATTGCCGTTTCATTTTGAAAAAGTTTTCTGTAAAGATGGGATAGTTTCAGGAAATATCCGTGTAAGCACGGAACCACTGTAACGTTGCCACAGAAATACACCAAAAGAGGGAAGAAGATCACAGAAAACTGACACAAACTTCCTCCTAGTTGCCCCTCTGGTTGTTCTCCCCGTTGGATTTAAGAACATATGGTGTGTGCGTTTCGCAGTGGTGGTAAAGGAGCATTAGATTTTTCTGTAAAAGCCATAACAAGCTCAGTAGCTTCTGCAGCATGAACACACCGCTGTAATCCATCATTGTTGTTTTGGCCAGACCCGCACAGGCGTCTTCAGATAGAGCTACGCTATGTGTGACATAATCATTTCAAGAAAGATGCGGTTGGCCATCCACACGGAGACAAAACGGTAGTTGTTTATGGATTTATGCACTCTGGGACCTATTTTCAAAAAGTATCATTTATAGTCACTCAAAATGCCGTTTCCATGTGGATGATACGACAAAAACTTTTGCATGTACTCCTGAATTCGTCTCCGTGTGGACGGGTGTTGAGAGAAAGAGCTGATTGGCTGTGGGAGCTGGGAGCAGGTAATTAGGATCAGCTGGCTGTCAGCTGATCACAGCTGGGTGTCTGACTACGGTGTCTTACATGAACTTACGCCAAGCTTCATTTTTCATGAAATGGTTAAATGTCTCACTTTCAACGTCTGATATGTTGTTTATGTTCTATTGTGAACAAAAGTTTGGTTTATGAGATTTAACAATCCTTGCATTGTTTTACTTACATTTTGCACAGTGACCCAACTTTTTTGGAAGTTGGTGTTGTATAAGATAACCTGATTTAATTTTCAGCTTACTTCTAAATAAAGCCTTTCTACTATAAGAACATGTATGTTTGAGGGTTAATGCACGTGTTATTCTTACTTTTATTCCCAATCAGGGAGACGACAGGCTGGACGTCAGATTCCTCATTGGCCTTCTTCACCATGCTGAACCAATCCTCCAGATTCTCAAAACTCTGGTAATTTGTGATGTCATAAACCAGGAGAACCCCCTGCAAGAAAAAAGCATGAAGGGAAATAAATTCAAACAGATCATGTCTTCACTTCATGTGCCCACATATCAACATGAGTAATACTCAGGGAGCAAGGGAACAGTAGGTGGCACTGCTCCTCTTCTAAGATGAAGACAGACTCAGACAGAAGGAGACACAGTCACGAATAATCTCAGGTATCATACAGATCGTTTCAGTGTAAGACAGACTGTAAATTCATAAAAGGTTTTCTATAATAAAAGTTCCAGAAACCATTTCAGCTTAGTACCCATGGTCCAGAATTCACCGCAGAGCAGAGGTGTAGCTCCAACTATCTGAGCTAATGAATGAAGGCTGTCTGCCCTGAAGATATTTCCCTCCTCCCTGTGTAATCCCAAACACTGCATGCACAGCAGAAACACTCATGCAACAAAACCAGATCCGTGTCTGAGCAAACACTGGGCCGGTTTACACGGACACATAAATTAATCAGAGGGTAAACACAGATACAAGAGCTGTGGGCATGATTCAAGATAAATAATCACATGTCTCAACTGTCTGCGATTACCGCTCGGGCTTCTGCTGGAAATTAAGGTAAGCCGCGGTGAATGTCTCGACTTTTACTGCATGATGCAACACGACTGAAGGGGTGTCTGTTGCTTTTTGTTCGGCAGACACGCACTGTCACAACACGCGAGGTTGGTGACGACAGCTCATGCCTCCGACAATTACGGCCAGTCTCTGCTAACAGCCATGATTGATTACAGGACGCACAGTGCTGAACAATAGGTGTGAAAGTTCCATGAAACGCTGACGAGAAACTCCCTGAGCAAAGTGTCGTAATGTGGCAGTGATGTACGACATATTGCTTTAGAGGAGAGACGGTATAGGGAGTGCTACAGACATGGATGGAGTATGAGAAGCAGTATGATAGCGCAGAAACTGTAGAAATATGGCCACCTTTTCTAGTCTAAAGCCAGTTTAATAGCAGAAGTGTGCTTGCATGTAGTTGCCGCCATGTTCTATCTTCATTGCAGCCTCAGACGGAGCGAGATCTTTAAGTAAGCCTCTTCAAACAAGAGGCATTCTGGAGGTGACAGATAGCACTTGTCTGCAACAACAAGCAACCTGTCAACTCTCATGTCGCAGCAAAAACATCAGAAAGCTGGTTGTCCTTTAATCTACTGAGTTGTCTGATGTGTGTTAAATTTAAGTTCTTATTCCCAAACACTGTGTGCAAATACAAAATCATCCTCATTTCTTTAAGTCTGACTTAAAACATAAGAGACGCTGTGCTCACTAGGAATCCAAATAACAGTTTATTATGTTTTGGCTCTCGATGGAGGGAGTGGCAGGCTCTGAATGAAGCTGCCGAGGCTGTGATAACAAACCTGAACAGAGTCATAATACACTCATCTATTTTGTGCTTCCAGTAATTTTAAACAAACATCTACAGTTATGAAAGACTGCAGAGTAGAAGTGCTGCTGAGTCTTGCAATAACCACACTCAGATGATAACTTGGGAGTGTTGTGCTTATTCCCTTTTATGTAGTTGTAAATGCATGACTAACATGCCTCTGTTTTTAATGTTCCTGCCTAACACCATAACATCACCTACATAAAAGGCATTTTAATTTTGCATTTTAGATCACAAGTCAACATTTTCCTTTGCAAAGGTTCCTTCACAATAAAACAACTTTACAGTAGTTATGTCAATTTAAAATCTTTATACTAGCCCGTACACTGAGATCCTCAGGCAGGGGTCTCTTAACTGTCCCAGGAGCCGGCTGAAATCTAAAGGGGACAGGACTTCTTCAGTCAGGGCCCCGGGGCTCTGGAACTCCCTGCCTTAGGAAATCTGATTGGCTGAGTCACTGACTTCTTTTAAATCTCTTCTTAAGACGTACTTTTATCAAAGAGCCTTTCTTGATTTTTCTCTAGGTTTTTTTTAAGATTTATTTTGGGTGTTTTTGTGCCTTTATTAGCTAGAGCAATGGTTCTCAACCTTGGGGTCGGGATCCCCTTGGGGGCCGCGAGACACTTGGGGGTCACCAGATGCCTTAAAAAAACTAAGAATATTTTTCAGATGACACTGTTGCTACTTTACACCAATTTTACCAAATGTTAACCCTTTTCATCACTTCTTAACACCATTTATGCCAATAGTAGCATGTTTTTGCCAATTAAAACCCATTTTTGTCTATTTTAAACCTTTTACATACACTTTCATGCCGCCATTCTGCACTTGCACTTTACCATATTACACTAATTGCACTTCAACAACATACCTCAAAAATTTTTAACATACAGTACCTCAAAAATTTTCTTTTTTTCAATACACCTCTGGCATACTGTGAATGTAAATATTCCATCCTGCATAATGCAGCTACCCACTGTCTGTCTGTCTGTTGTGTCTACTGCTATTTTGTTGATGTCTGTGTGTCCTATTATGTTATATGATGTGTGTTAAGTGATATTTGCACATTTGGAGCTGGGGAAATGAAATTTCGATCGTCTGTGTAGGCTAATTCATTTTTTACATGGCCTGATTGACAATAAAGTTTACTTTGACTTTGACTTTCTGCCTATCATTGCCTCTGTTTACCCATTATTGCCTCTATCAACCCCTTTTTACACCCCTTTTTTGCCCATTTCAACCACAGTTAACCCACTTTTGCCAGCTGATATCAATTTTTCATCCCATTCCACCAAATTTCCACCAATTTTTTGTACTTTAAAGCCATTTCTTCCACTTTTGAATCCCCTTTTACCTCTTTTTTTGTGCCTATTTTTACCACTTTAACCCATTTTTGGTTATTTTTTGCCACTTTCATTTAATTTTTGCCACTTTAACCCTTTTTTTGCCACTTGTAACTCATTTATGTTCTTTGAAAATCTAATTTCCCCACTTTTTCACCATTTTTTGCCATTACTAACTAATTACAGCAACTTTAACCCCATTTAAATGTTTTTAACAAAAGATTTTTTCATCTAAAGAAGGATAAATGAATAAATAAAGATATTTGTTTCTTTGATAAGAGTGGTTATTAATCCCCTTTATCCCCCCTTATGGATGGTCTTGTCTGCACATGACTATTCTTGAATGTTCCTGGCTGTCCAACCACCTTCAAGTACAGTGGGGGTCCCCGGTCTGTGGCACCTTTATTTTGGGGGTCGCGGGCTGAAAAGGTTAAGAACCCCTGAGAGAAGGACGGTGGATAGACTCGGAAACAGTGGTGAGAGTTGGGAGAGACATGCAGCAAAGGGCCACAGGCCGGATTTGAACCCGGGGCGCCTGCACCTTAAACCACTCAAAGATTATTATTTTTATTATTATTTTTATTTTTATTATTATACTGAGGTATAGACTGGTTTTCTTCATGCTCCATGTTTAAGGAATGAAAAGCTTCCAGAAAGCAGAGGAAGAAGCTGCAGAAAAAGGTGCATGAAGCACCAGAGAAATTGGCTTTAAGTTTTATTATGGATGCACAATATTATGGGCATGGTATCGGTAGATATTAGCTTAAAAAGTAAAAAGCATCAGTATCAGCAGATGTGAACATTTCTGCCCATATTTACAGCTGATATGTCAGCCATGCATATTAGACATGTTCCAGTGCCATTTGTCCCTTCCTGATACTGATCCCAGTACCAAAGTGTTGTGTATCGACCACCACTGAGTACTGATCCGATACTGGAGTAAACTTTCTAGAATGACTGTGCCGGGGAAAAGTGCCACAAATGAAACTGTAATTTAATTTCTCTGTGACACTTAAAGTTGTTTTTTCTGCTCATTATTGTGAGTTTTACTGCTGAATATTAAAATAACAATGACACAGAGGAGCAGCACAGCGGCTAAAGAAGCTGCGATGTATGATTCAAAAGTTATTTAACTTCTAATAATCTCGGTCGTATACAGTTCCAGTCTGGAAGGGTTTTCTTTTACAAATGCAGAGAATAGTAAATGTCATGTTGTCTCCAAATTTTGCTGCTAAGTGGGTTTGGTTCTTTTTCACTGCTTTAAAAACAGTAGTTTGTGTGTAAAGTGTTTTTGAGCTGCAAAAAATGTCTGGCTTCTAACGCTAACAAATAATGAAGCAAAATATAAAGTTAAACAAAGTGGGATCGGATCGGTGCATGTACTCACTGTAACCAATGACCACATTTCCAGCAGTCAGACGTAGTAATCAGAACAACTCTCATACATAAAGGTGGTATAAATCATGTGTCAGTCTTAAGTATCAGCAAACAGCACAACTGTACCATCAGGCATAGGTGGTAGTCTAGGACTCCACACACTAAAAGAGGTCCAGCATGAGAGAATAAAGCCCAGAACGCAAAACAGCTACTAGATTGTCTACTTCCTCTCTTGGGCTCTCTTCACACTGAAGACACTTGGTATTTTTACAATAAAAAGCAGTGAGTATATCGGTCACAGCTGACATGAGTGTAGAAATATCAGATATCAGCTCACCCCTAATTTTAATGTTAGTGTGTGTGTTCTTACATGAGCTCCATATACGTATTTGTCCAGCATTTTTCCTCCTAGCGTTTGGCCTCCGATATCCCACACCTGCAGGGTGACGTTCATATTTCCTGTAGGAGAAACAGAAGAAGAAATACCTTAGTTTTAATGAGTGGCAAACCCCAGAATGCTGGAGATGTAAGAACAAGTAAGGTAAATTTATTCATATGTCATAGAGTTTCCCTAAGATCTAAGACTTCTGGTCCTGTTCCTCCTCCTGAAGCAGAATGGCTGCAGACTGCACTGATGCTAGGACATTAGCTAATTGTTTCAGAGTGGCAGGCTACCTCTGCCCCCCTCTTTTTTTTGTTTGAGATATGTTTTGGGGCTTTTTAGTGCCTTTATTGGACAGAGGAGGACAGTGGATAGAGTTGGAAATGGGAAGAGAGTGGGGCAAAGGACCACAGACCAGATTCAAACCTGGGCCACCAGCGCAAAAAAAATAGGCGAAAAAGGGGCAAGATTTATTTAAAATATTAGTTGCAGCTGGCAAAAATGGTCAAAAGACTGTAAAAATGTGGTAAACAATGAGTGAAAGGAGGCTAAAATGGACAGAAGTGGCAACAATGGAAAAAGGCAGCTTAAATGGGTGAGAAGGGGCAAAACATGGCAAGACAGGGGAAAAAAATTGCGAATAGCAAAAGCAAAAAAAAGAAAATAATTTTTTTTAAAAGGTGAAAAGGGGCAAAAGAAGTGGCAAACTTGTGCTTAAAAAGCTGTAAAAATAGATTAAAAGTGGCAAAAAAAATGGGGAAAAACTGCAATAAACGGAAAAATACAAACAAAAATAAAGGTCGACATTTAAGCCAACTGTGCAAGAGTAGAAAACAAACTGATTAATGTGACTTATAATGTATAATTTCTGAGGTTAAAGTTGACCTTTTTAATGTTTTCTGGGGGAATAATATTTAAAATGAAGACATAAAAGAGCCACAAATCATCACAAAAGAGCCACGCGTTGCGTATCACTGTTCTATACAGTCTAAATGGGTTTTAAAAAAGTAATTTGTGGGTTTTTATCCTGGATTTGTTTCTGTTGTTTTAATAAAGCTTAGAAATCATGAGTCAGCTGTAACTGGAGCCTGTATTTTTGGTAGGAGATTCATACAATAAAAGTCAGCGTTGTTGATGTGCATGATGGAAACAATAAATCAGACATTAATCTTTCATGCTAAGCACTTTTGCCTGGCAGGTCACCCACACCTCACATCCAAGAATATCCAGCCCAGTGATCAGGAGCATGAATAGGTATGTGTACCCTCTAATTTAAGCATTCTTATTTACCCTGGTAGCAGAAAAACTGCTTCTCATTAGCCTGGGAAGAGCTGTTTTCATGCCGCCATGTTCTGCCAAGTTCAGGGGTGATGAGAATTACGTGCTGTTAGTGAAAATAGCAATAATTAAACAGAAAATTCGGGCAGAAGAAGCCTCTCTTGTCCTTATGTTTGGAGAAAGAGGAAAAATGAGGTTAGGAGGAAGAAGAGCACAAAAACAAACGCATATTTTCTTCCTCTGGAAAATGAAAGGGGTGGCTGAAGAAGAGGAAGAGGGAGGACCAGGCAGCTAGGAGGTTATGTTGGTGGGATGAGGGCCCGGCGCTGGGCTGGAGCGGCGATGGGGAGCAGAGCGTACGCTGTGGACATGGCTGGACGACTCAACCCCTTCATAAGCCCTCTTTTAAAGCAGAGGAAGGAAACGCTGAGGTTCACAGTCACTACATCTAGACTATACAGTGTCAATGTAAAGCTACACTGAGGAGTGCGATGAATAACGCTCCCTAGTGTTATAGAGAGCCATCCCCACCCATCAGCCATGTCTGGACACTGGCTTTATTTATGTTTGAAGGGATTCATGCTGACTCAACAGATTTGATATTTTACATGTCACAGCCGTGTGAGAGTGTAGCAGCCATTTATACCAGGAATGTCCTCTTAAAGCAGGGGTGTCCAAGCTATGGCCCGGGGACCAAATGCGGCCCGCAGTACAATTTGGATCAGCCCTCGGCAAATTCTTTAAATGAAATGAAACATGGCCCATATTTTAACATGAAGCTTGTGCTTGACTGTATTCCACTTCATAGTTTCAGCACAAGGTGCTGCTAGCATGCTAATTCTGTAAACAAACATCTTGACAAGAATTTATTGATGTGTTTTTTTGTGACTAAACTGAGACAACAGTACACAGTAAACACAATGGCGGCCAAAATAAAAACAATATTTTGCTTTCCAACTCCTTGATGGTTATGGCTGCAAATATCAGTGCCATTAGCATTCCAGGGGTGGAGCCAGTGGCAGCTAGGGCCACAGGGCCCCCTAAAATCTAGGACTGAGCGATTTGGGAAAACAATCTAACCGCGTTTTTTTTTCTAATATTGCAAGTGCGGTTTGATAAGCGATTATTTCAAGTTCCTCATCTCATGCATCTTACAACTAAAGCAAGCAACAATTCATTCTATATGATATCCAGCACAATGTTAGATTAAATATGGCAGAACAATTTTTTTAAAAATATCAAATTGTGATGATATTTTACTCAATTTGCACATTTGAATTGAACTGTTGTATCAAAGGGAATGATCATTTTTATACAAGGCTCAACAGTGCGAGCGTTTCACTCGCATTTGCGCCTAAAAATAGATGTGAGCGAACTGTAAAAAATATTTAGGGGCACATGTGTGCATAAAAAAATCAGCCAAAGCAGCCAAAGGAGAGATCCATGGAGGAGAGACGCTTTGCTTGGCCTCTTTGTAGCCATAGCAACATGTCGTCGTCCGTGCTAATTTATTCATCTCATGTTAAGAACGACATGTGGGACAGCTCACTGTCTTGCTGGCTGCTCATAATGCCCCAGTGCAAGAGCAGAAACCCCAAGACAGCGTAATTCAGTGTTTTATCATTGTTTATGTGGAAAAAAGACCAGTGGAAGGAGCTGGATTTCCCCGTTTCTTCTTCTTCTACGCCGGCTTTTCTTCTTGGTCACCGTTTGTTTGTGACTATAGCGCCCCTAATGGACAGAGGCTGTAGGTGTTCAGACGCTTTAATCCGTTTGGCCAAGAGCAGTGTGAATGCAAACCAAACCAAAGCAGACCGAGTCCCCCGGACGATACAAAACATGCAAAATGACACCTATTAGTCTCTTAGAACGACTTCGACTGAAGTTGCCAAATTTTAAGTAAATTTAAAGTACCAAAATTAATAACATTAAAGACAAAATTAAGTTGAAATACTTTTTCAAAACTTGATGATTTTACCTTTTTGTACATTTTGTATACAAATTCATTAAATAATTTTGCTTATAAATGTCTATTTGCATCGCATTTATTATGGAAAACACATTATTTGATCAATTTTCATTCTGCCCCTAAATTTCTTTATGTGCTCCTAACTTCCTAACTTTTTCAACTTAGGAGCACATGTGCTCCTTGGGAAAAGAGTTAGCATCAAGCCCTGTTATATAATTCTCATATTTAACCCTTTACCTACTGAGCCGGCACTGTGTTTTATACGTCTGGAGTGTTATTACCGTAACTCTGTCAAAGTTTGTCCGATCAGAAAAATTCCAATGGTGTTGGAAAGCTGAGAATTGTGGGCATGCGCACATATATGGTTCATTATGGTACTCACAACCATATGACATGGGCATTCATAGCAAAACACCAGAAGTATCGCGAGACCGCTACACGGATTCTCAACACCGTAACTCCTCGAAAGTTTGCTCAATCTAAAAAATATCAACGCTGACAGAGAGCTGAGAATCTGTGATTTCTGGCGATATATGATGTGTGGTAAATATAGTACGGTAATGTCAAACAGCACCGCGAAAACAGCAGCTTTGGCAGAAGACGAGTGAGAAAGGAGAGTGAAGGAAGAGAGGAAAAGGAGAGCGAGCTAGAGTGGTGGTTTGTTTTCAAAAAATAGCATTACATAGTGGCATTTGTGCGTGTCTGTCATGTGCAATAACAATATGTTACTGAGAATGTTGAGGATGCATTTTTCCACCTTTATTTGCACTAATTGTCTCCTATGTATATAGTTATCTTTTGCACTGTGTTTTGCACACCCAGAGTCCTAGACTCCAAAAATGGAAAGAAATATGTATAGCTGCGAATCACATTTAGGCATACTTCATCACTAAGCATTATATTGATTTTCCAAACTCTGATATACCTCACCTTGTGGATATTAAAGTGGTGCCAACATCTTTATATATATGAAGTTGGGACACCCCTGTCTAAAGTGATATAAAGAGAGTGCAGCCTATGCGTTAGAGTTTGTTAGAAGTTATCAGGAACACTTCCCCTGTAGCCGCTCCCATTCAGCGCCTGTACCTCACTGGTTTGGCAGAGACATCTGGAGGAGGTATTGTTATAAAAAGCACACACACAGGAGGCTGTTGTGTGCCAGTCGGCCTCGCCTCACCTCTCCCTGCGTTGGAAAATGTACATTAACTTTGACAAGCTGGGCCTTCATGGTGAGAGGGGCCAACGCTGGCTATATGCTCCTCTCCCCCCCCCGCTGCAAAAGACCCTAACAGCCCCACCGAGACCCATAGAGCCACAACCTCTCCGATACGGGCCAGGGTGGGGGTCCTAGTTTAGGACCACCCACCTAGCAGAGCCACCCTCCTCTTCATCAGCTCATCAACACCCAATTCCCCAGAAAATGGGCTATTTAACAACTCCGATGTTGGCCTTGGTGTTGTTGCTGCTCCTGTGATTCAGGCATCTGTGCGCTGCATTCAAACTTTTCACACTGAGAGATCGGCGAGGGTTTCAGGGGAGAAACTTACTGGAAAGAGAGGTCAAACGATTAATAGCATTTGTTCGAGTTCACATTAGGAGCTGAGAGCAGCCTGTGCTTATGGTTGGCTCTTTTCATCCCGACTTCACCACAACATTTTTGGGGGTTTAGTTCTCCTAAGCCTCATGAGCTGAAACTGACACAAAATCAAAACACAACCCTGCAGCCAACTCACAAACCGGCATAACTTTTACTTTTAGCACTTAATTCGCCCTCGCTTAATGTTGTTTTATTAGTAATGAAAGAATGGAAGCACTTTGCAGATTTCTGGAGCTTAGGCACTGGCAGAGTTTTCAAGATGTAATTTAAAATGCTGAAAATCCTCAGTTTCACAGGGTAGGAAGTAAAAATGGATCGCTTTCTTCTAAATATAGCATCAGTCAATAAACATGATTTTACAGATCTGAGGGGGGACAGAGTGTGGCTTTATTCCTGCGGGTTCAACATAAACAAATAGGAACATGAATGTTTTATGTGGTGCAGGACAAAGATCGGTTGAACTCGGGGACCGGTGAAATGGATATAAAATGTTAATGTATTTACTCTGAACTGTGCCCGCAGGATTATGAGCAGGGCTCGCTCGTTTGGACATAAGCTGTCCATTGGCCTTGTGGAGTCCAGAATAAAAAAGTGTGCTGTTTGCTCAGGAGAGAAGAGCCTTCAGAGCGAATAAGCCTGAGAAGTGGCAGACACTCTACAATGAGGAGCTCCCAGAAAAGACACATTCAGTAAAGGTGAGGAACAAACTGGGCCTCTAAACCAGGGGTGTCAAACTCAAGGCCCGGGGGCCAAATCCGGCCCGTGGTGCAGTTAAATCCGGTCCACCAGATCATATGATATTCTTATTAGAACTGGCCCACCAGTATGAGGTCTTCAGACTTCCTCCAGAATAAAAATGTAAACTCCACCTTGATGATTTAGAATATCCTCTCTGAGTCCTACAAATTAGAAAAAGGAAACAGTAAATATAATTTGAAACAAAGTCAGAAATGTAGGAGAAATTTGTGTTTTCTCTATATTTTCAATTTTGCATCTCACAATTGTGACTAAAAGGTATGGTTTTGACTGTTTATTTCATATTTTCACCTTTACATATCATAACTTTTACTTTTTAGCTCATATTTTTACCTTTTAGATATATAATTTAAATTTTTAAACCCTATTTTGTCCTTTTAAAGTCATGATTTGATTTTTATCTCATGTTTTGACCTTTTTTCAACTCCTAACTTTGACTTTTATCTATTTTTTTACCTTAAATGCTCATGGTTTTTTACTTTATTTCATATTTTGACATTTTAAACTCACGATTTCAATGTTTATCTCCAGTTTTGATTGTTAAATATCATGATTTTGAATTTGATCTCCCTTGTGCTGACCATTTCAACTCATATCTTTCCCTGTTATGTCATATTTTGACCTTTAAAACAAATGATTTTTAATATTATCTCATTTTTTGACTGTTAAAAATCATAGTTTCAGTATTCTATCTCATATTTTGCCATTTAAAAACATTATTTTGACTTTAAATGTCATTTTTTTACCTTTAAAACTTTTAAGTTTGACTTTTTATCTCAGATTTTGAGTTTTTAACTGATCATGTTGACCTTGAATTCTCAAAATAAATGGGGGAAATGGTCAAAAAGCAGCAAAGAGTGGCAAGAATGCTGAAAACAGTTAACCTGACATGTCAGATGGATTTGTTTCACACATCCATCTGGGAAAGCTTCAATAGGAAACGTTTGAGAAGAGGCAGAGGCTTTGAAAAAGACTTGGAGTGTGATTGGATGAACGTTCTGTCTGTCACATCTCCACTGACCAATCAGAGCAACAAAACACATGACGTAGCCGCCATCAAGCTGCGCGTGCGCAGCTACTAAGGAATAACGCGAAACATGGCGACTGTAGACATGTCAGTACTCGACTTTTGTGGTTTTTGAAAAGAAAACAACTCACTGCTGTTCTTTGTTCTTCTTTTAACGAAGAAATGTCATCAAGTTCTGATAAAACTGGCGCTTTAGCAGCATCCACGCTTCAGAATCTCTGCTGTGATGGAGTTTGACACCCCTGCTCTAAACGGTAAAGGAGGAAGGAACAAAACCTGAAATCTGAGGAATACAAATATGCCAACGGTCTCTTTGTTAGACTTTTCTTTAAAATACTTCTTTTATGAAAACGTTAAAGGGCTCTATGCAAGATTTAGAAAAGTATCAGTGTAGCGACACCGCCGGCCATTAGGGGCACTACAACAGCATCGTGTTGCTCGTCCACGACGGCGCGCTCCTTGCTCATGAACGAGCCTCCGGTTTATCAGCTGATACACACGCAGACCAAGGTGATTTACCGGCATCATGTATACAGAGGAGGTAAGTGAAGAAACACCTAAAAGATCCAACAACTAAAAATGAAAATGAATAAAGTATATTTGAACCTCTTCTGCGGACACGGCACAAATGCGATTAAAAAAGGACGATATTTTCGCGACCATTTCTATGAATGAATAACTTCGCTACTTAGTGCAGCATTGACCAATTTTATTGTAATGTGTGATGTGTATTGAATGGGATGCATTTTACAGCAGAAGCAACAGGCTAACATTGCGTAGCTCTGATAATGGTGCCTCAACCACGGATATCAGATAGCTGACATTATGTGTTGAAGATATTTTATGAACTAAGTATCAAAAAATAAACTCAGTAAGTTGAGTCCAGTGCCAGGAAGCAAGAAAAAGATGCAATATTATCCGGAAAACACTAAATGAGCAACGTGACATTCTCGTTGTTTGGATAGCATCTTTTTAAGCAAGCTAACGTGATGTAGCATAGGGTTTCTACAATATAAAACACTACTTTGTATTTCATGGTCCGGGGTGATGCTTTACCTTTTCCACAGTAAGACGGCCATCTCTGGATCAGTATTTATCCCGAGCGTAGCTCCCTCTGTTTCTCAAATGATCCATCGATATTTGTCCTCCATTTCCCCCTGCCTCGGTCACACTCTCTCTTAGCAGCAGGTAAAAATGTCTCAGTTTTTCCATGTTTTCCTGGAGTTTGTGTGGGTGTTTGGGCTGAGCTAGCCGGTCGTTTACTCGCGGAAGCAGCCTTCTCCATTCAACACGCCGTTGTCAGGTATAAACAGAACAACGGGGTGCGCGCATTACACAGTACGCGACGTCACTTCCGTTGAGATTTCGCGGAAAATTCGGCCCGAGTTCTTCACAGAGAAATGACTCCACAGGCTTATACAGGCAAACAAGGAAGACATAAAGAGCCTCATTCTTCACATCTGGAAAAAGTGCACCATTATATACTCAAAAGTGTGAAGTTTTAAAGCAACAATCTTACATAGAGCCCCTTTAAGTATAAATCCCAAATTAACAGTCAGACTAGTCCATCCTCAGCATGAACAAGTCTACAGGAAATCACTGCCAGCGTCTAAAACACAAGTAATGTTGCTGAGTCTCTGAAAAAGAGAGCGCTCCCTAAAGATTATAAAGGTGTCTCACCTGGAAGGCTTATTCTCTTCAGAAAGAAATCCAGGCCGATGGTTTGTTTGTACTGCTTCCCAAAGGCCTCCTGTGCAAACCTGGTGGCGAGTGATGTCTGAAACAGAGACACAAAGGGAGAGACGCAGAATGAGAGCCAGAAGAGCTGAAGTAATCAGCAGGTCTGAAATAAGACCTCATTTACAGCAGGTAACTTTCTAATGTTTGCAGAATAAATAAAACGTGTTTTAGTGCATATTACTTTAGTAAAAATAGTCCTTTAACATACATGATTCAAGATACTGAAGCACGCCTTCCAAAGAAAATACACAACAGAAGAACTTCTTTAGAAAGTTGTATTTCACTGGTGCACAGAGGTAGAAAAAGGTTGCTTTCACAGACACTAGAAGGACACCAAAGAAAGTTTTTAACTTTATTTCTCTTTAACATTTCTAAAAACACAAAGGTACAATTGTGAGTCTCATTCACAACAGTTTTATTTAATGCAAAGTCTGAGATCAGTTTCACCGTAGCATTCCTCACTTCTGATGCTTGATAGTATGAATTAGGACTTGGAAATTCATCGCAAATTAGATTAAATCACAATATGGCCTGCTGCAATTTACAAATCAGAGAAGTTGCAATATTTCTTTAACCTGAAATGTGTCAAAACACCAGTTTAATAAATCAATTTTTTGCAGTGGCAGAGATTTTGCACATTATGCAAACATTCAAGTGTTTTTTATAATGGTTTAAAAAAATCTTCCTTTTTATGTTTTATGTCTGTTTTTCTTCATCAAAATGAGTGACAGAAAACTGATAACGCCCTTAAACAAAGCAAATGACTTCACATTTGCAATACGAGCAAAAAATGGCTCATTCTATCTAAAACTGATGAAGTCTAGTGTTATTTCACTAAAGTCATACCCCAGCCCTGATCCGCTGGTAGCCAGCCTGACAAAAAAGTGGAGAAAAAGTGGCAGAAATGGGCAGAAACAGGGTGAGAGGTCACAAAAAATGACTTAAGTAGGTGGCAATAATTTTTTTTTTTTTAAAGCAGCAAAAACATGGCAAAAAATTAGTGAAAAATAACTAAAATTGGCAAAAAAAAAACAGAAAGTTGGGAAAAATGAGTGAAAAATAACTAAAATTGGCAAAAAAAAAAACAGAAAGTTGGGAAAAATGAGTAAAAAATAACTAAAATTCACAAAAAGCGGCAAAAAGGTGGGGAAAAATGAGTGAAAAATAACTAAAATTGGCAAAAAGCTGCTAAAAGGTGGGGAAAAATGAGCAAAGAATAACTAAAATTGGCAAAAAGCTGCAAAAAGGAAGGGGAAATTGGAAAAAAGTGACGTATAATGGCAGGGGCACCTTAAATGGGTAAAAAGTGTCAAAAAGGGGAAAAAATTGTGAAAAGCAGGATGAAAGAGGCAAAAAGGGTAAAAAAAAAAAAAAAAAACGGGCAAAAAATTGCAAATAAGGGAAATGGAAAAACACAAACAAAAAAAATAAGGTTTAACAATTAGGACATTGCAATGTATAATCCTGAGGTCAAATTTCCCCTTTTTTATGGTTTTCCGGGGGAATATTTCAAATTTAGACACAAAAGAGCCACATGTGGCTCTAGAGCCTACGTTGAGTATCACTGCTCTTTAGTACAGGCAGGTGTTGAATATTTAACTTAGTTTATCATAAGATCAATTAACTCCAAAATTTTAAGACCAGGAAACGAGTTAACACCTATTCCAGATGGGACTAAACCCACTTGGACAGTGTTAAATTTAACGCTCTGAATGTGCCATATGTGAAGTTATAAAACTTCTGAAAATGCACTGAATAAAGCTTGGAGAAGTCCTGACTGACTGGACGGCACGCTGATGTCACCGTCCGTCTCCTCCTCCGCTGTCTCACGGCTCCGCCACCGCTCTGACAGCCAAAATCAACGTGAATTACAAAAACAGGTGTCGCTGCATGTGTCACGTCTCCAGACTGCAGACCCAGTAATTGCCACAAATTATAAAAGCTCCATCGCTGTCGCTGTCGTGTTTCAGGGAGAAAAAAAACACAGAGTGTTAGGAGCTCTCCTGAAATCCATGGGAATTCAAAGCACAGACTTGACACGCCAAGTTTAATTCATTTTGATGGATGAGGACAGGAGGGAAAAAAATGAAGTGCTGAACGTCTATTAGCTATCTTTAGAGCGGCGTGCTTACATAAACACAACACAGACGTGAAGCTGTGGGATTCCCTGAGTGTTCATGTGGCAGCAAATGCATTTTAACGTCGTTCTTGACAATCTCTGAGGGTAAAAGGATTTACAACTAAATACTTTTTCTCAGTCAACCAAGCTTTCACTTAAGTTGAAGCACTTATCTGCTTCAGTTTGCCAAATAGTCTTTAATACAGCTTGGCTTCTTTCTCCAGGGAAGATAAAGTGAGATGCAGACTTTTTTCTTTTCAATAAAATCCTTTTTGCTGTGTAACCCTGTCATTTGCAAATGGCTTTCTTGATTTCCTCTGAGGTGTAACAGAAAGTTTTATCCGCCTAACTCGTGTAAAAGCTCACTCACCTTCAGGTTTGTTTAATTCTAGCCTGCCGAGCGTGTCACAGGCTTAAGAGTGACTGAAAAATTACTAGAGGTGACTGACGCAACAAGGAGAAAATCGGCCATTTAAGTAGCCCAAACAATC
Organism: Cheilinus undulatus; assembly: GCF_018320785.1. Lineage (NCBI taxonomy): Eukaryota > Metazoa > Chordata > Actinopteri > Labriformes > Labridae > Cheilinus > Cheilinus undulatus. Next base: position 1,838,012 of record NC_054874.1, on the reverse strand, counting down.
ACTGACAACACAGGAATAACAAGCTCGGACAGCAAAAATGTATTCCACATGCTGGCGTTGGCCCACTCGGCCATTTGTCTTGGCATTCCAGTAGCTTGGCTTTCCTCCCTGAACGTAGCCCTTTTTTTCCAGCGTACAATTGGAACTAACCAGCGAATGTAAAAGCTGGCGTAATCCTGACACTCCAACAGAGAACAGCACAGGGTCACCCATCATACCAATGCCGGGAAATGGGGGAAGTTCTGCTGTAACAAGAAACTTAGAGGATGAAAAAAATATGGCATGCTGACTGAATCCATGTGATGCAACTCATAGGAGAGATGCAGGGCAGTTTCTGAGGCGCTGTATCAAAACCTCCCTCCTTTAACAGGAGAAAATAAACGCTGGTTATCTGATGGAGAGTGGCGGGTATTCATAGCTAGATCAGTGATACTCAACGCTCTTTTTTAATGATTCGTGGCTCTTTTATGTCTCAGTTTGAAATATTACACCTCCAGAAAACCTTTATGAATGGAAACTATGACCTCAGAAATTATCCATTACAGTCACATTAATCAGCTTGAATCCCCACATTAATACAGTTGGCTTTAATTTTAAACCTTTATTTTTTGTATGTATATTTCTTATTGTCCTTATTGGCAATTTTTAACCCATTTCTACTGCTTTAAGCCCACTTTTGCCATTTCTTTTTGCCATTTTTTACCCATTTTTACTACTTTCTCCCATGTTTGCCACCAGATTTTTGCCTCTTTTATCCTGATTTTTGCTATTTGCATTTTTTTCCCTTGTTTGCCATTTTTTGCCCATTTAAGTCGCCTGTTGTCCATTAAATGCCACTGTTTTCTAACCTTGCAAAGCAGATCGATACGCCCGTTTCCTTGTTTCTCACTGGTGAATCCATCTTGCAAAGCTCCCATCTGAACTGTTTTGGCCTGGTTAGAAAGTGACAGGACCAGGGAGCAGGTGGCCTAGTGGTTAAAGGCGCTCCCCATGTACGCGGGCGGCCTGGGTTCAAATCCGGCCTGAGGCCCTTTAACGCATGTCTCACCCCCACTCTTGATCCTGTTTCTGACTCTATCCACTGTCCTCCTCTATCTAATAAAGGCACAAAAATAAATCTTTAAAAAAAAAAAAAGTGACAGGACCAATCAGCGACGAGGGGCTGTACTTTCAGGTGCAGCAGAGTCATGACGTAAACAAGCAGCAGCAAGAGCTGGTGCAGTTATGGAGAAAGAGATTAGCGTGGATGCTGCTAAAGCGCCAGTTTTATCAGAACTTGATGACATTTCTTCGTTAAAAGAAGAACAAAGAACAGCAGTGAGTTGTTTTCTTTTCAAAAACCACAAAAGTCGAGTACTGACATGTCTACAGTCGCCATGTTTCGCGTTATTCCTTAGTAGCTGCGCACGCGCAGCTTGATGGCGGCTACGTCATGTGTTTTGTTGCTCTGATTGGTCAGTGGAGATGTGACAGACAGAACGTTCATCCAATCACACTCCAAGTCTTTTTCAAAGCCTCTGCCTCTTCTCAAACGTTTCCTATTGAAGCTTTCCCAGATGGATGTGTGAAACAAATCCATCTGACATGTCAGGTTAACTGTTTTCAGCATTCTTGCCACTCTTTGCTGCTTTTTGACCATTTCCCCAGATTTTAGCCCATTTTAGTCACTTTTTCACAATTTTTTTTCCATGTTTTTGCGTGTTTTTGGCCATTTTTTGCCAACTGTAACTTTTTTGGTAACGTCTCACCTATTTTTGCAACATTCTGCCCTATTTTGCCACTTTTTCATTATTAACCACCTTTAAGTTATTTTTGTTGCTACTTTATTCAGTTTTTTCCACATTTTTGCCACTTTCACCATTTTTTTTTGCCACTTTTTGCCCATTTAAGCTGCCTTTTGCCATTTAATGCCCCCTTTTCCTATTTTGTTTACCCATTTTTGCCACTTCTTTTTGACCCTCTTTTCCCCATTTTTGCCCCGTTCACATTTTTTTCACCACTTTTTGCTCATTTAAGCTACCTTTTCCCATTAAATACCACTTGTTTTCTCTTTTTTTGCCAATTTTTGCAACTTCTTTTAGCCACTTCCATCCCATTTTTGTCCATTTGTCATAATTTTTTGCCCATTTAAGCTACCCAAATACCACTTGTGTTTTTGCCCTATTTTGCCACTCTTGACTGCTTTTTGCCCATGTTAAACACTATTCTCTACATTTTTTGCCACTTTTGGACCACATTTCCCACCTTTAAGTTATTTTTTTTCGCCACTTTAATCAGTTTTTGCCACTTTTCACCACTTAGATTGTGGCTCTTGCAAAGGTATTTTTCAACAGTTTGGCTCTTTGGTTGAGTAACGCTGAGCTAGATGCAGAAGTCTCCTTTAATGTGTGGGAGCTGTTTCTATAAAGCCTCTTTTTACCTTGTGGGTAAGAGAACAGCAAATAGTCAGAAAAACTGAGAGGCTTATAACTCAGGCAGAAAAACAGACGTGTGTTTAAGTCGGTCCCAGCACCTTAAGAACCTGGCAAAATGTGAGAGTCCGTATTTTAAAAACATGGCGCTCAGGTGGACAAGCCTTCCCACATCTCCCTGTATTTCTGAATGGACAACCAACCACAAGCAAAAATACCGCCCAAAAGGCTGTCCAAGAAAAACTGATCCGATTGCAATTTGCCGAGCAAATTGACATTAATAAGGGGGGAAACAGCATTCAAGATGTCAGTCAGTGCTGCCGGCTCAAAATGGGGGGCAGGGCTCCTGTTTTCTGCCCAGAACAGACAAGCAGGTAAGTCATTCAGACAGTGACGAGCTGGCAGCACCGTGGGGAGGGTTATTAATGTAGCGTATCTACTGGGAACTGAGTTGTGTGTGTTCTCTAATCCCCCCTCCCCAAAAAGAAAATGTCAACTTTCCAGAATGAGAACATTCATTTTCCTCATAGGTCTCTATTACTGCTACATTCATTTTCTTTCTCCCAGAGGAAGGAGAGATTAGTCGGTAAAGATGTGCAGCTGAAAGACACCTGAGGTGTCTGCTTCATGTTCACGCAGATCTTTCTGGAAACTCATGATGCAGAGCAGAAGAAGTGATCAACAACATCCTCCTCTCTGCAGGAGCGCTGCACGGTTTGGTAATGTGTGATTGCTATTGTACAAAGCACGGGTGTCAAACTCGAGGCCCAGGGGCCAAATCCGGCCCGCAAGATGATCTCATATTTCTGTTCTAACTGTCCCATCAGTCTGAGGTCTGCAGATTTCCTCCAGTATAAAAATGTGAACTTATCCTGATGATTTAAGATATCCTTGTTAAGTCACAAAATCTGAAAAGTAAGGAGTAAAAATATTTAGATAAGAAGTCACGAATGAAAAACACATACATGAAGAAGAAAAGAAGGATTTTGTAAAAAAAAAAAAAAAAAAAAAACAACGAAAGAAACTCTAATGTTTGCATATGGTGTAGATCATAAAACATCTACTGCCAAAAAAAAATGTAGCCTGACTGGTATTTTGACACATTTCAGGTTAAAGAAATATTGCACTGTCTGCGATTTGAATATTGCAGCAGGCCATGTTGTGATTTAATATTATTTGTGAATAATTTCTCTGCCCTAATATGAATACAGACCAATAGCTAAAATCTTAATACTTCAAAATATCATTTAGATTAATTTCCCGGCCCTACTTTGCAGTGTGTCTGCTTTGTGTAACCAGGAAAATATTTGGATGTAGGTTAATGATTTGAATCTGCAACATTTTCATTATTTTAAAAGAATGTTAGATTCAGTCCAGCAAAGAATCAGCTGTGAGGAACCTTATGAAGCACAGAGACAGCAGGCAGCTCTACTAAACATCTTCAGACACTTCTTGTTCTTGTTATTCTATTCTACCCAGTAAAAAAAAAAAGAAACATTTCCCACATGGGCTGTCCAGACATAATTTTCTTAAATGGGGCCTCGCTCTGGAGCCAAATTCATTCAGGGGTCCTTGGCCAGGAGAAAAGAGGTGCACTGATGGAAAACAAGCAGCAGCTAAAAGAGTCTGGCTAAGTAACTGTCACACTCTGTGTAACACTGTACAGCGCCGCGTTTTACCCCCCGATCACCAGGCAGCGACTGCAGACCCAAAGTTTTGGACAGACTGGGAAAAGTCAGCGTTAACTTCCTGTAGAAGACGGTTAAAAGGAACATTTAAGTCAAAGACACTACTTGGAGATCACGTCGTATGTTGGTCTGAAAACTGTTTGTTTAATTTGGCCATAGACTTTCCAAAGCAGGCCATAAATGAGTGATGGATCTGGTTTGGCTGATTAATAAATGTTTGAGGATGCAGCAAGATCAGGGTCAGGCCAAATGTAAAAAAAGAACAACGACCTGTTCCCTCAAACCTCAGCCCTAAGATCACACCTACTGATGAGCTTCCAGCATCAGAATACAATGACAGCATCGCCAAAACACTGAGTTATTTATTTTAATTTATTTAACCAGGAAAACCTAATTGAGATCAAAAATCTAATTTACAAGAGTGTCCAGTTACTGCAACAGCATTAAGTTTACAACACATCACTACCCTCAGCAGCATCTACAGCTTTTATTATGGTCTGTCAGTCCTAACGCGTTTAGAACAGAAGATTTAAGCCACGTTTGTTTCATGTTGGATATGGAAGATGACCATGTAAAGGTTCCCTTAATTTTCATTTTTAATCTTTTTTTCTGAGTTCTGTTGAGATGTTCTACAAAACATTATCAGTCAATAAATCAATAACTAGGCTTAAAGTCTATATTTACCTTAAATATTTTAAGTTTAATTGAAGTATTAAAAAAAGAATGAAGTCTTTATGTTGCACAGAAACCTTTCAGCCACTAAACTGTCAAAACTGCTGTTTTAACTGGTTGATATTGGTGCGTACTGTTGCCTGGTATTAATCAGAAACTCCTGAATGGAAATAAAAGCTCATCATTAGAGATAATAAAAATGATCAACATCAAATCAGAATCAGCAGATGTGAGTTTAAAAAGTTTATTATCATATCAGCAGATGTGTACATTTCTGCTGAGGTATCATCTGTATACATTGGCCTAAGCCTATATCAAATTTAATATTGGTCTATATCAACTTAAATATCTGTGTATATAAGCAATGAATATAGGTCAATATCAGCTGTTAATACTGGTAAATATCAGCTATAAAATTTGGTCAGTATCAGAGGTAAATATCAGTCAAAATCAGCTGTATATATTAGCCAATATAAGCTGTGACTATTGGTCAATATCAGCTGTAAATATTGGTCAATATCAGCTGTTAATATTGGTCAACATCAGCTGTTAATATTGGTCAATATCAGCTATAAATATTAGTCAATATCAGCTGTAAATTTTGGTCAATATCAGCTATAAATATTGGTCAATATCAGTTGTAAATTTTGGTCAATATCAGCTGTAAATATTGGTCAACATTAGCTGTAAATATTGGCGAATATCGGCTGTTAATATTGGTCAATATCAGCTGTAAATATTGGTCAATATCGGCTGTTAATATTGGTCAATATCAGCTGTTAATATTGGTCAATATCAGCTGTAAATATTGGTCAACATCAGCTATAAATATTGGTCAATATCAACTGTAAATATTGGTCAACATAAGCTATAAATATTGGTCAATATCGGCTGTTAATATTGGTCAATATCAGCTGTTAATATTGGTCTATATCAGCTATAAATATTGGTCTATATCAGCTGTTAATTTTGGTCAATATCAGCTGTTAATATTGGTCAACATCAGCTGTAAATATTGGTCAATATCAGCTGTTAATATTGGACAATATCAGCTGTAAATATTGGTCAACATCAGCTGTAAATATTGGTCAATATCAGCTGTTAATATTGGTCTATATCAGCTATAAATATTGGTCTATATCAGCTGTTAATTTTGGTCAATATCAGCTGTTAATATTGGTCAACATCAGCTGTAAATATTGGTCAATATCAGCTGTTAATATTGGACAATATCAGCTGTAAATATTGGTCAACATCAGCTATAAATATTGGTCAATATCAGCTGTTAATATTGGTCAATATCAGCTGTTAATATTGGTCAACATCAGCTATAAATATTGGTCAATTTCAGCTGTTAATATTGGTCAACATCAACTGTAAATATTGGTCAATATCAGCTATAAATATTGGTCAATATCAGCTGTTAATATTGGTCAATATCAGCTGTTAATATTGGTCAATATCAGCTATAAATATTGGTCAACATCAGCTATAAATATTGGTCAATATCAGCTGTTAATATTGGTCAATATCAGCTGTAAATATTGGTCAATATCAGCTATAAATATTGGTCAATATCAGCTGTTAATATTGGTCAATATCAGCTGTAAATATTGGGCAATATCAGCTATAAATATTGGTCAATATCAGCTGTTAATATTGGTCTATATCAGCTGTTAATATTGGTCAATATCAGCTATAAATATTGGTCAATATCAGCTGTTAATATTGGTCTATATCAGCTGTAAATTTTGGTCAATATCAGCTGTAAATATTGGTCTATATCAGCTGTAAATTTTGGTCAATATCAGCTGTTAATATTGGTCTATATCAGCTGTTAGCATTGGTCAATATCAGCTATAAATATTGGTCAACATCAGCTATAAATATTGGTCAATATCAGCTGTTAATATTGGTCAATATCAGCTGTAAATATTGGTCAATACCAGCTATAAATATTGGTCAACATCAGCTATAAATATTGGTCAATATCAGCTGTTAATATTGGTCAATATCAGCTGTTAATATTGGTCAATATCAGCTGTAAATTTTGGTCAATATCAGCTGTAAATATTGGTCAATATCAGCTTTAAATTTTGGTCAATATCAGCTATAAATATTGGTCAATATCAGCTATAAATATTGGTCTATATCAGCTGTAAATATTGGTCAATATCAGCTATAAATATTGGTCAATATCAGCTGTTAATACTGGTAAATATCAGCTATAAAATTTGGTCAGTATCAGAGGTAAATATCAGTCAAAATCAGCTGTATATATTAGCCAATATAAGCTGTGACTATTGGTCAATATCAGCTGTAAATATTGGTCAATATCAGCTGTTAATATTGGTCAACATCAGCTGTTAATATTGGTCAATATCAGCTATAAATATTAGTCAATATCAGCTGTAAATTTTGGTCAATATCAGCTATAAATATTGGTCAATATCAGCTGTAAATATTGGTCAATATCAGCTGTAAATATTGGTCTATATCAGCTGTAGAGTTTGGTCAATATCAGCTGTTAATATTGGTCTATATCAGCTGTTTCTTTTGGTCAATATCTGCTGTTAATATTGGTCAATATCAGCTGTTAATATTGGTCAATATCAGCTGTAAATATTGGTCAACATCAGCTATAAATATTGGTCAATATCAACTGTAAATATTGGTCAACATAAGCTATAAATATTGGTCAATATCAGCTGTTAATATTGGTCAATATCAGCTGTTAATATTGGTCTATATCAGCTATAAATATTGGTCATATCAGCTGTTAATTTTGGTCAATATCAGCTGTTAATATTGGTCAACATCAGCTGTAAATATTGGTCAATATCAGCTGTTAATATTGGTCAATATCAGCTGTAAATATTGGTCAACATCAGCTGTAAATATTGGTCAATATCAGCTGTTAATATTGGTCAATATCAGCTATAAATATTGGTCTATATCAGCTGTTAATATTGGTCAATATCAGCTGTTAATATTGGTCAACATCAGCTGTAAATATTGGTCAATATCAGCTGTTAATATTGGACAATATCAGCTGTAAATATTGGTCAACATCAGCTATAAATATTGGTCAATATCAGCTGTTAATATTGGTCAATATCAGCTGTTAATATTGGTCAACATCAGCTATAAATATTGGTCAATTTCAGCTGTTAATATTGGTCAACATCAACTGTAAATATTGGTCAATATCAGCTATAAATATTGGTCAATATCAGCTGTTAATATTGGTCAATATCAGCTGTTAATATTGGTCAATATCAGCTATAAATATTGGTCAACATCAGCTATAAATATTGGTCAATATCAGCTGTTAATATTGGTCAATATCAGCTGTAAATATTGGTCAATATCAGCTATAAATATTGGTCAATATCAGCTGTTAATATTGGTCAATATCAGCTGTAAATATTGGTCAATATCAGCTATAAATATTGGTCAATATCAGCTGTTAATATTGGTCAATATCAGCTGTAAATATTGGGCAATATCAGCTATAAATATTGGTCAATATCAGCTGTTAATATTGGTCTATATCAGCTGTAAATTTTGGTCAATATCAGCTGTAAATATTGGTCTATATCAGCTGTAAATTTTGGTCAATATCAGCTGTTAATATTGGTCTATATCAGCTGTTAGCATTGGTCAATATCAGCTATAAATATTGGTCAACATCAGCTATAAATATTGGTCAATATCAGCTGTTAATATTGGTCAATATCAGCTGTAAATATTGGTCAATACCAGCTATAAATATTGGTCAACATCAGCTATAAATATTGGTCAATATCAGCTGTTAATATTGGTCAATATCAGCTGTTAATATTGGTCAATATCAGCTGTAAATTTTGGTCAATATCAGCTGTAAATATTGGTCAATATCAGCTTTAAATTTTGGTCAATATCAGCTATAAATATTGGTCAATATCAGCTATAAATATTGGTCTATATCAGCTGTAAATATTGGTCAATATCAGCTATAAATATTGGTCAATATCAGCTGTTAATATTGGTCAATATCAGCTGTAAATTTTGGTCAATATCAGCTGTAAATATTGGTCTATATCAGCTGTAGATTTTGGTCAATATCAGCAGTTAATATTGGTCTATATAAGCTGTAAATTTTGGTCAATATCAGCTGTTAATATTGGTCAATATCAGCTGTTAATATTGGTCAATATCAGCTGTAAATATTGGTCAATATCAGCTGTAAATTTTGGACAATATCAGCTGTAAATATTGGTCAACATCAGCTATAAATATTGGTCAATATCAGCTGTTAATATTGGTCAACATCAGCTATAAATATTGGTCAATTTCAGCTGTTAATATTGGTCAACATCAACTGTAAATATTGGTCAATATCAGCTATAAATATTGGTCAATATCAACTGTTAATATTGGTCAACATCAGCTATAAATATTGGTCAATTTCAGCTGTTAATATTGGTCAATATCAACTGTTAATATTGGTCAACATCAGCTATAAATATTGGTCAATATCAGCTGTTAATATTGGTCAACATCAGCTATAAATATTGGTCAATATCAACTGTTAATATTGGTCAATATCAGCTGTTAATATTGGTCAACATCAGCTATAAATATTGGTCAGTTTCAGCTATAAAGATTGGTCAATATCAGCTGTTAATATTGGTCAATTTCAGCTGTTAATATTGGTCAACATCAACTGTAAATATTGGTCAATATCAGCTATAAATATTGGTCAATATCAACTGTTAATATTGGTCAATATCAGCCGCTAATATTGGTCAACATCAGCTATAAATATTGGTCAACATCAGCTATAAATATTGGTCAATATCAGCTGTTAATATTGGTCAACATCAGCTGTTAATATTGGTCAACATCAGCTGTTAATATTGGTCAATATCAGCTGTAAATATTGGTCAATATCAGCTATAAATATTGGTCAATATCAGCTGTTAATATTGGTCAATATCAGCTGTAAATATTGGTCAATATCAGCTATAAATATTGGTCTATATCAGCTGTTAATATTGGTCAATATCAGCTGTAAATATTGGTCAATATCAGCTATAAATATTGGTCTATATCAGCTATAAATATTGGTCTATATCAGCTGTTAATTTTGGTCAATATAAGCTGTTAATATTGGTCTATATCAGCTGTAAATATTGGTCAATATCAGCTGTTAATATTGGTCAACATCAGCTATAAATATTGGTCAATTTCAGCTGTTAATATTGGTCAACATCAGCTATAAATATTGGTCAATTTCAGCTGTTAATATTGGTCAACATCAGCTATAAATATTGGTCAATTTCAGCTGTTAATATTGGTCAACATCAACTGTAAATATTGGTCAATATCAGCTATAAATATTGGTCAATATCAACTGTAAATATTGGTCAATATCAGCTGTTAATATTGGTCAATTTCAGCTGTTAATATTGGTCAACATCAACTGTAAATATTGGTCAATATCAGCTATAAATATTGGTCAATATCAACTGTTAATATTGGTCAATATCAGCTGTTAATATTGGTCAACATCAGCTATAAATATTGGTCAATTTCAGCTGTTAATATTGGTCAATATCAGCTGTTAATATTGGTCAACATCAGCTATAAATATTGGTCAATATCAACTGTTAATATTGGTCAATATCAGCTGTTAATATTGGTCAACATCAGCTATAAATATTGGTCAATTTCAGCTATAAAGATTGGTCAATATCAGCTGTTAATATTGGTCAACATCAGCTATAAATATTGGTCAATTTCAGCTGTTAATATTGGTCAACATCAACTGTAAATATTGGTCAATATCAGCTATAAATATTGGTCAATATCAACTGTTAATATTGGTCAATATCAGCTGTTAATATTGGTCAATATCAGCTATAAATATTGGTCAACATCAGCTATAAATATTGGTCAATATCAGCTGTAAATATTGGTCAATATCAGCTGTTAATATTGGTCAACATCAGCTGTTAATATTGGTCAATATCAGCTGTAAATATTGGTCAATATCAGCTATAAATATTGGTCAATATCAGCTGTTAATATTGGTCAATATCAGCTGTAAATATTGGTCAATATCAGCTATAAATATTGGTCTATATCAGCTGTTAATATTGGTCAATATCAGCTGTAAATATTGGTCAATATCAGCTGTAAATATTGGTCTATATCAGCTATAAATATTGGTCTATATCAGCTGTTAATTTTGGTCAATATAAGCTGTTAATATTGGTCTATATCAGCTGTAAAATTTGGTCAATATCAGCTGTAAATATTGGTCAATATCAGCTGTTAATATTGGTCAATATCAGCTTTAAATTTTGGTCAATATCAGCTATAAATATTGGTCAATATCAGCTATAAATATTGGTCAATATCAGCTATAAATATTGGTCTATATCAGCTGTAAATTTTGGTCAATATCAGCTGTTAATATTGGTCAATATCAGCTGTTAATATTGGTCAATATCAGCTATAAATATTGGTCTATATCAGCTATAAATATTGGTCAATATCAGCTGTTAATATTGGTCAATATCAGCTGTTAATATTGGTCAATATCAGCTATAAATATTGGTCAATATCAGCTATAAATATTGGTCTATATCAGCTGTAAATTTTGGTCAATATCAGCTGTAAATATTGGCATACATCTGCTGTATATACTGGTCCATGTAACCAGCAAGTATCGGCCTTTATCAGCTGGTCAAATAGTAGCTGTATGAATAATGAGTCATTCGGGTTTTAGACTAAACCAACACTCCTAGTTGGCAGAAGTTTTCTTTAATCGTTAAATTTTTTTAAGTCTATTTTAAGGACTGATTTTTGTTTCTTTGTTCATCCAGGCTAAAGCACTAAACTGTTTTTAAGAACTAATGATTTAAGTTTGAACTATATCCAAATATCCATATCATACAGTATCATTTTAGCAAATATCAAATATTGTGCATCTCAACTTATTGTGGCAGACCTTGTGATATCAGAAAATATTCAGTTACTGTCCAAGAATCAGAATCAGTATCATACTTAAAGTGATGAAACGTGTGATTATAACCCTAACTAATTTTTAAAAACAGCCTACAGCTGCAGTAATGTATTTGTTATGGATGTTTTTAGGAGAACAGTCTGAATCTGAAGGGGTTAATTAGAGTCTAAAGCTTTCTAATAAGAATATAGAGCAGAAATGGGGTGATTGTTGCAGTAGAGAGTAGATTCTTATACAACTCTTAGACCAGTAGGCACAGGAAGTAACCTTCAGATGTTGCCTTAGTTTCATGATTTGAAGGCCCATAGGACGTATTTAAGTTACAGCTAGTGTATATAGGCTAACACAGTTACTGTTAGGCTTCAGTTAATCCTACATGACCACTATGGCGTTACTTATATCCCATTATGTAGTCTTTCTCTATTAGCCAGTGATGGTGTTAGCTGCTAGCTAATTTGGCTAGCTGTATTAGCGTCGGTCTCCATGGTGACTGTGAGGACAGTGCGGCGTCAGGATGAGCAGTGTAAACAGAAGCAGACTGATGTAACAGCCGTCCTACTGACATCAAACACACTGTTAGGTGTGTACAGGTATAAGCTCGGAGTCTTTTACCCCCCCGTAGGCTGACTGGGTCTAAGTTCTCCGTGTCAGTGATGTCTCACCTTCCCACAGGCTCCGTCTCCGATCACTACTATCTTGAGCTGCCTGTCCTGGCTGTCCTCCTCAGAGTCCGACATGATGAGCTGTGCTCCAACAGAATCAGTGCTGACGAATACAAACAGGAAACAGTGGGAAACAGGCACAGGTAGCTGCAGTTCGGAGCTTTCACAGATGGATTAAACGACAGTGGAGTGGGCAGACAGACGCCATTTTGACTCTACTAACGCCGTCGCTCGGCTCGGCTCGGCTCGGTATGCTCCACTCTAACTCACTTCAGCCTGCAGTGATTTACGGTTAGACCGAGCTAACAGCTACCGGGACACAAACCGGAGCTCACGACCTGGTGGTTCATGTAGCAAACAGTCCACTTTTACCGCAGAGCCCTTCACAAGGAGGATAAAACAGGAGGACAGAGACCTCTCTGCTGCTTTGGTTGCGTCCTGCGTGACGCGTAGCTGTTGCCATGGTAACTGAGTGTGAACGTAAAATGCCTAAACATGCTGGACTAAAGTGAGTCTGACAGTATAGCTCATCCTAAATCAGTGGTTTGAAGTATTTACTAACTTAAATAGTCCACTACGATACGGTCGTGTTAGTTTCTATTATTTTATATGCGGGTGAATTCAGGTGAATGGGGTCAGTTTAAGAAAGTTGAATTTTTGCTCTGAAAAGAAAAGTTCTTACAATTAAGAAATTTCTTACAATTTCTTATTTATGTAATGATTATAATAGTTCTACGATTATGTATTATATATATATAGAGAGAGAGAGAGAGAGAGAGAGAGTGTGTGTGTGTAGAGTGATAGAAAACTAAAACTAAACACAGATTAACCCTTTAACTCCTGAGTCTCTAGACTCTTTTTCTTATTTCAACCATAAAAGCCCAGAAAATGTCCTGCGAGTTTGTCCTTTTGCCCATTTTTCCACAATACTTAGAACATTTAATGTATGGCAGTTATTTACATTTTGCATCATGTTAACAAAGTTTTAAGAGTTAAAAATGAAGAACTACAAATACAGTGCTTAACAAATGTATTAGACCACCTGTCATATTTGTCTCAGAGACCATCCAGCATCATGAAGTGTTTAATGCGGACCCTTTCATTTTCAGTCAGCTCTCCACGTTTTACCATTTTGAACAGGAATGAGGAATTTCAAACTGAATTCACCCAAATTTGAGCCGGCTCACTGGGCTTCTCTGGCATTAACTGGCATAAACCTTACTTTGGGTGGTGGTCTGATATATATATATATATAATTTTTTAATATATATTCATATACACAGATATATACATATTCCTTTTTATGTGACTAAGTTTATGTCATGAACAGGATTCTAAGCAGGAGTTCAGCTACCTCTAGATAAAGACAACAGAAAAATACAGAAAAAAAGTTCTCAGAGCAAAATACTGGAATTTTGAAATGTGTTAAAAATGGTGCAATTAATCACATAAATATATATACTGTATATATATATCCATCATAAATGTACTGCATTATTTTGCAGAATAGAGTGCTTCCTGAGGGGGAAACAAATTTGAAGAAATTGGACGAAAGTGCAAGGAAGAGTGGACAAACAGGGTCCTGCCAAACTGGGGGCCAGAAATATGATGGTCCATTGTAAAGGTCAGCTGTGATAACTGTATTTCATTTTTAACCTGAATAATAACCACTCCTATTAAAGCTACGACAAATGACTTTTATTTATTCATGCTGTAGTACAAATGTAGTTTTTTTTTTAATGTAAGCCCCTTTCTCTTTAAACAAAATGAACAAACCATTTCTATGAAAGCATCAGGACGCCAGAAAATACAACAGAAATAATTGAAAAGCGCTGATGGAGAATAATTACATAATTGAAAATAAGTAAAAAGAAATAGGTGAAATGTGGTGGGGAAAAGAGGCAAAATGGATAAAAAGCAGTAAAATTTGGTTAAAAATGCCAAAAAGAAGTGACAAAAATGGGTGTAAAGTGGCAAAACAGTAGAAAAATGGGCACAAGGTGGCAAAAGAGAGGTAATACAGAGCAACAAAGCAAGAAATAGGTTAAAAGTAGTCCACAAATAATGCATTTTTATGCAGTGAATCTCATTCTTTTTTGTCTTTTTCAGCAAACTTTGGTTAAAGTCAGCTTCTCTCTGCAGCCGCAGTGATGTAACTAAATCCACCACTGCTCCTTAATGTCCATTTACCTTTAAAACCTCACAGATAGATAAACCTCAGAGGACCATCAGAAGACTTCTGGACCTTCAGTTAGCAGATATTTACCTTTTTCTGCTTCATTCTGTCCTTTTTAGTCCATATCAAGTTATTTTTTATGGTTAAATTCTTGTTAAAATATTCCATCTATGGATAAAAAAAGATTAGTTTTAAAACCAAAATGACACAAAAACAGTTTTGAAGGCAAAATAGTGAAAAATTAAAATGTGGGGAAAAGAATTTAATTATTAATGATCAGCTGCAGAAATTCTGAGATTAATCCCAATTAAAAGTTTAAATTCTTTGACATCTCTATCCAGACCTAAACTCCAGTCCTTTAAAACATTCTGAGCTTTAAAGATGAACACAGAAAATAAACTTTAGTCCTTTGAAAACCTTCAAAGTTTAAGACTTTAGCTGACATCGGTCTGCTAGTCCAGCCTGAAAACTCCGCTAGATTAAACCTAATCATAAATTTAAAGTGTTTTCATCGATAAAATCTTAACTGAAAGACCTGCACTCACTTGTTGTTCCCCCTCTGAGGGAGCCTGGACCACAGGTTGGGAACCAGTGCTTTAAAGATATATAACCTGTAAACATCAGCAGAAACGTTCATGTCTGCAGCTGTTAATAACAAACTCTTTATCTGCTGACATCATGCTGATAAATCCTAATTCTAACAAAATTCTACAGATGCAGAGATAGTCTGACTGCTGGTGTCTGATGTGTCAGTGATAATTATAATAATTATGATAACAGCAATAATAAGAGAGGAAGAAAAAGAATACTTTATTTGTATGAAACTTTTTAACAGAACTACCAAAGAAGACAACAAATATTAAAACACAGTCAGAGCAAACTGAAAAAATAAGAAATGATACAAGAACATAAACAAAAACAAAAAAACAGAAATAAAACAGACCAAGTATTAAAAATTAAACTTAAAAATCAGAGAATTGAAGCTTTTTTTTTAAAAGAATGTAAAGAAGTAAAACATGGGGCTGACTCTGCAAGTCTGGTCTCCTCTGGTCCAAATTCTGGGGGCTCTGTCTCCTCTGGTCTCCTCTGGTCCAGGGTCTAGGGGCTCTGTCTCCTCTGGTCTCCTCTGGTCCAGATTCTGGGGGCTCTGTCTCATCTGGTCTCATCTGGTCCAGATTCTGGGGGCTCTGGTCTCCTCTGGTCCAGAATCTGGGGGCTCTGTCTCCTCTGGTCTCCTCTGGTCCAGATTCTGGGGGCCCTGTCTCCTCTGGTCCAGATTCTGGGGGCTCTGTCTCCTCTGGTCCAGATTCTGGGTGCCCTGTCTCCTCTGGTCTCCTCTGGTCCAGAGTCTGGGGGCTCTGTCTCCTCTGGTCTCCTCTGGTCCAGAGTCTGGGGGCTCTGTCTCCTCTGGTCCAGATTCTGGGGGCCCTGTCTCCTCTGGTCTCCTCTGGTCCAGATTCTGGGGGCTCTGGTCTCCTCTGGTCCAGAGTCTAGGGGCTCTGTCTCCTCTGGTCCAGATTCTGGGGGCCCTGTCTCCTCTGGTCCAGATTCTGGGGGCTCTGGTCTCCTCTGGTCCGGAGTCTAGGGGCTCTGTCTCCTCTGGTCCAGATTCTGGGTGCCCTGTCTCCTCTGGTCTCCTCTGGTCCATAGTCTGGGGGCTCTGTCTCCTCTGGTCACCTCTGGTCCAGAGTCTGGGGGCTCTGGTCTCCTCCGATCTCCTCTGGTTCCCAGACTGGAGTTTAGAACTGCCAGCAGAGCTCCACCAGAGGATCCCTGTGACCTGGTTCACGCAGGGATAGGGGCTCAGAAAGGAACATTCTGTGTCTTAGAATCTTCTAGAATCTTCTAAAATGAATCTTTAAATCTGTCAGACATTCGCAGAGTCAGACCTGCAGATACCAGAACATATAAATATAGTTCAGACCCAGAACCTCGGTCTGAAAACGTATTCTGACTTTACAGTTGACTTTACAGTTTAAATCTTTAAAAAAGAAAAATAAACGACTAAAACACGTTTAATCTATTTAATCATGTAACAGAAGTAGGGATGTTCCATTACCAAGGTACTGGGTATCAGCCGATACCAAAACCAGATGTAAAGTCCTCATATGTGGATCCAGGGTCTGAGGAGGTTAAACAGATATTTACCGCTGATGTCAGCAGAAATGTTCATATCAGTAAATACTGACTGGACTTTTTAAGCTAAAATCTGCTGATGCCTCTATAATCAGACATCATTAAAACCTGTTTATATTCAAACATAAATGTAATATTTCATAGTTTATGTAAGAATGATCGGACTGTAGCTGCAGTAGACTTTATCTGAGGACTAATAACACTTTCTACACTCAGCTGTCAGCTGATCTGTTGTCCTAAATCCCCAACACTAGCAGAAATATATCAGAAATCTTGGAATGAGTGGTTATGACTGAAAAACAGCGATTTCTGCAGTGGAAACGGTCTCTAGTCAGAGCCAGCAAACACTTAAACCTCCTCTAAATGCTCTGCCCTCAAACTGTCACACTCTCAGTGTTAATGAAGGTTTTCACCGTCCCGCTCAGAGACACACAGGCCTGTTTCTATCCTCTGCTAAAACACGGCCGAGCTCAGAGAAATAGATCAGCAGCTGTGTGATGTGATCGCTCACTGACGCACTAATGAATCCACCAATGACAGACTAATATTACCATTATTAATCACACCGACCAATCAGACCAAGCAGGCCAACTCTGTGACACTTCACCGCCACAGGCTGTTATTAAATTATTCCTAATTGGTTCAAGACTCAGTTCTTAAAATAAATGCAGGATCATGCTGGAAAATGAGGCTCCAGAGTCAAAACGGTTAAAAGAGTTCAGAAATATAATTCTGCAGGAAACAGGGTCAGGGTTGTTGTCACTTCTATGAGTTACAATAAACCAAAAATGTAAGTAAAAATAATAATAATAGAAGGAAAAAACAGAGGTGTGAGGCACTTAAAATAACACGGCTGTTAGGAATCTTTTTAAGAGGAAATTATGACAGAGAAGGTTTTGGGATAACCTGCTGGGCTGGAATTAAAAAGACACAAGGTCATCCAGATATTTGCCCAAAAATCAATTTAAAACCCCCCAAGTTCCAGAAAAAAATGCCTGGTTCTGCGTTTAGTTGGAGTCTTCCTCTGGAATGTTTCCTGATCATTTTGATGAGCTTTATGGTTTTACTTCTCCTCTTTCAGCTTAATTCTCTCTGCTGAGGAGGAAGAGGAGGGAGAGGAGGAGAGGAGGGATGCTGCTGCAGGATGAGGGGTGAGGAGGAATTTGCACCTGGGCCACTCTGCAGCAGGTGACAGCATCTGTCAGGAGAGTTACACTGACACAAAATGTTCATGAGGGTGTGACTGACAGCTCACCAACAGGTCAGAGAGCAGCGCAGGAAAATCAGGATGATGGTTTTTTTCTCTTCCAGGCTGAAGGACGGCGTGATGAAGGCCGAGCTGCCGGGAGCAAATGTTCTGTGAAGTTATGGAGGAAATACTCCATCTCTTCTAGAGGGAGACTTTTAGAAACTAGCAGCCATAATTAAGATAAAATGGTTCATTAATATGAGAGTTTATCACTGTAAAAATACAACGTCATTGTTAGAAGTAAAACTATTAGTGTCTAAAAGGCCCTGTGGTTTCTTTTAATTCTTTAAGCAGAATTTAGTCTGCACATTTTTGGCCCTTTAACCCTTTGAAACCTACGGGAGCGCCGGTGCTCCCATTGGCATTTCTATTTTTAACCGCAGGTAGAATCGTAACCAAACGATATAGAGCATTAATTCTTTTTGCATATAAAACCAGAGGAGGAACACTAACATGTCACTCAGGCAGTGTGTCCCAGAGTTCTGCTTCCTTCTAGAAAGATCCTTCCTTCTTTTGCAGAAATGTAGTTTAAAGCACACACATCAAAAACAATATAATAGAACATAATCCAGGCGATAACTGTGATGTTTTCTTGCAGGTCACAAGTCGCACTAATTATTGTTTCAACATGATCTCCTGCAGACACACGAATGCTCAAAAGTCTCTGGCACACTCAGAGATTTGATGCCACTAATATAAATAGATTTTTAAAGATGCTGTCTTTTTGCAAATTGAGCACAATTTCACTTTATTTTGTTTTTTGCCACAGTTCAAAAAGATGAGCGTATTTCAAAAATAAAGTTATGAACATACTCAAAATACTTTTTGTGGTTTGAAATGATCTTGTGCAACTTTCCTACAATCACAGTTTTAAGGGCTACAGCTGACATTTCTGTGTTCAAGAAAATATGTTCAAGAAAAACGCTTTTCATTTTCTTGTGTTTTTTTTTTTTTTTTTTTCACTTTTCAGGAATTTAATTTGTTACCATAGATCAGTGATGCTCAACATGTGGCTCTTTTTGTGTCTTAATTTGAAATATTATTTCCTAAGAAAATCTTTGTAAAGGGAAACTATGACCTCAGAATTATCCATTGTCACATTAAGCAGTTTGGATCCTTCTTTGAATTTTTTTTTTTTAACAATTTTTTTCTTTTTTTTCCACTTTTAATCCATTGTTACTGCTTAAAGCCCACTTTTGCCATTTCTTTTTGCCACTTTTTGCCCATTTTTTACTACTTCTATCCCATTTATCCCACCAGGTTTTGCCTCTTTTATCCTGCTATTTGCAATTTTTTTCCTTTTTTTGCCACTTTTTGCCCATTTAAGCAGTGCTTTGCCATTAAATGCCACTGTTTTCAGCATTCTTGCCACTCTTCGCTGCTTTTGCCCATTTAAACTCACTTTTATGCTCATTTTTTTGCCATGTTTTTGCTGTTTTGGCAATTCTTTTGCCACCTGTGACTCATTTTTTGGCAACTTCTCACCCATTTTTGCCACTTTCTGCCCTGTTTTGCCACTATTTCTCCCTGTTTTTCCACTTTTTGCCATTTTATGCCTACTTTGCTCTGTTTTGCCACATTATTTGCCACCTTTAACTTACTTTTATTTCCACTTTCATCAGTTTTTGCCACTCTTCACTGCTTAGATTTTGGCTCTTGCAAAGGCATTTCAACACTTTGGCTCTTTGGTTGAGTAACGCCGCTGTAGACTAATCGCACACATGTTAAAATGTGGGTTCTAAGGGTTGTATTGGTGTATAGACAATTCAAACACTCCAGCATGTAAAAATGTAGATATGCTCTGGTGGACTTGTTCTACGGCAGGTCATAAAGGGTTAAATTCTTAGAAATAATATTTCTGCCAATAAAAAAGCATAAATCCATGAAAATCTGAGGGCCAAAAATTTTAGCAAATATTCAGTTATTTACAAAATGTCAATCTAAAATGTTAAACAGCAGCAGAAAGCTCAGATTCTCAGGATTCTGACCCCCAGCAGAGACCATGAATGCATGAATCAGACTACAGACAATAATAATAATAATAATAATAATAATAATAATAATAAAGCTCACCATTGGAGGCTCTCCTGTTCGCTCCTAACCATCACATTCATCTACAACAGTCTAAATCCAGTCAGTTTAGTCCAGAACCAGGACCTCATCCATAGAGATCACAGACTGGTGTATCATTTAAATTTGCTGTTTCTGTTCTGATACTCTGCTCTATTTGCTGTTATAATGTCTTTTTTTTATTAGCTGTGTTTTATGAAAATCTGTCCTCCATCCTTCCTGGAGTCTCCAGTTTGAAACAGCTGAACTTCTCCTCATAAAAACAGGTGATAAATCCTCATTTTCTCTTCTTTATTCTCATCTTTAAACCTGAACAGACCATGTTTAGATTCTGCTGTATTAATAAACAGCAGCAGTGAGTCTGAGTCTGACAGTTTAGGGAACCTTCAGAGTCACCTTTCTAAAAACTCCTTCTTTGTGCCTGGACTCAGCATTCAGTTTAATTTGGCTATTCCTACATTTTTGTCTGATTTACCCAGAATTCTAAGGGGTTTAACAGCCTTATGTGCCGAAACGCAGAGTCCAGTTTAAGGTGTAAAATCTGCAGGTTTGGTGCAGAATGCGCACATAAGTGCGCTTATTTTGCGCACATTTTATTTCTGTTTCTCTGAGTTTTTATACATTAAAATGATTGATTTTTGTGTTTTTTATAATAATGGTGAGGCCTGTTTGATGCTTTTGATTCGGACACAAAAGTCAGACTCTGTTTATCGCAGGAAAATGATTAAAAATGTTCCTTTTCTGAGAGTTTCCATGTCTGGGTCTCTCCTCTGTGCGCACCTATGTTTCCTCCGTGTTCCGTTTTTCAATAAGACCAATAAACACACAGCTCTCTGCTGTTAGGCCTTTAAATGAAATTAAACTTATTATATCTGCGTAAATTTGCCTCGTCTGATTGTTTTTGGCGCTGACCATTCAGACTTCCAGCTAGAGGACACGGTGGCGTTTTAAAGGTCCGCTAACCTTCCCAGGACTGCGCCCCTCTCTGCGGTCCCTCCTCCAGAACAAAGAACACAAACAGTCTTCATCTGTTTAAAGCAGCCATTGTTTGGAGCCATTGTAGTAAAAAGCTCGGTTAACCGAACGACAGACGCCCTGTAAAGCAAATGATATTCAAAAATGTCAAATATATGTCTTACAAAATAAAAGTGAGAAAGCAGGGCTGAGGTCTGCGTAAAAATAAGAAGACATTTCAAAAGAAGGAAAATGTTTTTGTTTGGACTTTCACAGCCAGTCTGTTTTTCTGTCCAAACTTCTAAACCCGATTTTTTCTTCTTTTCCTTCTGTCCCTGCATTTAAAAAAAAACTGAGTCACTCTTGGTAACGAAAAAAAAAACAACAGAATTGTGCGCAAAGTTGCTCAGCGTGCGTAATGGATTTGGTGAAATCGGAAAAAGAAACAAATAAAAGAGAACATTTTAAAACTGTTTTTCTAAACCTGATAAAATGGTACAATCATGGCATATTTGATAAATATTGTAAAAGTTTATTTTCCACGCGCTAAACTTGGATCAGGAAGTCTTCTAAATTTGGAGACGCGGGGATGCTGTTGGCGCAAACCTATGAGGGTGTTTGCATTTCAACGCACGCAGAGGAAGGAAAAAACAGCCTCGATGTGTCCCTCTGTATCAGATATCTCCACATGCAGGTATGACAAGAGAATGATGTGGGACGGTCCACCTCAGTATCCCTCTGTGTCCTCTCACAGCCAATGAGGAGCATCAGTGGCGCAGGAGATGGCCTCTGGTGGCGTCTGTACCTGCATCCAGGAGATCAGATTTTAGGACATATAGGCGCCCTCTGTGTGTACCATAAAGGGTTAAAGGAGATGTGGCACTCAAACAAAACCCTCAGTATACCTGGCTGTAGTAGCGTGTCTATATAGGCCTGTGCGTAAAAGTGTGTGCGTAAAG
Organism: Cheilinus undulatus; assembly: GCF_018320785.1. NCBI lineage: Eukaryota > Metazoa > Chordata > Actinopteri > Labriformes > Labridae > Cheilinus > Cheilinus undulatus. The sequence continues at coordinate 1,816,020 of NC_054874.1, read as the reverse complement.
GCGCAGCGTCTTCGCAAGCTGCTAAAATGCAGATGTTGCTTTGCTCTCAGTTTAAAATAATATTTGGTATTTTCACTGCACAGACACCAGGACACCGAAGAAATAACTTTCCTTTACAACTGACAGGAATATTATTTATATTTGGTCTCATCTGTGTTTGTTGCCTTTCCCCTCCGGATACAGAGCCACCACCTCCTAGAGTGTCAGTGTTGGTGCTTTATAAGGTCAGAGATAAATGTTCTGCAGCTCTCTGCTGACCCGACTTAACACCAGGCTGTTACTAAAGAAGAAGAGCAGCTAGATGTCCTCCCGTTCATTCTTTATTCCCACTATTACGCACAAGATCCTAAAGAGCAGCTTTTAAGTTTGCTTTCCACCAACAGCCCATCTGAACAGCTTGAGTCTTCTCCACCGCTGTGACATGGGCCTCCTTAACCCCGGAATCCTCCTCTCCTTGTGTTGACATGCAGCCCTAAAGGTAGCTGTCAGATGGCCCTGTCCGGGACTCACAGAGCTATTCATCATGACCTGACAGCTGTGTTTGGGGGGGGGGGGGCATAGTGGCCCGGAGGACATCTGCAAGGTGTGGGGCTCATCCCGAGGACCGTCACGTCAGTGTTCATTTAGTCGACTAAAACTGTGACTAAAAATGTTCAACAGCCTTTTCCCATAACAAAAACTAACCAAAACAGATCTGTGATGATTAAAACTGACAAAAATAAGTTTAGTTTTCATCAAGATGACCAAAATGAAATTTAGTTTTCATTGGACATTCAAAACCCAAATAAAAAACAACACATCTGTATCTGTTCTGCCTCTCAGCGGTAGAGAGCAGGGACTCCAGGTTTGGCAGAGAACACAGGACCATGACTCGGTACCAGATCTAGACAAGAGAATAAATGCTTGGCCTAAAAGTAAAGACTAAAATGTGACTAAAACTAAGACTAAAACTAAAAATAGCTGCCAAAATGAAAACTGCTTCACGTTTGTATGGAGAAAACGCGCAAAATCACGCACGATGAAGCTGAATAAGTGTGAAAACAGATGGAATAAACATTACTCTATTGTTTTATTACTATAGATTAAGGCTTAGGGCGGGTTCTGTTTGATTTTGCAGGTTTTTGGAGAGGAAGAAAGCTGTCAGTTTATTAAACACAAATATAACAGTCATATTAAATTGGAAGTTATTTGTGGGAGCTTCATTCTTAAGAAAATGTCGATTTCACGAGGACCTTCACATCAGTGTTCATTTCATCAGCTCTAACTCTGACTAAAATGATCTTCAACAGCCTTTTATTAACACTAACAAAACTAACAAAAATAGATCCGCGATGACTAAAACTAGACTGAAATGTAATGTAGATTTCACTGGACGGATTTTCTAAATCCGTGATATTTCTCCACTCTGGGTAAATCTTTAAAAAACAATGCATCTGTACCCACAGATACAGGGTGCATAAAGGTTCTGTGCCCAAAGGCATTCTGGGAAAACTGCAGATTTGCCATAACTCAAATAATATGAGTTATGACAAAAACTACTTCAATTAAACCTTCACTTAAAACTAACATGAGTTCTATCAGCTCATAAAAATAGAGTTGAAATTTGACCCCGTTTTGACTGAATTTCTTTAAACCAAGTAAAATCAAGTCAGTTGAGCCTTTAGCTGTCATGGCCAAGAATTAAAAGTAACTTATTTATAATAAGTAGAACAGATCACAAAGAACTGAGGAATTTCGACTCAGTGTTTGTGCGTAAAATGGATGTTGTGTTTTACAGTGTAGTCAGCCTCAGCGGTAGAGAGCAGGGACTCCAGGTTTGGCACAGAACACGGGACCATGACTTGGTACCAGATTTAGACAAGAGAATAAATGCTTGGAGTGAAATGTGAGGACTTCTATGGACTAAAACTAAAAAGGAAAGAAATGATTAAAATGTCACCAAAACTAAAACGCATTTCATTTAGAGACTAAAAATAAAAATATCTGCCAAAATGAAAACTGCTTCACATTTGTATGGAGATTTTCTTTTCTTTTCTTTTTTAAAAGCCTCTTTCCGGTTTGGTGAAAACGCGCAAAATTACGCACGATGAAGCTGAATGAGTGTGAAAACAGATGGGACAAACCTTACTGTATTATTCTATTACTATAGATTAAGGCTTAGGGCGGGTTCTGTTTGATTTTGCAGGTTTTTGGAGAGGAAGAAAGCTGTCAGTTTATTAAACACAAATATAATTATGATTATGTTCCACTGTACCAAATAAGATGACTTAAGAGAAGTACTGCTCCATGAAATGCGCGTCAAAATCCTGAAATTCTGCAGACTGATGAGCAAAAATCGGAATGTCTGTTTAAGTTTGATGTGTTTAAGCTTGCTAATCTTGTCTCAGAAGCCTGGACCCTCCACCTCCACTAACTTCATGCAGCCCCTCAGTCACTGACATCCCAGGGATGCACGAACTCAGGCTGGGTTCATTAACCCACAGTGTGACGTAAAGACTGTGTCTTATTTTATGACTATGTGAATAACTGTATATCATTTATTTTATTCTAATTATGAATGCATGCACCTTACCTTATTTCTATTATTTTTACCTTTTGCCCATCTATCTATTTTCTCCTATTTTATCTACCATGTAATCGTACTTTGCACCAAAGAACACCAAAACAAATTCCCCGTTAAGTGTAAAAAACCTAAAAGAAGACGAGATACTTTATTGAACTCATTTTCAGTTCGTCTCCATCTTCCTCTCGGTTCCACAGGGATGGACTCTGATCCTGGTTCTGTCTGAGTTCTTGGAGTCATGTGAGCCCATGTGGGCCGGGCATATGTCTGAAACAATAATAACAGAAAACTGTGATATTCTGGTTAAATTGGAAGTTATTTGTGGGAGCTTCAAAATGACAAAATGGCGATTTCACGTCATTTTCGATGAATCACGTTGCGCTCTTTTTCCCTCTGCGCAAAAAGGCAAACTAGCGAGGCTTCAGCGTCATAATTAGGTAAAGATTTCTGCTCAAAAATTGTGCGCAACGCATCCTTGATTTACGGTTAAAGCTGATTTTGGTGACGCCATTGCGTTAAACTGTAAAAGCTTGAAATAAAATATCATCCAAATAAGTTATGCCTGATATGTTTTAATGTCTAAACAGTCATTGAACACGATAATAAAGGTACAGTTCAGTTGGTCTGTCTGCTGTCAGGACTAGAAAGTCCCCCTCCTCTCAGTCCGACACCTGAGCACATTTTTACACTGAAATAATAACCGGATACGCTCAAAGGTGCCCAAATATCTTACCTTTACAAACACAGCAAGAAACAACACATAAACACACCCTGCAACAGAACAACTCTATGAAAGGTCAACGGAATATGCTTGTATCCAATCACTGCAGAGGTAGGAAGGCGCGTGTGAAATAAAGGTGGCATGTTCAGTCTGATGCCACATGTTCCCTAAGAGGAGTCTCAGAAGTCTCCCAGGAGAAGACTGAAGTGTTCCAGCGAGTCTCCCGCTCATTTACATTCTGCTTTCATGTCTAAAGGATCAGAGAAGTCCTCTGACTCCGGGCTCCTCCGGACAGACTCACTACATGAGAGAAGGAGTCACTGTGAGGATTCTGGGATGTTTTAGGAACCCTGATCTGGCCTGAACACCGCGGTGAGGCAGTTCATTGGAGACGCTCCTCCTCTTGTCAGAAAAATACAAACTTGAATTTCCTGGGAGTGAAAATATTAAGAAAAATGAATAAATACAGTCACCGAGTTCTCACTGGTTCCCCGCGCACGCAGAGAGTGTCCACGCAGGGAGGCAGTAGGCATAGGGGTAATAGTAGGACGGCTGCAGGGAGAGCAGCGGGGGCCGCAGGATCTCCCCCGGGCCGTACTGTCTCTGGTCGTCCCGCACCAAAACTTTCACCGCCACCTTCTTCGCAGCCGGGGTGGAGGCCATGAGATCGGCGGCCATCTGGCGACGCTTCGTCTTATACCTGCGGTTCTGGAACCAGATCTTGACCTGAGTCTCAGTGAGCTTCAGGGAAGCCGCCAGGTCCGCGCGCTCAGGCCCGGACAGGTACCGCTGGTGGTTGAAACGGCGCTCCAGCTCGAAAACCTGCGCGTGAGAGAAAGCGGCCCTGGAGCGCTTCTTCCGCTGTTTGGGCTGATCCAGGCTCTTCTCGTCCAGGGTGCTGGAGTCTGGGAGAGGGGGGGACAGGCAGATGCAACATGGGGGTTAATCCCTGAACCTGTTTGTCATCTTAGCACAGCTGGGATCGACCTGTGTGGAGGGAGCCTCGTGCGTTTTTATCCAAACAATTCTAATTTTTTAGCAGGTTGTTGTATTTTATTTCTACATGATAATTAGCTTGAATTTTTAGTTTTAAAGGTTTAAGTCTAAAGAAGAAAATGTCTGACATGAGTGACCATTCGGGCCTTAACAGGAGTGTGTTTGACATTTTAAGATTTAGATTGTGTATTTTTTAGAATCAGTAAGCAGCACAATCACGTCAGCCCATCTATTTTTGACATAAAAATCTTTTTTTAAATTCTTATTTATCCCAAGCCACGAGAGACTCCTAAATGAGTGCTGTAGCTCCATTCTTTTACATGTAAATTAATAGTATCCGTCAATAATTGTGCGTCAAACTAAAAACGCTGTGCGTAAAAGTTATCAGAATGCCAGAGAGTTTACAAACAGGCCTGAGATCAGACAGTAACACACCCAGAGCACTCGTTTCCATCTGCAGCTGCACCAGCAGGACTGTATGGCAGCATTTAAAGACTGACAGACGCTTTCAGTTGCGCCATAAAGCCAGGAGAAGTCACTAGTCTTTGCGGTTTTATAAAAATCAGTACTTCATTTTTGCATCTGTGCTGATCATTCGGGCCCTAACAGGAGTGGTGTTTGATATTTTAAGATTGAGTATTTTCCAGAAATGTGCAGCACAATCACGTCAGCCTACTTATTTTTGAAATAAAAATCCTTATTTTAAAAAATTATTTATCCCGAGCCACGAGAGACTCCTAAATGAGTGCTGTAGCTCCAGCCTTTTACATGGAAACTAAGGGTATCCGTCAATAGTCGTGCGTAACGCTGTGCGTAAAAGTTATCAGGTTGCCAGAAAGGTTACAAACAGGCCTGAGATCATACAGTAACACACCCAGAGCACTCTTCAATCTGCAGCTGCACCAGCAGGACTGAAGGCGTTATTTAAAGACTGACAGACGCTTTCAACTGCGCCATAAAGCCAGGAGAAGTCACTAGTCTTTGCAGAAAATGTCTGACATGAGTGACCATTGGGGCCTTAACAGGAGTGATGTTTGAAAATTTAAGATTTAGATTGTGTATTTTCCAGAAATGTGCCCCAATAAGCAGCAAAATCACGTCAGCCGATCTATTTTTAAAATACATAACAATGTTTTTGTAAAACATTATAACCCAAGCCACGAGAGACTCCCAAAATGAGTGCTGTAGCTCCAGCCTTTTTCTATGTTAACTAAGGGTATCCGTCAATAGTGGTGCCTAAAATTAAAAACGCTGTGCGTAAAAGTTATCAGGATGCCAGAGAGTTTACAAACAGGCCTGAGATCAGACAGTAACACACCCAGAGCACTCTTCAATCTGCTCAGCTGCACCAGCAGGACTGTATGGTATTATTTAAAGACTGACAGACGCTTTCAATTGCGCCACAAAGCCAGGAGAAATGCAGAAAATGTCTGACATGAGTGATCATTGGGGCCTTAGCAGGAGTGTGTTTGACAATTTAAAATTTAGGTTGTGTACTTTCTAGAAATGTGCAGCACAATCACGTCAGCCAATTTTAAAATACATAAATCCTTCTTTTTTTTTTTTGTAAAATAATGTAACTCAAGCCACGAGAGACTCCTAAACGAGTGCTGTAGCTCCAGCCTTTCACATGTTAACTAAGGGTATCCGTCAATAATTGTGCGTAAAATTAAAAACGCTGTGCGTAAAAGTTATCAGGATGCCAGAGAGTTTACAAACAGGCCTGAGATCAGACAGTAACACACCCAGAGCACTCTTCAATCTGCAGCTGCACCAGGAGGACTGAAGGCATTATTTAAAGACTGACAGACGCTTTCAATTGCGCCATAAAGCCAGGAGAAGTCATCAGTCTTTGCGGTTTTATTCAAATCACTACTTCATTTTTGCATCTTGTCCTACTCACCCGTGGCATTATTGGGCTCGCTGTCACTCTTCGCGTTCTCCGCAGCTGCAGACTCATGGTCCGTCTCTTCCTGAAAACTTTCCTCCAACACGTCCGATGCAGGATCCCCGTCCTTCTCCGACTTGCACGCCGCCGGAGTCTTGCTGTCGTTGTCGTCGCTCAGACCCGAGTCCGAGTCGTAGCTTTTCTGATCTGCGGGCTCACAAGCCTCCTCATCGGCTCCGCGAGAGCCCCCGTTCATCTCCCCAAATATTTTCCAGCACGCCGTTTTGGAGAAACACATGTCCAAGTCTGGTAAGTGCCTGCTGTCGTCCTTTTTGTTCAGGATGGCTTGGATCGAAAAAGGCATCAGCGAGTTTCCACGAACGGCCATTTTCAGAAATTTGCGCTCTGGTTCTTCAAGTTGCGTGAATAACCAACCCGGATAGAGGAGTGGATGTCAGTTCATCCACATTTTAGGCTACTCCCTCCGTTGGGCGCTGCTTGGTTCCCTCCAGTGTTTGGTTCCTGCTCACATCCCCGCGGGAGAAGCTCTGGAAAGTTCCTGCTACATCCACAGGCACGATGCTTCTCCTCCGCATAGCTCTGCCATCAGCTCGGGCTCTCTCCACTTTCCGGCCCTTTTCACCCAATTTTTTTAAACATCCACCCTCACCTGTGACTGACAGGCACTCCTCATCGCCTCCTATTGGTCCAGAGAGGGAGAAAGTAGCTCCAGGATTGGCCACTGTACGTGACGTCATGCTGCTTTCAACCGAGTTGGGAAAAAAGGTTCAAAAAAATTTTAGTAGAATTTTTTTTTAAATGCCGACTGAAATGACAAGCACGTTTCTCCAAATCACATTTAAACCGAAGCTCATCCGGATTAAAGAGAGCGAACTTTGCCTCCACACATCTGGTGATGGCAACATTTCTTATTGATTCTGATCAGTTATGTTGGATTTCATCTGTGAATGTGGCACATTGCTTTGCTCGCCTAACTTTCTTAATCAGTTCACCAAGGCGCGCAGATTCTCGTGCGTAAAAGTCTGAAGCGCCAGAGAAGCATCATGTATGAGTTTTGGTTCAAAGAAACCGTGAAATTTGCATGTCCTATTTTCCCTCCAAAACCTGAATGTAGCACCAGGACAATAAATCAGTAGGAATTTGAAATCCTTCTATAGGTTAACCCTTTATCATCCAAACACCTCCGGTGGGAGTTCGGTGCGTAATTTGACGCGTTTGTCCTTTTTGGCACCATTTTGGACACTGACCTGTCCGTGCCATGTTTTCACAGATGCCTTCTGTTCCTCACATCTTCAGCCTGCTTCCACAGCCTCCAGGGACAGGTAGGCCTCAGCAGAGGAGCGAACTCACTGATTTTAGTGAAAATGTTTGAGTGAAAGCAGCGCGTAAAGCTCCTGTCAGCTTCAACTACCTCTGCTGTTGGATTATTCCATTAAATGTGAGACATCCGTCTAATTATAAATTCATTTAGTTCCAGTTTAGAACCGGAAACAGAGACGCACGCCTCTGAGAAATCTCAGCAGGAGTCACTGACACTGAGAGTGAATTTATCTCTACAGAATATTTACTCTCTGAACAGTTTTCATTTATCCTTAAAGACGCTTTTTCAGCGTTAAAGTAAATGTGAACGTTTTCATCCCCGTGTTTCCATTCTCTGAATAAACAGAAACACCATGGACATGAATTATTCTAATGATAGAGTCTAGAATCTTCCATAAATAAGAGCTCAGTTTAAGAGTTAAAGCTCATCTGCAGATCTGAACCCTGACCTCTGCTGTTCCATGACCTCTGCTCCACAGAGAGATCTCAGCTGCGCTGCACTTTTCTTCTTCTACGGATTAAAAAGAAGTTTTTATTATGGTTTTAAAAATCACCAGGTTAACGGCTGCTGACGCACGAGGATGTTCAAATGCTGGAGATTTTACCGCCCTGGTGGATCGCTGGGATTTCATTTCTCTCTGACTTAAACAAAGTTAGAAAGCTTGGAGGCCTGTTTTTAATATTTATTCACCAGAGACAGAAGATTTAATTTTTTATTCCCTTTAAATGAAATTCTTTCCAGAACATTTATCAAAGTCTGGTTCGATTCTTACAGCCACAGAAATAACCCTTTTGGTCATCAGATTTTTTTTAATGATTTTAAGTTTCGTAAAAATTATGTAAAAATTCGATTCGTCCGTTTAAAAGAATAAATAATTAGATTTTATTTTGCCTGATAATTTGGTAGCAAGAAAACATCGATAGAAAGTTTCACATCTAGAGGTAAATGAGAGAATTATCCTCCTGATAACAGGCCCAATAATACAATAATAATAAAAATAATAATAATAACATTTATATTAATATTAATAATAATAATAATAATAACAGTAATGATAATATTAATAAAAGTAATAATAATAAAATAATAATAAAAATAATAATAATAACAGTTATATTAATATTAATAATAATAACAATAATAATAACAGTAATGATAATATTAATAAAAGTAATAATAATAAAATAATAATAACAAGAATTACAATAATAATAATAATAGTAGAAAAAATAATAAAATAATAATCATAACAATAGTAAAAACTTTATAGTAATAATAATAATACAATAATAATAATAATGATGATAATAATATAAAAATAGTAGTAAAATAATAATAATAATAATAATAACAGTAATAGTGAAAATAAAAAATAAATAATTAGATAGTTAAATAAATAATAATAATAATAAAGCCTAAAAGTTCCCTATCCGATTTTTTAAATCTAAAACGTAACAGCGTGTCCTTCACTGAAATAAATAAATAAATAAATAAATAAATAAATAAATAAATAAAGCTCGAGCGCCTCTAAAGAAGGTAAACATCGACGCTGACGTCACAACAGAGAATAAAAAGACATCTTCATTTTTATTGGCTGACTCCTTCAGTTGTTTTGACCCTAAAGTTAAAGTTTAATTTAACTTTCCTCATAAATTCAGCAGCACGCGCCCAGCCGCTCTCACAAACCTGGCTCGCGCTGCTCATTTTATGGAGTAAAACAAAGGAAAGGTCAATAAAAAGAGAAACCAGCTGCCCTGCAGGTTCGATCATCTCCTCTTACAGTGAAGTTATTTAAGGTTGTAATCTCGCGGTGTTTGGACCGGTAAACGCGTTCAGAAGAGGTCCGCATTTAGAGACTGATCGTGAAAAACAAACTCCATCCATGAAACTGCTGCTGCTGTCTGTCCGTCACCTGCAGACCTGCAGACCTGCAGCATGCATACATTATACCATCTAGTGGCCGCTGAACAGACCTCCTCATCCGGACTTTTGACATGGAGGTCAGAAAAACCACACTCAGACTCAGTGAGTGCTAAAAACCCACAACAGCATTTAGAAGGAGGGAACACAGCTTCATTTAACGGCTTTATGTGAGAGAGAAGCATGAATGGTCAAAACAGATGCTGACAAAGCAAAATTAATCCAAATAATCACCTAAAAATATTAAATGAATACTAACATGCATGGACGTTAATAAAGACACGGTCTAAAATGAAAGATAAAATTATGTCTAATAACAAAGTTTGTCTAACTAATAATCTGTCTAACCTGACATGTCACAGACTGTTTTATTCATGCATGGATTCATTTCATCTGAGGAACCTCCGAACACAGCGATTGGCCAGGGCAGGGCTTCTCAAAAATTCTCAGAAGGTGACTGGACGAGCATTCTGTCCATCACATTCATTACAGCCAATCAAAATGAGGTAGTGGACGTGTGCAGTTCTGGTAGTTACCTGAGCTGGCAGTGGGGGCGCTGTTGCATTCAAAAGAGGTGGAGCTTGTTGGTGGATAGAACTCAAGCCGGTTACACACCGCCGCAGTAACTGCCCTGAAAACCGCCTCCCTGCTGGAGGAGTCCCCCGAAATGCCGAGCGTTTTTTAAAGCAGCTGCTGCCGCCGCGGTACATGGCGGCAATGACGTAGAGGTGCTGAAGGTCACAGCAGAGCCCGCCCACGAGTCCATCACAACCCCCCCTTCTCAAAAAAACGCATAAAATACCTCACAATCTCTGTATATTAACATGTATAATGTACCATAAAACGAAGGTAAATACGGTTCCGTCGTCAAAATAATCCCCCCTAGAAAATACGTTTCAGTGGTTGGTTCCACAGTTTTTCTTCTGGTTGTCTTTGTACGGCGGTAGAGCCGTGTTGTAGAGCTCAGGATATCGACACCAACATTATGAGCTCCTCCATTGTTTGCGTTGACCCACGAGAACTGCTATTTCTGGGTTCTCTCCCTCCTTCGATGTGATTGGCTGCTGCCAGAAAGTTCAACACGCTGAACTCCGAGCAGCAGGGTAAAATCTGTGCGCATTCACGTGGGCGGCAACCGCTTCTATGTCGTACTGCCGCGGTTAAAACCGCTTCCCGTCTGCCACCCTTCCCTCATTAAAATGACTGGAGGTGGGGAGTCGCCGAACGGCGGTGTGAAAAGGGTTAAGCCAGGACAAGAAAAGCGTTCAGAGTTCTGATTAAACTGCCACTTTACTACGGCTACATCCAAGCTAATCGTTAAGGCTTGAACACACTCAAGTGTACTGTGAGCGGAGCGGACTCTGCGCTGAACCTCTGCAGTCATCAGAGTTTCCATAGTCGAGCGCACTGCCACGTAGTAGTTTCCTGTGAAATTTCCGTGAAATCCTACATTTCCCGCAATTCTTGCGCATTGTTTACATTTTTCTGTCATGGCGTCCTACACTGACGAAGCCTGCTGGCTTTGCAAAGCAATAAAGTTAAGAGACAGTGGTATGTACGGCCATTAAATGCCACCAGAGACGAGGAAGGGGAGTATGCCACGTTGGTGAAGGACATGCGAAGTATTGACGTGGAAAAACATTTTCAGTACTTCCGAATGACACGTAAAAAGTTCGCTGATGTAGTTGGGCGCCTAGCCCCACTCCTTCTCCACTCTGGGAGTCACCGCTCACCCGTCAACGCTGCACAGAGGAACAAAATGCAGGTCGGTGTCACATTTAATGCGGGTCGATGTGAAAACTACATGCCGAGCAGTGTTTTTGTGTGACACCAGTACACAGAGCGGAGTCTGCGCGGGCCTTGCAGACGTCCACTTTGAGTCTGCGCAGACCTCTGTGGAGTCCGTCCGTGTACGTGTGTTTGGGCCTTTCAGCGGCGGTAGCCATTGTTTATACGGCTAACTGTACAACTAAACCTGCCTGTAGTTTCCACCCTGTTCTCCACAAATGAAGCTGATTGGTCAGATCTGTTTTCAGACCTGGCACTGTTTCAGACTGGAGTATGATGACAGATGTGGAATCTGGCCGATCCTTCCTTTGTAAGGTTAGGTATTCAGTAGCCAAACCTGTGGTTAAGTGTGTAAACGGTGGCTCAGTCTCACTGGTTCCTCCTGTGATTCTGCTGCTGGCTGAAGAATCTCCTCCTGACAGATTCACACAGCAGACGAGGATAGTGGACTTCCTTTTCTAGTTCTTATTTACAGTGTTCACATATTCTCTTTATCTGGGTTTCTAATTCTTATCGATGGTAAAGAAAAACACGATACTGTAAATCATTGATCATCAACTGGGGCCCAGGGGCCACATCAGGCCCCCCAAAGCTTCCTGTCTGCCCCCGAAAGATCATTAAATTCAGAAAAGGAGGAAAAGAAGATTTTAAGAGTATCCTTTTACTTTAAATGTCTGCAGCTGTTACGTCCATCCCACAAACAATTAACACTGAAATAGTTTTAGAATGACCTAATATTTGATCTGTTTCTACAGAAACTTACTGTCAAAATTAGTCGATATTTAAAAAATGGTTAAGGTTGGCAGAAGTGCTGCAAAAATTGGCAGAAAAAAAGTTGTGAAAAGAGGTTAAAATATGTCAAAAAATGGTAAAGGAGGAAAAAGGGGCAAAAGGTATCAAAAATTGGTTACAAATGACAAAAGATAGTGCAAGAAAGTAAAGAAAAGAGGTTAAAAAGTTAAAAAAGTGGCAAAAAGTGACAAAAATTGATAATAGAGTGGCATAAAGGGGATCAAACATGCAGGAAAAGTGGTTTAAAGGGGGTAAAAAATCTTTCAATATTTGGGCTAATGAGGCAAAAAGGGGCAAAAGGTATCAACAGTGGGTTAAAAGTGGGAAAATGCTTTTAAAGTTGCAAAAAATGTGGGAAAAATGTAATAAAAGGGGTCAAAAAGTGGCAAAAATGGATAAAAAAAGAGTGGCACAAAGGGGATAAAACATGTAGGAAAAGAGGTTTAAAAGGGGTTGAAATCGTGCAAAAATTGGGTTAAAGAGGCAGAAAGTATCACAAAGTGGTTAAAAGTGTCAAAATGGGTTAATATGGGTGCTAAATGACAGGGAGGGTCCATTCTCTGGGATTTTCAGGGGTCTGGCCAATCCTGTTGTCAGTCCTGCTGCATTCTAGATAATAGGTTAGATCTCACTGCTAATGACTAAAAATTTCCTGTAGTTTGAAGGAAAATACAAATACTACTGCAATAATATTTCACTCAGACCAAAATGTTCATTTAATTTTTGTGTATTTGAAAATCCAGAGTTTCTGTTGAGACTAAATCTGGCCCTTATGCAAATGTACTTGATGAACCCTGCTGTAAATGATTTAAGCATAAAAAGTCCACTGTTCTGACATGGTGTTAATAAAAAGTATTAAAGAATATTTAGAGCAACATTCACATCTAGAACCTCTCCTTTAAAACCGATATATTCCCTCAAAACATGAGAGGAAAACACAAAAAAACCCACAGAAGTCAAAGAGAAATGTCAGATCAGAGCCTCAGACTAACATCAGTCATTCCCCAGCTCTCAGATATTCTTTCATAAACTTGATGCATTTTTTGAGAAACACAAACTATGAAGTGACAGCCAATATGGCTTTAGAGCTAGCAGGTCGGTCTCCATGGCAACGATGGAGCTGGTGGACAAGAAATCTAGCGCTGTAGAAAGTAAAGGATTTACTGTTGGTGTTTTTATCTTCGATACTCTGATTATCAAATATTCATGAACACTCAGGGATGAAAAGTTTGACAGATACGGACACGTCCAACCTAAAAATGTGAAATGAAATTTACTGACGGTCAGTTGTTTGGCCCTGTATCGTTCTTGCTGGTTATTTGTGGTATTTGTGGCGTCTCTAAACTGTTGAATGTGTTTTATTTGTTGATGACACGTCCGTACTCTGCTCTGGTAAAAACCTCGAAGTTTCTGACTGCAGCAGAAAAAAAAATGACTTTTTGAAAAATGGGATTGAAATAAATAAACTTTAGCTGAATTAAAACTAAACAAAGTTTATTTTCATTTTTGGCAAAAATAAAATTAAAAATCAGGTTAAATTCAGGATCAGAGTGTTAAATTAGTGTGAAAATAATTCCTCTGTGTGATCACTGAGAATAAACTTCTAAATAATGTTTAAACTAAAATGTCATCGCTACACTTTACAACAGATGACCCTCAGAAATCATTAAATTCACATTATTGTTAGTTTGATATAAGCTGGCAGTAGAGATGTGGGCTAACACACATAAAACCAACCGTCCTTCTAAAGTTACAGAAAAGAGTTTTACTGATATCAACCCACCATTGTTTATTAAATGTAACGCTCTTAAACGTACAGATTTATTTAAATTTAAATTTTAAACAGCACAGATAATCTATGTATTCTACAATAACTCAGTTTGCTGCTGTTTTTCAGAGGCTGTTTGAAGTCAGAGAGTTTCTATGAACGGAGAGGAACGGGTTAAAAAAAAGTTAGGACAAGAGGAGTTAGTGAAAGCGCTGTGATTGAATTAAAATGTGTAGTTCAGTTTTTTTATTTTAAAAAAAGTTTTAAAAAAAGGTGATAAAAAATGACAAAGATCAGGTATAAAGGAGAGAAATTATGAGAGATAAGAGATTATAGTTATGGCACTTTATTTACTATTCATATTCATTCATTTATTTATTTATTTATTCATTGATTAATTGGTTAATTTATTAATTTATTTATGTATTTATTTATTTATCTATTCATTTATTTATTTGTTTGTTTTTGTTTATTTATTTTATCTATTCATTTATTTATTTATCTGTTCATTTTTTAAATTATTTATTTATTTATCTACTCATTTATTTATTATCTATTAGTTTATTTAATTGTTTATTTATTTATCCATTCATTTATTCAGTTATTTATTTATTTATTTCTCTATTCTCTTATTTATTTTTCTGTTAATTTTTAAAATTAATTATTTATTTATCTACTTATCTATCCACTCATTTATCTATGTATCTGTTCATTTATTTATTTATCTATTCATTTATTTGATTGTTTATTTATTAATCTGTTCATTCATGTATTTATTTCTGTGACATGTCTGAGAGTCTGTTCGTTCTGAAGTGTTATGAGAAGCTGAAACCGTGTCGTTTAGGAGGAGCTGCCTTGTTCAGGTTGTTCTCTACAGAGAGGCATGATAAACTTTAGATCAGTTCAGTCCCTCGTTGTATTTTCTTTGTGCTGAAGGTAAATCCTGCATGTGTGTTGTTGGGGCTGGATTTTAAACGCTCATGTAAATAAACTAAATCTGAACATGACTAAAGTTCGTCTTTTTGGGGTTTCTCACACTCGATATTTTACAGAAATCCTCCTCTCATCCAGACTCCCACAGCATCAGCGAGGCCCCAAACAAACCCAGAGAATATCCTGGCATCCTGCAAAGAAATTCAAGCAGAAACTCTCCAAAAACTCACAAGTTCAATGGATGCAGGAATAGTGAAGGTGATAGAGAAGGGCTCCTATGTTAACATGGAACTTGGCCTGTTCAGATGTTTTTGATTGAAATAGTTTTGATTTCAGTAAATATGACCTCCTAATGCTGCAGATTCAACACATGACCATTTTCACTTCTTTACAACCTATAAAATGTTTTAAACTCTGTTAAATATAATAAAAATGTGGAACAGAGAGTTTCCAGTTTTTTATTTTTGAATAATAAATATTTATCATTGGGAGGTTTGTTCAGTCAAATTAAATTATGCTCTGACAGTTTAAGACTATAGATTACTCTGACTCATTTACATCAACTATGTAAGAAAATCAGGGAAAAATTTCACTTGGACAATAACCTGGATTAATCTGGAACATGGTGTTATAGCTGCATCATTTTTACCCATTCTAGACATTTTTGACTAATTCTGGCTCTATTAACCCATTTCTGCCCATTTTAATCCATTTTCTACAGATTTTCTGTCTATTTTACCAACATTGAGCCATTCTGACACATTCTGTTTTTTGCCTCGGTAATCCCATTATTTCCATCATTCACTCAGTTTTTATCACTTTTTCTAACCATTTTTCCACTTGTAATCTTCTTTGCCACTATTGGCCCTTTTCTCCCTATTTGTTTTGCCCATTTTAACTGCATTAAACAATTTTTTGCCCATTTTAATTCTTTTTTGTTGCTACTTGTGACACCTTTACACTTTTTCCTGCATGTTTTTGCCATTATTTTCTTTTTGAAATTGTGTTTTAAGAAAGAGGTTTACATTTTGAAGAACATATACCAGTGATACTCAGCGCGTGGCTCGTTTATGTCTTCATTTGAAATATTATTCCCCCAGAAACCTTAAAAAGGGAAACTATGACCTCAGAATTTATCCATTACAAGTCACATTAATCAGTTTGCTCCCCACACTGTTACAGCAGGCTTTAACTGTTATTTTTTGTCTATTTAGTTCCGTTGCCTTTATTTGCATTTTTTTTTTTTTTGCCCCTTTTACCATTTTTACCACTTTTAATCAATACTGTTTTTAAGCCCACTTCTGCGACTTCTTTTTGTCCATTTTTGCCACTATTATCCACTTTTTGCCCCTCTTCCCCCGGTTTTTTACTCTTTTATCCTGCTTTTTGTCCATTTTTGCCACTATTATCCACTTTTTGCCCCTCTTCCTCCCGTTTTTTACTCTTTTATCCTGCTTTTTGCCCATCCTACCACATTTTGCTGCCACATTTTCTCCCCATTTTTGTCACTTTTCACCCAGTTTTTGGCATTTTATTCCTACTTTTCAACCTTTTTTGCCACTTTTTGACCATTTTGCCCCCTTTGCCACTTGAACCCATTTTTGCCACTTTTCACCCTGTAGATTGTTGCTCTACTCTTCCAGGGTTGAGTAGCGCTGATAAAGAGGACATAGATGAGTGTAACAGTTTTGTCGCTTTGATTAGAGTGGTAATTATTCAGGTAAGAATAAATATGATCATCAGAGCCTCACTTTACACTGATCTGTGGTTTTGCTGACCTCCATGGTCCCCAGAAAGCTCTCACCTTTGACCCCTCTTATGGGTTGCCTAAAATCCTAATCCTCAGTCTGTGGGCCGAGGCCATTAGTCAGGACCAGGTGGTGCTGGATTCAGGATCAGTCTGTGGGCCGAGGCTGTTAGTCAAGACCTGGTGGTGCTGGATTTAGGATCAGTCTGTGGGCCGAGGCTGCCACTCAGGACCAGGTGGTGCTGGATTCAGGATCAGACTGTGGGCTGAGGCTGTTACTGAGGACCAGGTGGTGCTGGATTCAGGATCAGTCTGTGGGCCGAGGCCGTTAGTCAGGACCAGGTGGTGCTGGATTCAGGATCAGTCTGTGGGCCGAGGCCGTTAGTCAGGACCAGGTGGTGCTGGATTCAGGATCAGTCTGTGGGCCGAGGCCGTTAGTCAGGACCAGGTGGTGCTGGATTCAGGATCAGACTGGGGGCCGAGGCTGTTACTGAGGACCAGGTGGTGCTGGATTCAGGATCAGTCTGTGGGCCGAGGCCGTTAGTCAGGACCAGGTGGTGCTGGATTCAGGATCAGTCTGTGGGCCAAGGCTGCTACTCAGGACCAGGTGGTGCTGGATTCAGGATCAGACTGTGGGCTTAGGCCGTTAATAAGGACCAGGTGGTGCTGGATTCAGGATCAGACTGTGGGCCGAGGCTGCTACTCAGGACCAGGTGGTAGCTTCAGGACTAGTCTGTGGGTCGAGGCTGGTACTCAGGACCAGGTGGTAGCTTCAAGACCAGTCTGTGGGTCGAGGCTGGTACTCAGGACCAGGTGGTAGCTTCAGGACCAGTCTGTGGGTCGAGGCTGGTACTCAGGACCAGGTGGTAGATTCAGGACCAGTCTGTGGGCCGAGGCCATTAGTCAGGACCAGGTGTTGCTGGATTCAGGATCAGACTGTGGGCTGAGGCTGCTACGCAGGACCAGGTGGTGCTGGATTCAGGACCAGTCTGTGGGCCGAGGCTGGTACTCAGGACCAGGTGGGGCTGGATTCAGGATCAGACTGTGGGCTGAGGCCATTAGTCAGGACCAGGTGGGGCTGGATTCAGGATCAGACTGTGGGCTGAGGCTGTCACTCAGGACCAGGTGTTAGCTTCAGGACCAGTCTGTGGGCTGAGGCTGTTAGTCAGGACCAGGTGGTGCTGGATTCAGGATCAGACTGTGGGCTGAGGCCATTAGTCAGGACCATGTGGTGCTGGATTCAGGACCAGTCTGTGGGCCGAGGCTGCTACTCAGGACCAGGTGGTAGCTTCAGGACCAGTCTGTGGGCCGAGGCTGGTACTCAGGACCAGGTGGTAGATTCAGGACCAGTCTGTGGGCCGAGGCCATTAGTCAGGACCAGGTGGTGCTGGATTCAGGATCAGTCTGTGGGCTGAGGCTGCTACTCAGGACCAGGTGGTGCTGGATTCAGGATCAGACTGTGGGCTGAGGCCATTAGTCAGGACCAGGTGCTGCTGGATTCAGGACCAGTCTGTGGGCCGAGGCTGGTACTCAGGACCAGGTGGGGCTGGATTCAGGACCCGTCTGTGGGCTGAGGCTGTTAGTCAGGACCAGGTGGTTTTGGATTCAGGACCAGCTCGTGCTAACTGAACCTAGATTTTGATGGCTCTCTGGATTATCAGGACTGAGCTAAAGTGGTATTTTTCATTTTCAGCTGCAAAAACTCCTTTTAAAAACTCATGTTAACCACTTTTTGGCGGTTTAATGGCGTAATCCGGCTCTGTGGAAACCAGCAGAATGAAATCATGTTGCATTGTCTCAGAGCTGGATGTGACCTTGTGGTTTTAAAGCCTGAAGCACCGCAAGCAACGAAAACACAACTGGAAAAGGGGAAAGCACAAAACCACTGACACATCTGGATATTTTCACACACCCGGGCCTTGTTCTTTCACTAAATACTCACTCCACCCTGCACTAGCTCTACATCACGCTCTGTTTTCTACATGTTTTCTCTCTCTTTGTCCTTTTTTCCTCTCATACCACACTGTTGTCTTTTGTCCTTAAAACCAGCCTATGACTGAGCCTGGGAAAAATGGAACATAAATAAAACAGTCTGCCAATCGTGGAGCACAGTGAGTCAGTGTGTGCCTATCAACGTGATGTGGAGCAGAACTCCACGGGGGACTTGCTGTTTTGGTAACCACACTGTGAGGAAGAGTAATAAGCAGTAAGTAGCTGCAAGTGGCGGCGAATGTAAACAGGCGGCGTGGCTTTCATTCAGAAAACTGCAGGAGAGTTTACACACCGCTGCTTTGTTGTGGCTCACGCTGAGAGGACGCTTCAGCTGATCATCCAAATTCATTTGTTCAGAAATCTAAATCAGTGCTGCGGTTAAATGAAGCAGACTGCACCGATGTCTCTGCAGGAATACGGGATAACAACTCTGAAATGTGCCTGCTCTGGGGCTGTCAGAGTTAATGCATTAATCGAGATTAATTCAGGTCCATAATTAGAGCATTTAAGGCCCCTTCAGCACTCTTTGGTTAATCCATGTCAGCCGCAGTGATTTAACCCATAAGGACCCACCCTAACACAGGTATCACATGACCTTTAAATGTCCTGTAAGAGACCTTGCATAGATTCTTTCTTGACTTAAACTAATAAAGTCTCTGATTGAAACACAATTCAAAAGAGGCAACAATGGGATTAAAATGGTAAAAAAAAAAAAGATTATTATATAAAAGAGGAAGCAAAGTGAAGAAAATAGTGAAAAGTGGTTAAAAGTGACAAAAATGGTGGAAATTGACCAAAATAGGTTGAAGAGGTAAAAACAGGTTAAAACAACCAGATAAACTTGTAAAAACTGGCAAAAAAAATTAGTTCAACAAAGTGGGAAAAATGGCTTAAAGTAAAATGCAGTTGAAGATTTTTTAAATAGGCAAAAATGGGTTACAGAAATGTAAAAGTGTGCCAAAATGGGTGGAAAATGATGAAAAGCTGTTGAAAAGTGGCAAAAAGGGTATAAAGTGGAAAAAAAAGTCTCAAAAATGGCTAAATGAAGTAGGAAAATGGAGTTCAAAATTGAATTAAAAGTGGAAAAAATGGGCAAAGAGTGGGAAAAAGTGGCATAAATAAACAGAAACGGTGGTGAAAATGGGTTAAAAAGCACCTGTTTTACTGATCCACCCTTAAAAATGTCCAAATGGTGTAGTCCAGCAGTGCAGAAAAATGTAATTTAACCATAGTATAAATGTTGCTCATAAATGGGGAAATTTTGGTTGAAAAATACATTAAAATGCATTTCTATTTGTAAAAATGACAACATTTGTTGCTTGGCTAGCTGGTTAAGAGTGGCCCTGTGTTGTATTCCTTCTGAGGGCCTAAATCCCTAGCCACGCCCCCGACAACAGGCCAAGTCTTTCCTGTGCATCGTGCTGAAATTGTGACCTTACTTCATTACTTGGGTGGGCTAGGGGTGTCTGCAAGAGCCACTTTAGAAATCTGCATTTTAATCTGGGATGTTGTCCATGTCCTTTCTTAAATTCCATGTTTGTTTGTATTTTGTAATAGTGAATGATCTGTGTGTGTGTGCGTGTGTGGGGGTGTGTGGGTGTGTGTGTGTGTGTGGGTGTGGGTGTGTGTGGTGCCATGAAAGCTATTAGTGGATGTGAAAGAAGAACAGAGAGAAGAGAAAAATGAACGTGTTATTTCTGTACATAGTGAATTTTTATGCTACCAGTTTCCAGTCTCAAGGACAACTGGAGAAATGGAACGATGTGCAAATCACGACAGAAAAGCCACCAATTATAGTAGTGAGATTCTGCAGAGAAGAATGGGACAACATTCCTCTACAGTGATGAGACAGACTCACTGACAGTTATCTCAAACGCCAAGGATGGAACAACCAGGTATCAGGTTTGGGGGGGATGGTTGTTTCACAGAGGACCAGGTCGGTTTGGATGGATTTACCCTTAAAGGTCACATATTTGACCCCTTTAAGACTGGGGGAGTCCTAATATTAGAAATTAGAGAGTCAAACACAAATGTGGAATTTCAGAGTTTAAAAAGTCACACACTTACCAGAAAAACTAGAAATTCCTGAGTTTAAAAAGTTTATCATTTTGACATTAGAAACTCAGAACTTTCTAACTTTTAGCATCACAGATTTACAACAAAGTCAAAAATATACAAGAAACTAAAAACTTTATAATCTCAAACATTTAAAGTTTTTGTCACTTACATTTATGACATTTAAAGTTTTCAGAATCTCATAAATTGAAGACTTTAAACTTGAGATTTTTACATTTTTTTCTTGAAAATCACCAGATCTTTTTTGATTATTATTCTTTTCTAAAGTGGGCCTAATCCAGCGTCATCATAAAGGACAGTTTATACGTGGATCTTTGGTCAAGAACAGGTTTAGGTGCAGGTGTTAGGACCAGCTGGATTAGGGAAAAGGAAAGAAACATAAAACCAGATGTTCTGAGGTTGAATTAAAGTTTTTTATCATCAAAAGTAAGAATTCTAACCAATGAGAGTGAGGCAAAAATAAGAACTAAATCATGTTGAATTGAGTCGAGGGTTTTCTCAGAGAAAACAATTAAAACGGATTTTTAATTTTCCCAGCCGGGTCCTGGGCCGGGGTCTTAGCTTTTCTTAAATGAGTGGATCCACAGCTGTACACATGTGTCTGCAGCTTCTATTATCAAAAACTGTTGATCTGTTTTTGGGGAATGAGCCTTTATTTGGAATTCAATTTAAAAAAATGAAGAGGTAGAAAACTCCCTTCATGCATAACAGTGGAGCTTTTGAGGATGGAAGCCTTGAATAAAGCAGACAGTCTAGACCAGTGATAGTCAACATGTGGCTCTTTAGTGGCTCTTTTATGACTTAATTTAAAACATTATTCTTTTAAACTTTGACCTCAGAAATCTATCATTGCAAGTTACATTAACCAGTTTGTTTCCCACACGTATACAGTAGGTTTTAAAGGTCAGGCTCGATTGTCTACCTTTATTTTTTCCCTTTTTTACATGTTTTGCCACTTTTAATCCATTTCTGCTGCTTTTAGCCCATTTTTAACACTCCTTTTAGACACTTTTTCAACCATTTTAACCACTTCTATCTTGCTTCTTTGCAAATTTTTGCCCACTTAAGCTGCCTTTTGCCATTAACACCACTTTTTTGCCATTGCCCCACCTTTTTACAGCTTTTTTCCCACTTTAGTCACTTTCCACTCATTTTTTGCTGCTTTTTGACCACCTGTAACTCAGTTTTTTGTGACTTTGCACCCATTTTTGAGACTTTTCACCCCATTTTCTCCATTGTAAACCTATTTTGCCCCTTTTTCACCATTTCTTTTGCAACTTATAATCCATTTCTGCTGCTTTTAGCCACTTTTTGACCTTTTTTGCCACTTTAGCCCATTTATGCCCTTTTTCATCAGTTTTAGCCACTTTCATCCTGCTTCTTTGCAATTTTTGCCCACTTTAGCTGCTTTTTTCCATTAAATACCACTTTTACACCATTTCCCCACCTTTTTACAGCTTTTTTTGCCCACTTTAGTCACTTTTCACTCTTTTTTGTTTTGACATTTATTGACCACCTGTAACTCAGTTTTCAGTGACATTGCACCCATTTTTGACACTTTTCACCCAGCTTTCTCCTTTGTAAGCCAATTTGCCCCTTTTCCTCCATTTTTTGCCACTTTTAATCCATTTCTGCTGCTTTTTGCCACTTTTATCCCATTTTTGCCCTTTTCAACTGTTCTATCCTGCGTTTTTGCGATGTTTTTACAATTTCAGCTGCCTTTTGCTGTTAAACACCACTTTATCCCACTTCTCACCATTTTACAGCTCTCTTGCCCATTTTACTCACTTTGCACTCATTACTTGCCATGTGTTTGCCACTTTTTGACCATTTTGCCACCTTTAACTTATTTTTATTGCCACTTTTTACCACTTAGATTGTGGCTCTTGCAAAGGCTTTTTTTTAAACAATCTGGCTCTTTGGTTGGGGAACACTGGTGTAGAACTTTATTTTATTTCAATTTCTGTTAAATCTGTCAAAGCAGGCCCCCCATGATGATTATGTTTAGTGTTTGCTCTTACTCTGGAAGCCAATAAAAAATGAGATTTAAAAATAATTTTAAACTGTACGAAAAGCCACAGACTCCAGACTTTGGTGTTCTGCTTCTTTGGGCCTCTGGTCTTCCTCTGATCCAGCAGGACCGGCTCTCTGCTGCAGACTGGAGAGCTCCCTCTGCTGGTGAAACCAGAAAAACTGCTCTCCTGCAGAAAGGAAAGATGATCCCTTCACTTCCTAATAGCCCTGCCGGGAAAAGGTATATTCCCCTTTTTTTCTGTATCTACAATGACACAATCCCATAATATCCCCCAGACTCGGCCTGCTCTGCTCCAGTTTAACACCACAACCTTTCCAGTAAAGAAATAAACTTTAATGGCATATTAGACTATTAGGGTTACCTCCACCCACAACCACCCTGGCCCCCCCTTCTCCGCTGTCTGCTCTCATAACTTTAATCTGGACTTTCAGACTGAATCCGGCCTGATGCAGCAACATGCCAGTCGCTGTGGTAACGTCTCTGTTTCCCCTCCTCTCCTGACAGCTTTGGAGTTTTTTTCTTGCATGTTGGTATGAAGAAGGAGGCTCAGCGCACGCCATAACCCCCCCGGACCCACCCACCTATGTGAGAATAGCTGCCAAATTATGTTCAGATGGAGCAACACATGAGAGGGCACTGCCAGGACGTATTTAGAGAAAAAGCCCTCCAGATTCTCACCAAATATCACATCCATCCTGATAGCAGCCTTAATCAGGAAAGTGGAGGCAAAGGGAAGAGGAGGGAGGGTTCCTGCCAGCTTTAAGTACACTTTTAGTCGCCTAAACCCTCTGTTAAAAGAAAAATTATCCTTGCATGCGACGGGGCACTAAAAGGAGGAGCCCTTGGGACTGAACACTTAATAGAGTAAATGAAACCAAGAGACAAGCAGGGAAGTTCCTCCGTCTCCTGGAAGCGGTTCAAAACAGCATCGGCCTCACTGCTGCTCACACAGGAGCAGTTACACTCCAATTAATGTGTGTAGATCCAGCAGACGTGATTTATTTTCAAGCTCTCTCGGCTGACAAATGGGCTTCCATCTGCCCTCTCCGGCACGCAACTGATAAAGCGAGCAGCTCAAGCACATCATGAAAGGCCGCTGAGGTCTGCAGGGCTCCGGTCTCTGCTGCTCACGCCTAAATGAAGACGTCCTTCAAAAGCAGCAGATTCCTTCACTGGTTTCATGTCACGGACTGTGAAAAAGCACTTCTGGACTTTAGAGCTGATGAAGTTATGAAAACTTCAAGGGCCATTTAGAAATTCTTGGGATGTTACAGTCTTTTCTTCTGTGGGAGGTGTCAGTGAATGCAGCTGCAGCTCTGTGATTGTGATGTTTGCAGACGACACATTTATCTATCTGACAAATGTTAACAGTCAGACTGCAGGAGCAGAGCTGAATCTACTGTCTTTATTATCTAATATATAATAAGGTCAATTTAGCCTCCAAAATACCAAAGAAGTCTCAGAGGTGACCCCAGCACCTCTAAGGTGACATCTATGGTTGTCCAGCCAGAAGTCCAGAGAACAAAAGTTCTGTATTAAGGTGAAATAAAACATAATACAATTAATTTGAGAAACTTTCTTTAATACGCCTTTATCTGAACGAGCCCGTCTTTTCTGAGTACGATGATCTCTCCTCATTTTTCCTGAATATCCAAGATTCTGCACCAGTTCAGGCTTTCATCTTTCTTTTCCCCAACACTGAAACCTGGAGCTTGTTTAAAATGTGGAACCACCTCCTTCAGTAGTTTCCCTTTACTGAGACTCACCTGGTAAACCAACAACCTCACCTGAGACTGATGTCAGTGATGAGAAAAGGATTTTATGCTTGATCTGCTTTACTCAGATTCAAATCCTGACATTGTCTGCATACTGAGATGTCTCCAGAGAGCCCAGATATGGCTAGTAAACAGGTTTTAGAACTTTTTTTCTGCTTTGAGCTGACATGAGTCAGTCTGACTCTCAGCAGCAGAAATATTTCAATCCTGTAGAAAAAGAAAAATCCTTTAAGACCCTGCCCCCCTCCCCTCCCTGCTGCCTGTCGCTGGCTATTTCTCCATCTCTCCTATGAAACATTTCTGACGTTAAACACCTGTTAACTTTTATGTCTTGAGAGAGGAGCGGCTGAATGGGGGAGCATTATGTTCAGAGCTGGCCAAATCCCCAGTAGAGGAAAGACCACTCCCAGAGCAGAGAGGCAGCAGCAGGAGTGTGTCTAACCCCCCTCCAAACAGTTACCTCTATTCCAGCCGACAGCTGCGTGAAACCGCCGTCCTTCCTCAGGCTCTCTGCTGGACGAGCTGCAGCCCTGCAGAGGCAGAGAGAGGAGGCTGAAGAAAGTCCTGTTAGTCTTTGGTATCAGGGGTCAGTTTTTCTCCTCTTACCTTCACTGGAGGACGCTGAGCCAGTGCGGGATGTCCTGCCAGAAATAACCTGCACCGTGCCTTCTGGAGAGTCCCAGACTGAGCTCAAAGACTGTAAACATGAGCTTAATACAACAAAATAACAACACCACACAAACAGACAGCAGGTTGTATGTGTGTGCAATCCAACAACTTAAAAAGAAGCCAAGAGAGTCAACCTGTTCTGCATTTATGTTGAACTGGTTAGAAATTTTTCTATGTTCCTGAGCTGGCCTGTCCCAAACTTAAGGATGCTGCAGCCCGTTTACAAACCTGTAAAACTTCTGAGGCCACTAAAACCTCAGTGCAATATTTAACTTCCAATATTAATCTCTATAAAATTACTGATGGCACTACAAACTCTCTCCAAATAGGCTCTGGTAAATTCTCCTAATCAGGGAGTGAGCAGCACAGGAAAATATACAACAGAGTGGCATCAATTAATTCAACACCAGTTAAACCGTAACACCGGTTCTCCACATCGGACAAACTAAATGATAAAAAAAAATCCTTTGTTCAATGAATTCTGGAACTTTAAACATTTAATCAGGTACTTTATAATAACTGAAGTGATTTCAGAGGTTCAAAACATGTTTTAACTAATTATAAACGGCCTCTCAAACTATCAAACTCATTTTGATTGTATCCTTTTTTTTCCTCCTAATTGATTTAAATACTCTTCTTCATCATTAAAATTTAAATTTCAGCACTGGAGAAAAGATGGCCTGGCAGGTAGGCCATTCCTCCAGTAGACAGCTACAGGCCTACCCAAAGAACCGTCTGAGCCCCTGATAAACCCAGAGAATGGACCCTGATAAACCCAGAGAATGGACCCTGATAAACCCAGAGAATGGACCCTGATAAACCCAGATAATGGACCCTGATAAACCCAGAGAATGGACCCTGATTAACCCAGAGAATGGACCCTGATTAACCCAGAGAATGGACCCTGATAAACCCAGAGAATGGACCCTGATAAACCCAGAGAAGGGCTCTGATAAACCCAGAGAACGGACTTTGATTAACCCAGAGAATGGACCCTGATAAACCCAGAGAATGGACCCTGATTAACCCAGAGAATGGACCCTGATTAACCCAGAGAATGGACCCTGATTAACCCAGAGAACGGACCCGGATTAACCCAGAGAATGGACCCTGATAAACCCAGAGAATGGACCCTGATTAACCCAGAGAATGGACCCTGATAAACCCAGAGAATGGACCCTGATTAACCCAGAGAATGGACCCTGATTAACCCAGAGAACGGACCCTGATAAACCCAGAGAACGGACTTTGATTAACCCAGAGAATGGACCCTGATTAACCCAGAGAACGAACCCGGATTAACCCAGAGAATGGACCCTGATAAACCCAGAGAATGGACCCTGATTAACCCAGAGAATGGACCCTGATTAACCCAGAGAATGGACCCTGATTAACCCAGAGAACGGACCCGGATTAACCCAGAGAATGGACCCTGATAAACCCAGAGAATGGACCCTGATTAACCCAGAGAATGGACCCTGATAAACCCAGAGAATGGACCCTGATTAACCCAGAGAATGGACCCTGATTAACCCAGAGAACGGACCCTGATAAACCCAGAGAACGGACTTTGATTAACCCAGAGAATGGACCCTGATTAACCCAGAGAACGGACCCGGATTAACCCAGAGAATGGACCCTGATTAACCCAGAGAACGGACCCGGATTAACCCAGAGAATGGACCCTGATAAACCCAGAGAATGGACCCTGATTAACCCAGAGAACGGACCCTGATAAACCCAGAGAACGGACCCTGATAAACCCAGAGAACGGACCCCGATAAACCCAGAGAACGGATCCCGATAAACCCAGAGAATCGACCCCTGATAAACCCAGAGAACGGACCCTGATAAACCCAGAGGATGGACCCTGATAAACCCAGAGAATGGACCCTGATAAACCCAGAGAATGGACCCTGATAAACCCAGAGAATAGACCCTGATAAACCCAGAGAATGGACCCTGATAAACCCAGAGAATGGACCCTGATAAACCCAGAGAATGGACCCTGATAAACCCAGAGAATGGACCCTGATAATCCCAGAGAATGGACCCTGATAAACCCAGAGAATAGACCCTGATAAACCCAGAGAATGGACCCTGATAAACCCAGAGAGTGGACCCTGATAAACCCAGAGAGTGGACCCTGATAAACCCAGAGAATGGACCCTGATAAACCCAGAGAATGGACCCTGATAAACCCAGAGAGTGGACCCTGATAAACCCAGAAAAGGGTTCTGATAAACCCAGAGAATGGACCCTGATAAACCCAGAGAATGGACCCTGATAAACCCAGAGAATGGACCCTGATAAACCCAGAGAAGGGCTCTGGTAAACCCAGAGAATGGACCCTGATAAACCCAGAGAATGGACCCTGATAAACCCAGAGAATGGACCCTGATAAACCCAGAGAATGGACCCTGATAAACCCAGAGAATGGACCCTGATAATCCCAGAGAATGGACCCTGATAAACCCAGAGAATAGACCCTGATAAACCCAGAGAATGGACCCTGATAAACCCAGAGAGTGGACCCTGATAAACCCAGAGAGTGGACCCTGATAAACCCAGAGAATGGACCCTGATAAACCCAGAGAATGGACCCTGATAAACCCAGAGAGTGGACCCTGATAAACCCAGAAAAGGGTTCTGATAAACCCAGAGAATGGACCCTGATAAACCCAGAGAATGGACCCTGATAAACCCAGAGAATGGACCCTGATAAACCCAGAGAAGGGCTCTGGTAAACCCAGAGAATGGACCCTGATAAACCCAGAGAATGGACCCTGATAAACCCAGAGAATGGACCCTGATAAACCCAGAAAAGGGCTCTGATAAACCCAGAGAATGGACCCTGAGATAGGGTAGATGTATTCATGGCCGGTTTTAGTCTAGACTTCCACATGGTCGACTTTTATTTATAGTCAGTTTTAGGTGATGAAATAAACACCAGTATAGACGACTTGACCTTTTATCTTATTTTTAAGCGATAAAATCTTCAAATGTCCTGAAACCATGAAAATGCGCCCTTATTCCTGATAAATTAACCAAAGTAAACTATGGACCTCACTGCTCCTCCTCCTCAGATCGGCCTTCTGTTTATTCCCCTTCTTATAAATAAAACCCTGATTCTTTGGCACGTTTTGTATTTAATGCTTTGAAAATAATGTGAATGAAATTGAAGTTTATTTCTGACTGAAGGCTGAGACTCTTTTTGGAAAATATTTGAGTCGATTCAAAGCTCAGCATCTGCCCAGATTTCTGTGGCTGCTGTTAATCCAATATTTCAGATGATTATCTGCTGTTTTAGTAAAATGTGAGTCTTGATGTGAGGTCCCTGCTGGGCCGAGAGCAGTCCTCCATCTCAAACATAAAACCTGTCAGCTATAAATCAGGATAATGTGCCTTAAATGCTGCTGATGCTCTGCAGACGTTTCAAAAATCATTTTCTAACTACAATGCAAACGACTCTAATAAAATGTCTCTCCAATGGCATCAGGGAGTGAAAGGAGCGCTGTTTGTCTGCCAGAGCTGGTGGCTGCATGAAAACTGATCCAAACCTTTAAATGAGAGCTGCTGGGATAATATTTTAGGGCTTGGATTGTACCACCAGGAAATACCTGGGAGAGGTGCACCTTAAAGGAATCAAATTTAGCAGTCCACAGGAATGGTTGGAAAACTGCAGCCGAGGAGCCGGGCTCTCAGTAACCTCCCTCCGAGCTCTTTTGGATCCGGTGGGTTCAGGTGCAGCGATTAAAGGTGTAAATGATGGGGGAATATTTCATTTGGAGTTTGTCAGTTTTATCCCCCATTAACAGGCAGGAATGTCCTCTCCTTTTTCTGCTCTGAGGTGATTGGTGGATGCTTTTGGCTATTTACACATCACAGACAGCACATCCATTTAGGAAACTCGGGAGACAGAACTGGAGACATAATAAGGGCGAATAAAGAAAATAAAATCTGCTCTGAAGGGTGAACTAGGGTGTTTTTTCATAAACAAGGATTTAAACTTTTGCAAAGAAGGAGGGACAGCTTATTAATCTAAAATGCAAAGCTGTTAAAGCAAAGTTTCTTAGGATCTGATGTCCCTTTTTGAACATTGAACATAATCCAAAACTGCTAACCAACTATGATTTGAATTTCTTGTACTGCACTGAACCGCCTTAAGGCCCAACTCTGTTATGCTCTGGTTTTTAAATTAAGACATAAAAGAGGCACAAATCATCACAAAAGAGCCACATACGGCTCAAGAGCAACGCATTGAGTGCCACCGATCCAAACCATTGTGGTACGAAAAAATTCACCCCCATACGGTTAGAGCACATGAAGACATTAGCTAATGAGACATGTTTGGTTCTTTTCAGTTCATTTCCAGTGTAAAAAACTGTTTTTTGAATAGGTGTCCAGACGGGACTTCCAGTGTTCCTGCAGACATCCTCAAGTGGACACTTCAGCATTGGCTTCATTTTTCAGGACTGGAGGTTGCCGCTTTGTCCCAACCTTCAAGACCCCCTTAACTAGACCACTAACCAGGTCAAGCAGAAAAGCCCACATGATGCCAGTTTTATATTTTCTATACAGGCCTCCAATAACATTCAGAAATCACTTTAAGACCCATGTTTCTGGTTATAAAGCCGTTTATTATCATGCATCTCTGTCCGGCTCCATCCCTACAGCCCCAGCAGAACCCTCAGGTCCTCAGATCAGGGCGGAGACACTGCAGACATTGGCCATCATGCTAATAATTTGCAACACATTACGGGAGATTTTCCACATTTGGCTCGTAGTGTTCCTCTCAAAAACCCTCTGTATAAAGGTCCATGTAGCCGTTTCACTTCACTCTACCCCTCCACTCAGCAAGGATCAGGACGTCCTACCTGTAGAGGTGTAAACGCAGCCATAGGGCACAGACCGGGTTTATATTATCACATTTACTCAGACTGAGCCCTGAAGTCACGAGACATTGGTGTAAGTTGAGTAGTAAGTCCTCTAGGATACTGCAGAGTCTAAAGAGGTCAAATTTCAGACTGAAGTCAAGCTCATGTGACTCGGTTCCCCACTTCTGTTTTCAAAATAAAACCCTTTAAAGATGTTTTTAAATTTGGAAGCACTCTAAGTGGAATAATGAGAGAAGGAAACAGTATTTTTTTTTTTTTTACATTTATGAAACAAATGTTTCAGTGACATGTAGGAAACATATCTAACATGTTTGTAACATCAGTATAAATTCTAAAACAGTGGACAGAACTACAGAACTCAAATCTAAATGATAGGTAACAGCTTTGTGTCTGCAGCCGGTGATGTTTTAAGGAGGAATTACTGCCATCGTCTCAATCCTAAAACTTTAAAAAAGAAACTTACCTTCTAAATATCAAGTATAAAAACAAAAACTAAAAAAAAACTGGAGCAGAAGATCTCCGTTCATTCACAGAATGAGTAGTAAAATTCACAGTGAATCTGTACAACATCAGGAACTCTCCCTCTTCATCCTCTACGCTGCACATTAGGCCTCTGATTGGCCTGAAATACTGGGATTCAGTGGGCATTACTGAATAAACAGAGGAATGATGATCCAAACCATATGGGTGTAGCACAGTAGAGAGTATTCTGGGGGGGGGGGGTCTACACAGATCCTCAGGTTTACTCTAATATCAGAGCGGAGGGTGTAATACTAACCAGAGCTGTTAGACACGGACAGTCACTGAAGCAGAAACAGATTTACGTCCACACTGACGGACTGACTGCCGAGGCTCTAGGGCTGAGAAAAACATCCCCATCCCATCGGTCTTTAGCGTTTGGCTCTCTTGGACGGGGGCTCCTCTGATTTCTGTCCGCCCCGCGTTCGCACAGCAGGGGGGCTGGCCTCCCTTTTGCGGCCCCCCTTCGCTGCCGCAGCCGCCGCCTGGCCTCTGGTCCCGCTGCGTGGAGGAAACAAGGAGCAAGTGTCAGCGTGTTTGTCTCAGGTGTCGTGAAAATTTGTCTTTGTTGATTCACGAGTTATTCATGAGAAGTGTCGAGACAACCAAGCACACGGAGCAGAAAGAGCAAAAATGCATGGACAGATTTCTAAAAGGAGGCTAGGACTGACAGGAATATGGTCTCACATACATGAGCCCTTCAAAATAAAAGAATAAAATCATAAATAACACTCTCAGATAAAGGAATAAAAGGAATTAAGAGAGGAGAGCAAACTGAGAAAGAAAAAAGGTAAAGTTAAAAATGCATTTTTACCTCTGTGACAAAAAAAAATCTGTGTATTAATCTAACCAGTTCTCTAAAACCTGGAATTCTTTAGACTAAAGGTACATATTTACAGACAGGGTTGCTTCACATGATTAAAAATCAAATTTAAGATGTTTTAAAACCTGAACTGATAAAAATAAATGCCACTTTTTGCTGGGAAAAAATGAAAGGTATTGATATTTTTTACACACCAGACCAGGACTGAATTTTCTGATTTTATGTTCTGTTTAAATGTTAAAGTCAAAAATTTTTTTGGTCATAAACACCCAACTTTGGTGATTTTCTCTGTTCTATCAATAAACTGTACACTGACATTATAAAGTAATAACAAAAGTTAGAAAAACTTTGTGCAATCTGATCCGTGTGTGGTGGTGTGTGAATGTGTGTATGCATAATTATTATTTATTTCACTATTTGTATTTAATTTATTATATCATTTATTTATTTTTGTCAACTATCCTTGTTATTCTGTTTTTTATTTTTTATCATTATTTTTTATTTATTTAGTTATCAGTCTTTTCAGCTTACCCCCTTTTATTTTAGGACAATTTTATTTTCTTTATAACCGTCCCCTCTCCCCCAACCTACAAGATTGGAATGATATGTTCAGTACAAGTCAGGATGCCTTACCACACTACAGATTACACCAAGGCCATATTAATGTCTGTTTTTATTTATTTGTTTTTGTTTGTTTTTGTGTCTTTTTTTGTCTTTTTTGTTATGATTTCTCGTTACTGTTCCGTGTATGTACAGTGCTTTACAAATGTATTAGACCACCCTAACCCTAACCAATGTAAGGTTTCTGCCACAGCTGCCCTAAATTAACAGCATTGGTAATTACCAAAATCATTTTTGATGTTTCTGCAATGGTTAATACACCAATATGTGGAATCTCTTTAACCCAAATGATATTTTTAATGCTAAAATAGAATTATTATTGTTATCCATCAATTTTCAAATTTACTGATTTACAAAAAAAATGAAAAAAATAGTAAAGCACATTAATATTTCTTGATTAATATGTCAAATTATAGTTATTTACTTGCATTCCTGAAGAGATAAATGAGTTTTAGTGGTTGAATGTTATGCCGGATTCATTTCTGACTTCTCAGAGAAGCCCAGTGAGCCGGCTCAGATTTGGGTATAAAAAGGTGAATTCAGTTTGAAATTCCTCATTCCTGTTCAAAATGGTAAAACCTGGAGAGCTGACTGAAAATGAAAGAGTCCGCATTAAAGCACTTCATGATGCTGGACGGTCTCTGAGACAAATATGACAGGTGGTCTAATACATTTGTTAAGCACTGTATGTATTTTTATTTTTTTAGTTTTGTTATTTCCTTCAACACTTATCAGACGACTGAGCCAGACTGTCAGATCACTGGAGACCACACACCTGTGGACCTGCCTACGACCTCGCGTGATCACGTGAGTTCAGGAAAAAAAAAAAAAGGGCAGATTTCTGTCGATACCATCTTGCTGTCTCTGTACAACAGGCTGTCCTGGCGTGCGTTACAGGTGCAACAAAAATCATAAAACATGGGAAAGACTCAGGACGAAATCCTGGCTGGAATTAAGGTACAGTTGTGTTTATGGTTGTGAGTGGTGAAAGTACGTATGATCCGGCTGTGACGCTACTCAGTGTGCTCGCTCTCATTGGTTGTTGTGGGTGGTGGTTGTTGTGTTCCTGGTAGTTTCCAGGAAAGATTTTGGTGAAACGTTCTCTTTCAGCTGGTTTTGGTCAGATTCCCTTTGAGCCGAAGCGTCAATGAGACAAACTCACCGCGTGCCAGCTGTGGTCTCTTCTTTACCGTTCTGTCGGCTCGCCCGGGTCGATGGTTTGCTTGGCTTGTTTCTGAGGAGAAATAAAAATAAATATGAAACAACAGTTGTAGCTTTGGTGCTCCACCTTTTCCTGCTTCTCTTTAACTGGATGTGACAGTTGTGATGCCTGCTTTAGAGAGTGAAACTGTAAAATTCATAGGCTCATTCAGGACTCAGCATGAGGAGGGTTCAAGCTTTAAAGGTTTGTTTTCTTTTTGTCTAATCTTTATTTAGCCATCACAGGCTGCTGTCATAAATTCTGTAGACAGGAAATGAAGTTCATGTGGAGATCTACTCGTTGGTCCACTGACTCATCAATCACACTCCCAGTCTCCACACTCAGGGATTCTTAAACTGAAATATAATCTAAAATCTGGTGTATAAGCTACACTTTTAATACCTGATTTAATCTGAATAGTTGGCTGCTGCTTATATACACAGTTCACTTATGCCAGTGGTTCCCAAAGTGGAGGTCGGGACCCCAGGGGGGTCGCAGGATGCTTTCGATAAATCAAGGAGAAAATTCATCTGAATAAATTCATAAATTTTACCTATTATTTTTAAAAATATTTTTAAAATTGATTCAAATTAAAATCAAAAGGTAGTTATCAAGTGATATTTGTGCTAAAATGCGGGTGAAAGTTACAAAACTTATCTAAAATGCAAGTTTGTACATGATGCTTTAGGCAATATCATGCACTATATCCCACTGAAGGGAATATGGGGGTCTCTGATCTCTGACGCCATTTTTTAGGGGGTCACGGGCTGAAAAGTTTGGGAACCCCTGACTTATGCCATAGAGAGTGCTAACACATGCTGCCACTGAGAGCCGAACGATTAAAATCCATCTCCATTCGCTGTGAACTGTAAGCTGCAGCTTCTATGCTCAGAACAAGCTGGAATACAAAACAACAGACCAGACTGCCAGACTTTTTGACCACTTTTCCCTCTCTAGAGAACATAACCATAATGAAACTAGGAGGTATATCATAAGTTTTACGATGACCAGGGCAGAATGTGTTTGTTTCTAGCAGCAGCACCTTTGCCTGTGTTTGAAGATGCTCTAAAAAAATGACAGAGCTCCTGTTAGTGATGCTGGCCTTTTTGTCTAACAACAATGAAGGATGATGCATTATTAT
Organism: Cheilinus undulatus; assembly: GCF_018320785.1. NCBI lineage: Eukaryota > Metazoa > Chordata > Actinopteri > Labriformes > Labridae > Cheilinus > Cheilinus undulatus. Next base: position 1,781,812 of record NC_054874.1, on the reverse strand, counting down.
TATCATTTTGTGCCTTAGCTTCAACTTTACCTCTCAGCTTCTAGACGGGATGCTGCCCGTGTGGTCGCTCTCGTTGATTTTCCTTTTCCATCCTCGTCTTTCTCATCATCCTCGTCCTCTTCGTCATCATTCTGCTCGCTCTCTTCTGCCTTTTTGTCTTTTTTATCTGCAGAGGAGAGGAGGGAAGTCTGAGTCCACTTGTTTTCCCAAGACTGTTGCCTAAATTTTTTAATAAATCTACTCTGGATTATAAATCAGAACAACATATAACCAGTGCTGAAGTCAAGAGGCTCATGACTTTTTTTACAGTCTGTTTTTAACTCTAAACGTCCTGACCTGCATCCTCTGTGGTTGCTGCTGCCTTTGACGGCCGTCCCCTCCGACCAGGTCTCTTTGGGGCAGTCTCCTGGTCTTCCTGCAGCTCCTCCTCTACCTAAAAAGAAGTGCAAGGTTTTTTCAGAGACAATACAGAAGGCTAGAGAAGAAGTTAACATAAAGAACAAATAAAACATACATCCTCTGGTTTCTTCTCGCTACACGTCTCCTCTTTGTCCTCCTCCTGACCTTCTGCCTGGCTCTCAGATGGAGAACAACCTGGACGAAGATTATCAGTATTCATAAGAGACAATAATGGTTATTTCTCTACTTGCTTTAATTTGGGCATATTTAGGTTTTTTTGCACTTAAATAGAGAGAAAAATGTAGATAAAGTGTGCAAAAGTTCCTGCTTTGACTGCACAGTTCAGCAACGTGATTTGCAGAATTTGCACAAATACCTGGATTTTTGAGGTTCACATTTAACTTCAGACATTGTTCAATTATTGCATTTATGGAGAGGTATAACAGCGGACATCTCTCTCTAATCATCTGCAGAGTCTGCATCATGAATGTTCTGCGACAAGAACTGAGCAGATCCACCTCTTGCAGAAATGTTTGCATATAAATACAGGCTTTTTAAACAAGCCTGGCTCCTCATAGGCTGCGTTATAAACCGATATCTATCACTGACGTCCCATGGGTCAACACTGACAGTTATAGAAATGGTCAGCTCTTTCATGCACATCCACATTAAGCATTTGTTTTTTCTTACTTCTGTCTTTGTCAGGCTGTTGTTCACTTTGTTCCTGTCCACTGTTGTCCTCATTCGTCTCCTCTTCAGGCGCCGTTCCCTGTAAAACATCATTTAAAAACCAATCAGGACACAGGAAGAGAAGAGACTGGTGGAGATGGAGAAATGGCAGACCAGGATGCAGAAAGTGTTTTAACCTCACCTCCACAGTTTTCTCCTCTTCCTCTGACTTCTTCCTCTTCACCGCTGGTTCACCTGATATGAAAAAACGATCCATGTGTTCAGTTGCAAACACAAACACTGCATACAAAATATTAAAGTTTTACTCACTTGTAGTGAAGCTGTCTGCAAGGAATGACACAAAAACTGATGTCAACACCCTGAATCGAGCATATTTATAGAATCACAGGTGCTAAATATCAGTATTTTATAGGGCTGTAAAAGTATTTTTGTTTGTCTAAAAGGCAATCAGTAAGAGGGGGCAGTAATGGTTGAAACTGTGTGCAAACTGCTATTTACAAACAATGAAGAAGAGGAAGAGACACAGAAAACACACAAAGCTTCAGCTTTTCTTCAGGAGCAAAAGATGAAGATTAACGCAACCTACCAGCTTCTTCTCGTTATTTTTAAAGGTCACATATTTTGCCCTTTTAAGACAAGTTTATATCGGTCTCAGAGGTCACCAAAACATGCCTGTGAAGTTTGTGCTGAAAAAAAAAAAACACTCCAGTATTAGATGTTTGTATGTCTAAAAACCCCTCTGTTTCAGCCCTGCTCAGAACGAGCTGTTTCTCTTCCTGTGGCTTTAAATGTTAATGAGCTGTCTGACTCCGCCCCCAACTCCACCCCTCTCAGGAAATGGATGTGGCTCTCCTGATCCCACCCTCAGCTGCCAGCTGAAAGGAGGATCAGGATAGGAGGGAGGAACTTTCTTCCAAGCATGGAGGGCCAACTGAACATGGGGGCGGGGCTAACTTCCCACATGACATCATGAGGGGAAAATCTGAGAATGGCTTGTTTCAGTACACATTTTCTGAAATGTGGAGAAAGAGAGGAGGGGAGGGAATGGATTTTTCTGATTCTTGGGGGGATTGAGGGACCAGCCCAGTATGGCCCAGGGCCCGGAATGAGTCGGGTCAGGACCCTTACCCCTACCCTCAGGCCAGGGCTGGGTCAGGTTCAAGAGGAATGAAAGACAGTCTATCACATGGCAGCATAATTATGATTGGTCCAATGACTCAGGCTGATATTTGGTGTTTTATCTAAATGTCCTGCACACATTATCTGAATGGCTGGATGCCACATGAGCACCAGCTAATCAGCACTTTAGCCTTGGTGCTACTGATACATTAAGGCGATGACATCACTTCCTGTTTCCCTGCTGCTACAGTGTGGTTCTGTGCTGCATCACATACTGATAGAGTTGGGGTTAAATGGTTTATTTTGTTTTTGCTCACTTTGCCTTTTAGTACATTTTGTCATAATAAATGCATATTCCAAATAATGCTCATCACTCTCATTAACCTCTACTTATCTGCACTGGTGTCAGCCATGAAACCGGTGTCACTTGACTCCGACGTTCATCTTTACTCTTAGTTTTTATCTTATTTCTAGTTCAGACCAACCTCCCTCTGAGAGGACCCACGGCACAAATTAGCAGAGACACTGCGCAGACCTGCTAGTGAAGTTTCTTGGATTAAGAAGTCTTTTAAAGAACAGTCCCTGAGGTTTATTCACTGCCCTTACGCAGCAGCATAAACCAAGGAAAACAGATGAATTTATTTCTATCATACCTGTGTCTGAGGTCTCTTTGGAGTCTCCTGCAGCCTCAGGATCTTCAGGAACAGACGAGAGATTGACTTGACTTCCTCTCCGTCCCGTTTTCTTTGGTCCACTTTCCTCCTCAGATTTCTAGAAATCAGAAAAATACTGTTAATATTAACCATGTTGTTGTTATTTGAACCACATTTATTTTATTTTTAATTTGTATTTATTTATTCTTATTTCTCTTTAGGTGTATTTTGGATTTGTGTCTTTTTTTATGTTTTTGTGGTCATGCTTGATGTACCTTTACCTTGAACTGTGAGGATTTCAGTTGTGATGTATGTTGTTATAAAAGTTGGAAAAGTTCAATAAAAAGATTTCAAAATAGAAAGAGACGGATTCCCCATCACAACGAGTGAGACTGGGCCGACGTGCGGCTGGGTTCTGCAGGCTTTAGATGAAGGATTTTATATCTGTTGCATTTTTTCAGGAGCTTTTACAAGCTTTTCTCCTTGATTGTGTCTCTTTCCTGTATTTTCCACACTAGTTTGTAAATCTGTGAGTTAATGCGGCTGCAAATGCTGTTAGAACTTTAGCATGCACGTCCCCAAAAGGAGGGTGAAAAATGTATATTTCTAGGTAGGCAGTGAATATTTAAGAAATTCAGAAATGTCTCAAAGAGCTCTCCAAAAACAGCTGTCCACAGCCTGTCAGAGAGAGACTAGACATTTTATCACCTTGATTTAAAAAAATAAAATAAAATTAAGACTTTCAAGGGTCGATAGGAGCTGTGTGACGAACGACACGGCCTTCACAGAACTACAGACTGTTATGATGATATCACACCAGGAGGGAACTGTTTACATGTTGGACATTTCCTACATACTTGGGTCTCTGCTGGATGTTCTGCTGACGTTGCTGCGTTGCTCTCCTCTTTCTTCTGATTCTCTGAGGTTTAAAAAAAAAAAAAGCAATGTCATAGAAAGTCAAAGAAACACCATCATCCCTGCTTCATCTAACCAGTGAGCTAAAGGAAGGACAGCTGGCTCATTTTGACTTACACTGAAAGTAAATCCTCTAATATTTTGGCTTAAATATGAAGTATGAATGAAAGCAGGACAGTTTTCTACTATGGCTCAATAGGTAGTCTTTAAAGTCCTAAAAACCAAAGCAAACAACCCTAAACGTAAATAAATACTACAAACACCGCTCTGCAAACTCCACACCTTTATCAGGTTTTCAGTGCCAAAGTCTGGAAGGAAATCTTACCAACTTTAACGGCTGCTGCTCCTGAGCGTCTCCCCCCACGGCACGGACCCTCCCCTGGTTTTTCAGATTCTTTAGCGAGTTCCTTCTCTGCCTCCTCGGTGGTTTTCGATGATCGACCGCGGCGTGGCGTTCTGACTTCTGCAACCTTACCCTGGTCAGGTTCCTGGGAAATTAAACTTACTTTTAAGTTCTTAATTAATTTAAACATTTTTTTGGTTTTACTTGTGTGCAGTTACGTAATTATCATGTAGATAGGTATGACAGCAATAAAGTTTAATAATCTTTGCTACAATCAGAAAAGGACAAACTGGTCAGAGGCAGACACATACAGGTGTGTAATTCTACTTTTCTGATTTCTATAAAAATGTTATAAAGCCAGACACGGACTCACAAAGCCAGTAACAGTCCTCTTTGTCAGAGCTGATATGAGAAAGGCTGAACTCACCTCTGCTGATGGCTGCTCTTTACTTTCATCCTTCTCATCACCTTTAGGTAACAGAAAACACAATTATTAGAATAAAACTACAAATCTCACCATCAGCAAACCTTCAACCTTTAAAACTAAGAAATAAAACCTCTTTACCAGTCTCCTTCACTGCTGGAGCTTTCTGAGTCGACAGTCTTCGTTTGCGTCTTCCTCTTCCCTCCGTCTTCTCTTCCTGCAGGACAAAGAAAAAAAAAAAAAGTAAATATAGAGATTTAAACCAACATCTCTGTCCCATATGAGCCCAGGCGCCTCCTCAGATCAGCTGATAGGGGTTTGCTGGTTGAACACAGATCAAGCTTCTGCAATCCAGGCTCTCAAACTGGACTGACCAGTCTGCTGGAATCTAGTGTACCAAATCTGCTTTTAAATGTCATTTTATACATTTTTACTGTTTCATGTGTAAATTTCTTTACTTGTTTTCTTTAAATGTACTGGAATTGTGCTTTTTTTCTTCTTCTCCTGTATTTGAAGCACTTTGTGGATTTTTTGAATGCAGTACATACATTTCTCCACCAGGGGGCTCTCAATTAAAAAGATAACTCAATATGAGGAGGACAGACTGCTCTGCTGTTTAATTTGAACTGCAGATTCTGTTCAATAAAACCAGCCAATCATAATACAGATTTACTACACAGAAAACCATAATGAGGGGAAAATACACTAAAAAAGGCATTTCTGTGTTCACATTGGAAGTACATGTGCTAGATGATGGACCTTTGAAAATATTACATGAATAAAGTTAATAAATAAAGTTTAATATCACCATTGTCATCATCATTATCATCATAATTATTATCATTATTATCATCATTTTTATTGTTATAATTATTATTATTGTCATTATTATAGTTATTATTGTTGTCGTTATTATCATTATTATCATCATTATTATTATTATTATTGTTTTTATCATTATCATTATAATTATTTTTATTATTATTGTTTTCTTTTGCAGATTTAGGGCTAACTTTACCTTCTCTGATAGGTCAGACGTCTTCTCGTCCTCCTGACTGTCCGTGCTGGAGACATTACCTGAAAAACACACACAAATGGGAGCAAAGGAGGTTTACAGCCAAACAGAATGAAGGAAAAATGTGACAGGAAGTTAGTATTTTATTCCAGTTTTCAGCTCCCAGTGATATAAAGTAGAATCAGACTCACTGATTTGCTTAACCAGCTTGGACTGAGGCGTCGGAGGTTCGCTCTCTCTGAGCTCTTCTTCAGTCTTCTCAGGGACGAGCGACTCCACCTGAATATAATTCATAAAAATACACTGATAAATGAATGAAAATTAATACAAACTGAACTGTGTAGAAGTCTGAGGCCTCCGTTAGACCTGTTATTGTGAGTAACATGTCATTCCTTCAGCAGAAGGAATGACAGGTTGGGAATGGTTTTATTAAACCAGCTGATAAACACAGACAGTCACTGACAGCCTCATAGAGAGTTTAGACGTGAATATAGCTGAGGCAGAAGGGGATCACCTGGACAGAGAGAAACAGAAACAAGAACTCTGACAGAAGTCTGCTATAACCATGCAGCAGCTCCAGGGGTTAAAAATGAAGCCAGTGTGCTGAGACTGCAGTTCCTAGAGTGTCCACTAGAGGCCACAAGAAGCCGCATACACAGAAACTTTTAATAAATATGATAAACTCTGAAGCATGAGGAAAATTCAGTCACATTACTGCTTCAAAGTCTAAACACACAAAAGAAAGAATTACACAAACTGAGGTCAAACTAAAGACTGATTTCTGCTTGGAGAAGAAATATGCTAAAATCAGTGCTTTTAAATGTTTGTGCACATTTTTCTCTTTACTTGATGGTTATATTTTAATCAAAACAAATATGGATGGTGATTAATACTTTCCTGAATTAACAAAGCTAGAAGAGGCCGTAGACTTTTGCACAGTACTGAATACTTATAGAAATGTTAAATAACATGAGGTAGAAGTGTAACGGAGCATTTATGTGTGACAATAAGCAGAAAGAAGGATAAACTCTTACGGTTTTCACATGACTCTGTGTTGCCACGTTTTCTTCCTTTGTAGTCGTCTCAGCTTCAACTAGAGGTGGAAAGAAGTTTCACAAAGTTAGATATGTAGATATTTTAAATCTAAGACAGATTAGTCTTCAATCTTCTGCCCTCTGGGTGGCGCTACAGATCAACTACATCTCACACTGACAGTTTCTGCTCCTGTGCAATAAGGACTTAACAAACATGGATGCTGACATTCACTCTCACTTCTCCTAAAACCCATGTGCAATAATAAACAATGCAATAACTTAATGTGGAATAACTTCTGTCTGATACCTCTGACAGCAATAATGCAGTATTTCACCTGTTTACTGCACTAGAATCCTGCACCTTGTTAGTATGTCATAGTTTTATACTATTGCATTTCCACAAATAGTTTGTTTTAAATGTATATTCATTTCTCTTTTATCCCTTTATTTGAAGTACACAGCAAATGTCACTGCACACACGGCGTTTCTTCTGATTGAAGAAAATACTCACCATTCTCCACCTCCATCTCAACCTGGCCGTCGTCAGCATCCACCTCCCCTGCCTTGTGTATGAAGAATGCATTCAGTTTTAGTTTTATAGCATATTTAAGGATCATTTTAGAGTGTAATTCATGTTTTATTCCTCACCTGAGGGCCTGTTTTTGCATCTGGCTCAGTTTGCTCTGAAATAACAGTAAAACAATGGAGTTAATACTGAGACCACATTTTTAACTTTACTACATGGAAGTTTCCAGAACTCACGTTGCTCAGTAGAAACAGAAACAGGTGAAAGCACACTTTCCTCTGCAGCTGCTCCGACCTCTGACCCCAACACAACCGCATCCACTGCTGAAATATGGGAGAGTTAGGAAGCATCCATGAGTCTGATGTACAGAATAAGCATGGTTGTGTAAGTGGCGATGAAAATAAAAGGTGCAGGAACCTGCTTAATTTTGGTTAATTTAGTCACATTTTTTAAATTTCCAATCTGCACATATGAAAGGTTCAATAAACAGTAAACAAACCAACGTTTACAGTCATACTGTTCACAGTAATAAAAGTCAAAACAATTGCGATGTTCCTAAAACTGTGTCTGGCTGGCCTAAAATAAATACATGCTCTGAATAAACCAGTAGAAGAAGAAACAGTGATTCATATCTAGATAATTTTATGGCGGTCTCTCTCTCTTCTGCTCTCTGCCTGGAACATGGATTCTATAGTATTTATATATTAGATGAATAAATAAATTTCCTATGACTTTAATGCTGTTTTATCTTCTTTTTGGACCTCTTGCATCAGTCTGAATGACTGTTTCCTGTGTTTGAGCTTGAGCCAGAAGAGGTCATCAGAACGTTTACCTTCCTTTGCAGCGACTGGCTGTTCTTCTGGAACAATCTCTGCACATTTGGTTTCGTCCTCATTTGATGGAGCATCAGCAGTAAATGAAGTAGTATCAACCTCCTGTGTTGATGACAGAGTAATGATTTAATACAGCAGAATAACGCAGAAATGTGCTTTTAATGTGTTTGAAATACGCATTTTTACCTAGGAGTAGTGCACGTTCTGTGATCTAAACAGCCTTACCTGCAGAACAGCAGCCGGAGTCATTTCAACCACAGTCAAACCTGCCTCTTTCTCTGGAGTGCCAGAGAAATCTAAAAGAGTAATTAAAGTTTTATCAGGGAGAAATTCAGTCGTATTTAGGAAGCTAATCAATAAAAATGCACTGATTGTGATAAATAGGACTGATACCCGAGCAGATATTAAATCAACAGACAGCAGAATCTGAAACCCTTTTTTCTTTACTGCTTTCTGAATGAGCAGTGAGGTGGAATAGCTCAGAAGCATTAAGCTGTTGCAAAACATCAGAAAAAAACCTGACTGGGTTGCCACGTTACTTTCTGATTGGCCAATGTTTGTCAGCCAATCAGAAATCAGCTCGAGTTCAACCAGAGCTAAGAGCAAAATCTAAGAAAAAACACTCTGACCAACATCTGAGAGCTGATATGACAGGATAAAATATTTATTTTATCACTCATCAGCACTCAAATATGACGAACAAAGAAAGGCAAAATAAAATAGAATTTAATACATGTATAGTTTTATTGGTAACACTTTATTTCAGTGGGTCCTAATCGCCTAAAAATAACCTAATTTTAGAGTAATTGCATCATTATTTTTAATAGTGATAGCATAATTTAGTAATAATTAAGGTGGTAGAATAAGGTGGTATTTACCTTATATTAACTTGTGCTTAATCAAGTAATAACTCAGAAATATGGTAATTACAAAGCAAGAATTTAACTAGTAATACGTTATTATTTAATAACAAATTCCTCATAATATTGTACCAGTTCTCGGTAATTGGGTGGAATTTTACCACGTAATATCTTAAAAATAAGATGATAGTTTTTCTGTATAAGTTGCTTATTTCAGTTAAATTAAAGGCATTATGCTTTCAATGTAACTAAACACAAGGCTGTTTTCTTAATTACATAGATATGACTTGTGAATTATGGAGGAATGGCTTGAGTGTGCTGACATGCAGAAAATACCTTCAAATTGCTTATTATTATGAAGGTACTTTTCAAGAAATTATGAATGAAGGCATTCAGAAAAGACCTAAAATTTAATTAAAAACTATCCAGAAGGACTCACCTCAATTTAGAGTGCCAAAATTTTAAAAATTATCTGGGAATTATTTTGAACATTACATAGAAATATTCACCTTATTTCTAAGAAATCACTTGGGAAAATACCACCTAATAACCAGAGAAGTGCTACAATATTTATGAGGAATTACTTGATAATGAAGACATTATTTCTGGGTAAATACTCACTAAACATTTCTATAGTTTTAAGTTATCATTTGGTAAAATGGCTAATTATTACTAGGTTATTATCACCTTACTCTTGAGAAATAACCTAGTAATAATTACACTTATTACTATAGCATTAACGTGTAATTATTCTAAAATTACAGGTAATTAGAGCCCACTAAAGTAACGAGTTACTGCTTTATCATTGGACACTTATTCAAAATAATAAAAACGTATTATTACACAGGGGGATTTAAATGTGTTTAAAATATATTCCATATGATTTTTGAATAAATGTGAGCTGTAATTAAAATCATACTCGCTTTAAAAAACTACCTTTTACCTCATCTGAATCCATCCTTTTATTATTCTAGCATTATTCCCGTCATTTCTGGTGAGAGCACCGTCTGAACCAGTGGTTTTATCTCCACCTCTGGTGCTAAAAATAGAATCAAATCTTCCTCTATGGTGTCATTTAGAGCAGCACTACGTCCACTTCAGAACTGCTTTTACAGGCTGTTTTAATTTAACCTCCTGATATCTCGCTACTCACTTATGTGTATCGTCTGTGTTTGCACACTGCCCTGCAGTCTCATGCCCTTATATGGGCATCAAAGAGGGTTTTCTATGCCAATCAGGAGAAACATGCTTTAAACTTATAAGTCCCTAGCATTCATTAAGAACACAGAGAGAATAATCCAGCAGTTTAGGAACATGTCATGAATCCCTCGTAGGTTTCTCAGAGAAACTTTAAGAACAAATTTAAGAAACATCTGAGGAGGATATTGGTGAATGAGGCCCAGTGCTAACATGTTTTTCCACATACCTTCAGTTTGTTGTTCAGACACAGTGCTTTGCTGAGATGTTGATGGTTCTGCGGCTGCAAACGGAGATTCAGAGCTTGTCTGCTCGTCTACTGAAGGCTGCTGCTCTTCTTCCTCAGCTATTTCCACTGGCTGAAGAGTGGCCTGGTTCATCTCTTCTTCTCTTGAATCTTGGCACATTAAGCTGGAGGACACAGTGCTGTCCGGATCCATGGAGAGCAGCGTCAGAGCGGCTTCTTTCATCTTCATATCGGCGTCCTGCATCATTGCCTCCTCTCTGCTGCTCTCAGGTGGAAGTCTCGCCTCTGCAGAGGTGCAGACGTCCATGAGCGTCAGCAGCGCGTCAGCCTCCACCGGAACAGCTGGCATCTCCCCGAGCCTGGACTCGGTTTCGCCCTCCGGTGGCTCAGGTGTGATATCGCTTAAAGCATCGCAGGTGTCGTCAGAGAAGGAGGTGGTGACGGTGGTGGTGACGGGGTCAGAGTCCGTGCTGGTGTCCTGGAGAAGAGACAGTTTCTTGGGTAGAAGCTCTGCATCGAGGCTCTGAGAGGAAACTGGAGGCTTTGAGGACTTCTCCGGTTTTTCCTGTTTGTCCTCTCTGAGCTCTTTCTTTTCCTCAATGCTCTCGTCTTTCTTTTCTGGGACTTTCTTCTCCAGTTTTTTCTTTGTGGATTTGTCCTGGAGAGGTTCCTCTGAGACTTTACGCTGTTCTTTCATACTTCCCTCCTTCTTCTTCTCAGATTTGCTGACTGATGCTCCTCCTGTACTTTTGACCTCTGAACCCTGACCTGTCTTTGACGACGACACCGTCTTTGCTTCCTCTTTGGATTTGGATTTAGATTTTTCTAGGATTTTTCCTTTATCTGCAGTCTTGACTCGTCTTGGATCTTTGTCACTCTCAGAGCTGGACTTCGCTGATTTCTGGCCGTCTGGATCTGCTCTGGTCTTTTCCTTCTCACTGTCTTTAGATTTGAGTTTCTCTCCTGGTCGGTCCTCGGTGTGGCTCTTGGACCTCTTCAGCACCTCTTTGGAGTGTTTATCTTTCTTCTTGCTGCCATCAGACCCAGCAGGCTCCATGTCGGATCGATCCTCAGAGGACCCGGTAGAATCAGGCCGGAGCTTGTAATCCCCTTTAGCTGAACTCTTCTCTCCTTTGGCCTTTTCTCTGCTCTTCTCTTTCTCCTTTTCCCTGACTTTGTCTTTGTCCTTCTCTGCTTTGACCACCTCCACAGATGCAGCTTTCTTTTTGAGAGAAGCGTCTTTCGGACCCTCATCTGCCTGAACTTCTGATGCAGACGACTTTCCTTCTCTTGGGGTTGATGGGGTCTTCTTCTCACTCTTCATCTTCGGTTTCTTGTCTCCTTTTTCCTCAGAGAAAACTTTAACAGCAGCCGCTTCTTTCTGCTGATGCTCATCCAGCTGATGCTCGGGTTTCTTCTCCTGCTTTTGTTTGAGCTTGGCACGCTCGTCTGACATGCTGCGTTCTTTCTCTTTGCGTTCTTTAGAGAGAAGTTCCTTGCGAGAGCGGTCAAACTTCCCAACAGAGCGTTGTCTGAGCGCCTCCTGGGAACCTTGCTCCAGCTCCAGGATGAAGGAGTGTGTTCGGACTTTGTCTGTGAGCTTTCTGGTTTCACTGGAGTCTTCAGAGATGCTGCCGCTCGTCCTGCTGTGTCTCTCGTCAGATGACGCCGACTCTGACAGATTTCTAAGCAGTTTTGGTTGTGGTGTCTTTACTGCTGTAGATTTTAAATCCTTATTAAAGAAGAAACAACATGTTTTATTTAAACTCAGAAATATCTATGAGGAAATCTGTTATATCATACATGCATATGTTCCACATACCACTTTCTTGGATCCTTCTGCATCTCCTTTCTTCTTGCTAGAACCATCCGTCTCCTTCCTGAAGAGCAAAAAGGGTTGACTTATTTTGAAAATATCCTGCACATTTACATGCAAATGTAACATACTTGGTGCACGACTCTGCTTCTGCTCTACTACCTTGAGTCCAGCTTCCTCTTCCTGCTCAGAGCCATTTTCTTCTCCAGAACCTTCCTTTCTTTGCGAGCCTCTTTGGCTCGGGGGCCCTCGAACCCGGCGGAGTCTCCACTCTTTTGTTTTTTGTGATCTGTGCAGGAAACGAGGGAATTAAAATGTGCATAAAGGAGCTTAAAATAGACAACTGAGAATGCATGTTGTGGCCTCACAAGCATAGCCTCTGAAAACATTTTATAACATTTAACAACAAATCTGACCGCAGGGTCATATCTGAGGATGTTGTTTGGTGACTAAGGCTCCCCAGCATGCTTGTGTCACTCTAGTCGCATGACTGCACACTGGCCATCCCTCAAACACCTTCTTCAAGTTTGCAGAAGACACTACAGTAGTAGGTCTGATCTATGACAGCCTGCAGGGACCAGGTCTGCAAACTGGCTGTAAAACCTGACATTCAACATGAAAAAACAAGGAAATCATAGCAGACTTCAGGAGGCAACAGCCGGACTTTTAACACTTTACACTGAAGGAACAAAGGTGAAAGGAGTCTCCAGCTGTATGTTCCTGGATGACGCACATAACAGAGAACCTTCCATGGAAAACTCCCCACATGACATCATGAGGGGAAAATCTGAGAAACTTGTTCCAGCACACATTTTCTGAAAGGGGAGGGAGATTTTTTTGATTCTTGAGGGGATTGTGGACAGGCCAGGGGCACATATTTGTGTTAGAAAAACCTGAAAAAGTGATTTTTGAATAACACGTCCCCTTTAAAGAACTTTTTAAGCACCACCTGTTCACCAGAGTCTCTCCTAAACCTGCCCCTTGTCCTTGTGTTGTGTTTGTCTCCTGTAAAACAGCACTAGATCCCATGAAAGGCGCTGTCTCTGCATTCTCAAGGATGCCAGCCACACCTTCAGATCACCCAGACTTAACATATAAACCCTGACGCTGAACTTGACCAAACACTTCTGCAGCATTTCCCCAGGCTTTGTCCGTGGAGAGGACAATGAAAAACATTGAAGGGGTAACTACACTGATTCAAACCTTCAGAAGATCAACAAAAAAGACCAACCCTGCTCCTCAGCCTGCAGAGCTTTCTGTTTCCTCTTTTCTTCCATCCGCTCTCGGTTCTGTTGTCTCTTCAGCAGACGTTCTTCTTTGTCTTTTGCCTGTGAGAGCAGAGCAGTAACAGAGGGAGAGACAGAAAGGATCCAGACTACTCATTATTTGGAGTTTTTGATTTTTTAACTGTCTAAACCAGCGTTACTCAACCCTGCTCAAACAAAGAGCCAAACTGTTGAAATATGCCTTTGCTAGAGCCACAATGTACGTGGAGAAAAGTGGCAAATACTGATTAAAGTGGCAATAAGAATAAGTTAAAGGTGGCAAATTATGGTCAAACAGCGGCAAAAAGGGGCAAAGTAGACATAAAATGGCAAAAAGTGGGTTAATGGTGAAAAAGCAGGGAGAAAAAGTGGCAAAATATGGCAGAAAGTGGCAAAATGGGTGAGAAGTTACCAAAAAACATAAGTTAAAGGTGGCAAAAAATTGCGTAAAACAACAAAAACATGGCAAAAAATGAGTGTAAAAGTGACAAAAATGGGCAAAATGTGGGAAAATTGTCAAAAAGCAGCAAAGAGTGGCAAGAATGCTGAAAACAGTGGCATTTAATGGACAAACACTGCTTAAATGGGCAAAAAGGGGCAAAACAGGGAAAAAATGCAAATAGCAGGATAAAAGAGGCAAAAAAACTGGTGGAATAAATCAAATAAAAGTATTAAAAATGGGCAAAAAGTGGCAAAGAAATGGCAAAAGTGGGCTTTAAGTAGTAAAAATGGATTCAAAGCGGGAAAAAAATGGAAAAGATACATAAAAAATTGCAAAAAAGGATCCAAACTGATTTATGTGAGCACGGATAATTTCTGAGGTCATAGTTTCCCTTTTTCAAGGTTTTCTTTGGAAATAATATTTCAAATTAAGACATAAAAAGAGCCACAAATCATCACAAAAGAGCCACATGTGTCTCTAGAGCAACACATTGAATATCACTAGTCTGAATGTATTTCCACATCAGATACTGAACCACTTTAACGTAGCGGTTCAGAAGCTCATGTGGAGCATCTTTCTCTAAGGCTTCCCTTGGTAGGAGTTGTGACGCAGCTCTTGTATCAAAGCAGCTAAGTTAACTTCTTTAACTACTGCAGAGGCTGATTACTTCAGACTGATAAAAGTCTTTGAGAGAAACGCTCTGCTGAAGCTGCTAAAACGACGGTCTCACCGCAGATCTGCGACGTTCCTCCACGGTGATCTCATCATCCGAGTCGCTATAGTAACGGGAGTAGAGGAAGGGCTTGTGAACGTAGGCCTTACGGCGAGGTTTGCGATCTTCTCCTTTGTCCTGTTTCATCTCTGCTCCCTCACCTTCCTCTGCAGAGAGAAACACACAGGAGAACAATCCAACTAAAAAAACTTTTAAAAATACATGCAAATATAGTTATCTCTCTGGATTACAGTCAAATGTTCAAAACTGTCTGAAACTCAGGAGGGAATGAAAGGTGGAGACCATCTGGTGGAAGCTCGCCCTCTTCAGAGGATTCAGACTGCAGCTCTTCATCATCGCTCTCCTCCTCGAAGGACGACAGGTCGCTGGTGTGGACCGAGCTCACCGTGATGTCACTCAGCCCCTCCAGGTCCGAGTCCTCCAAAAAGTATTCTGCACGACAGAAAAACAACAGTATACAAACTTAACTTTCTTTAGTTTCACAGCACTACTAATATACAACAGTTTTTTGTTTTACCAACATTTACACTACACGTCTAAAGAACATTTCAGACCAAAGATTTGCAATTTATAATCAGGTTCCTCATCTCATGTACTTTTCAACAAATTCAAGCAATAAATCATTCTATATTACAACCTACATTTAGTCAGGAGCACTCTCATCATACATTTAACCATTTTATTGCAAAATGGATCTACAGTTTTATTTGGCTCTGCTCTAGAGACGCTCCCTGGGATAGTCAAGCATGCTTTAACTTTCCATGGAGAGCTTAGCTAGAAGCCCCCATATAGATAGATGCAATCGTGACAATGTGCATTGAGAACAATGAAATTATTCAGAAGAAATTTATTCATAGTAACATGAATCTGAATAGGAGGGAGCAACAAGCTGTAAGCTATAAAGGAGGAGGCTGGGGTGGAGGAGGAGAGGCTTTACCAGCAGCAGCAGCAGGGATTAGAGAGAAGTACGCCATATCTAAATGGACTGCTGTGTTGACAGGAAGAGCTGTGATTGGCTGTGGGAGCTGGGAGGTGATAATCGGTCAGCTGGCTATCAGCCAATTGTGGCTAGAGGTGTGACATGAACTAGAGCTTAGCTTCATCAATATTAGGGCAGAATGATTAAAAAAAACATCTAACTGCAATTATTGTTGCTCATATTGCAAATCTGATATCAACTGCTTTATTAAATGTAGATTTTTGTTTATCTGTCACTCATTTTAATGAAGAAAAACACACATAAAACACAAAAAATGCCAATTTTTGTGAATCATTCAAAATAAAAGACACTTGAATGTTTGCAGAATGTGCATAAAATCTCTGCAGCTGCAAAAAAAATCGATGCATTAAACTGGTGTTTTGACATAAGTCAAGTTAAAGCAATGTTGCAACATCTGTGATTTGTAAATTGCAGCATGCCATATTGTGATTTAATCTCATTTGCAAATTATTGCCCAGCCCTACAACTTAGGCAGAAAAGTTCAGATCTGACAATGCAGACATGATGCTGACAATACTGTGCATCCCCACTTCATACGTCCAAAGTCTGATCAGTTCATCCTTGAGTCAAAGCGGACATTTGAGCATGGCTTGAAGAAAATCCCTGAGAGCATTCTTGATATTTCACATTTAGAAATAAGGAACAAACATGAGCTTCATTGATCTTTGACCTACAACCTCCATAATCTATTTGGCTCATCCTGAAGTCAAAGTGAACATTTGTGCCAAGTTTGAAGAGTCTTTCTCCAAGTGTTCTCGAGATATTGTGTAACAAGTGTGGAGGTAAAGATGGCACCTGGCTCTAGCTGGAGCAGGGACGTAAAAACCCAAGCATAATAATTTACACTGACATAAATCACAGAAAAGCTACACTGTTTACTGTTTAGCACATAAAGATGAATTGCTGCATGCAGGTTAGTTGCTCTCTCACCTTCCTTTATCCTCTCTCGGGCCTTCTGCTTAGCCTGACTCGTAGATCTCAGCTGATCCTCATCCTGCTTCTCCTCTGTTGGCTTCCCACTTGTTTTGCTTCCAGATTTATCCCTCTCCTCCTCCATCTGCTCCTGAGCTCCTGACTCCTCCTCTTCCATCTTCACCTCCTCTATCGACGCGTCTTTCCCCAGATCCATCGGTTCCTGAGCGTCCTCTGTCTTCACCTCCAACTGCTGGAGCTCAGACCCCTCTGCCTCTTCCAGCATCTTCCTGTCTCCTTCCTCGGCAGTACCCATGTCCTGCTCGCCATCCTCCACCAGCTGCATGGGCTCGTCCGGAGTTTTACGTGCTTTATCCGTGCTGGAGCTTGCCCTGACGCTGGCCTCCTGGTTCAGGGAGGTTATGGTGTCCAGGATGGACATGGCATTGCTGGGGGTTGGAGCAGACGATGAGGCTGTAGAAAAAAAATGCATAATGTCACTTTCTAAATCTGTAGGTGTCATTGCAAAATATACTTTTCTGGACAAGGCCCTCCATGACTTTTCTTGACATTTAACTTTCTTTGTACAGTCAATTATACAAGGCAGAAAGCCAGGGAGGATGTCATGAGAACACTGATTTTATTGTTGAAAAAGTAAAAAAGAAAATATAATTTTTGCTTAAACATTGATATTTGATTTCCACTATCCCTGCACCACAGTTGACGGTTTGATGTTGAGGTTTTTGTTTTTTTTTTGCTTGTTTGTGAATTGAGAAGAATAAATCTCTGCTACAATCATAATCATTCGTCATAAACATCAGAAATCAAACCCAATAGAAGTGTTAAATGCTGTGTACCTTGTTCAAGAATGCTGCTGTCTGGTTTGGTCTCTGGTAAAGGAAGCGGAGGTGGCGGCTCCTCAGAGCAGCTGCCTGGTGACAGGAACTCCCGGACCACCCTCTCTACCTGCGGTCTGAAGATGTGGTTGACTTTGGGATCCACCACCTGGGCCACTATCCTGTCGACTCCCTGCTCCAGCATCCCAGATCTAAGAGAAACAGTCGGATTCAGTTTTTCATATTTAAAAGAACAGAATATATAACCAGCTGAACAAAAAATGGTGAAGAAACACCGCTGGATTCTCCCTTACTGTAACACCAGCTGTCTGATGTTGTTTCTCAGCTGGTTCTTGTTCAAATGAGGGCTCCATGTATGGTTAGAGAGGTGATTAGAGACAAAGTTGTCAACCCTCTGTTTTAGGTTCAAGTAGGCAGGCTGCAAGAGAGAAATACAGAAAATCACCTGTAAAGATGCTCTTACAAAGCTGCTAGGTGGATTCATTCAAATCCAGCAATGTCTCATTAAATGGTAAAAGTCGTGTTGAATCCATAAAATGACGTTCATTGGCACAAACTAATCCACGTTTATAAACATCCTGTTATATTAGAGTGAAGCTCCCATGATTCCTGGAGCCAGCAGTTTTATATTCAAGAAAATGATCAATAAAATACGGCAAGTAGAGAAGCAAATAAGTGTTTGTTTTGTCGAGTGAAACATTTCTTTTAAAGTTAGTCCACTACTTTTTTACCTCAAAGAAGACTAGACTAAGACGAGCTAAAACTAGATTTTTGTCTAGACCAGCAGTATGAAACAGCAGGGTCTAACCCGAGAGAATACTAGGGTCAACATTCTACCATAAACTGTTAACCTCATTTTTAAAAGGTAATAAATTATGGTAGAAAAAAACAACACAGATGATAAATAATTCTGACATAAAAAATGACTAAACAAGAAGTTTAAATGATCAAAATTTGAGATTGAAATTCAAAATAATATTTTTAAAGAACAAATATATAAAATAGAACTTTGCAGTCATGCATTTAAGGTCAAAATATGAGATAAAATTTGAAATCATGAGTTATAAAGGTCAATAAGAGTAAAAATATAAATTGTGAAACTAAAAGGTCAAAATATTGTCAAAGATAGGAGTAGAAAAGATCAAAACCTGAGATTAAAATTGAAATAATGGGCTAAAAAGATTAAAATGTTACTGATGTTGTAAATGCATGAATCTAAATGGTCAAAATATGAAGTAAAAAGTCAAAATCATATGTTTAAGTCACTCTATTTAATTTCTTTTCCTACATTCCTGACTTTATCTAAATACCTTTTCTTTACTTTTTCAAACCCTAAGGTATTCTGAATCAGGGGTTCTCAACTTGTGGGTCGGGACTAGGGCTGGGCAATTAATCGAAAATTAGATTAAATCGCAATATGGCCTGCTGCAATTTCAAATCACAGAAGTTGCAATAATTTCTTAACCTGAAATTTGAGTCAAAATACCTAATTTTTTTTTTTTTTTTTTTTGCTGCAGAGACATCATTCATTACATACCATTCAAAATACTGGAAGAATAAAATTGCAATTAGATTATTTCCCCAAATCATTCAGTCCTAGTCGGGACTCAAAAGTGGGTTGTGAGTGGGTTCCTGGAAAAAAATGATGGCAAAAAAATCTAGAAGTCCTAGGATGATGTGTGTCCATATACTGCATTTTACTCTGTTTTGCTGGAAAATGAGTAAGTTTTTTTTTTTTGATGCCTTGACTTAATTATCCTGTTATCTTGGATTTTTTTTAACTCTAAAAATGTCTTAATTACTTCAGAACTTTAAATGAAATATATTTAAATATAAGATCAAGAGAAATACATAAAAATAATATTTGTATAGTGTCTATAGTGAATGCCATAGTTTAAGTTCTTTTCTGTTTTATAAATTCAGTTCCAGACATCCTTACATCATTGCTGTGTGAAGAGTGATTAAAATAAGTTACAAAAAAAAAAAAACTCTTTAACCCTTTACCTACTGACCCGGTGTTTTATATGTCCGGGGTATTATTATCGTAACTCTGTCAAAGTTTGTCTGATCAGAAAATGCACACATATATGGTTCATTACGGTACTCGCAACCATATGACATGGGCATTCATAGCAAAACAACATAGCTAAACACCAGAAGTATCACGAGACCGCTACACAGATTCTCAACACTGTAACTCCTCGGAAGTTTGCCCAATCTAAAAAATTCCAACGCTGACAGAGAGCTGAGAATCTGTGCTTTCTGGCAATATATGATGTGTGGTATATATATTACGGTAATGTCGAACAGCACCGCGAAAACGGCAGCTTTGGCAGAAGACGAGTGAGAAAGGAGAGTGAAGGAAGAGAGTGGTGATTGGTTTTTCTAAAATAGCGTTAGATAGTGGCACCTGTGCGTGTCTGTCATGTGTAATAACAACATGTTACTGAGAATGTTGAGGATGCATTTTTCCACCTTTATTTGCACTAACTGTCTCCTATGTATATAGTTATCTTTTGCACTGTGTTTTGCACACCCAGAGTCCTAGACTCCAAAAATGACTGCTGATTGTTCTAAACATGTATAGGTTCACATTTCAAATGTCAAATCAAAACTTCATGAGCAATAACAACATTTCTGCTCATAAAAGCCATGAAAACAAATCTGGTTTTGTGTTTTTCTTCTTTTAAACTGCTGACAATTCCATATAATGAGCAATAATCATTAACCACATGTTGAAAAGTCAAGTTCAAGTACTCCTGGGAAAAGGGAGCAAAGCTCTCAGACTTAGGGCATTTCCTGACTATTTTACAGCCAGAATAACAAAATATGTCCAAATCGCCGTTTTTAGACTCAGTAGGTAAAGGGTTAAATAAGAAGGGGAGAATCGTGGATGGGAAGGGCCATGCCTGTGTTTGGGCCCAATGATTGCTAAGGCCGCCACTGGTCTTCTCTCTGACATGTTTCTGTCTCAGGTCGACATGTTTAAGGTTCCTCCATCCACCTCAGTAAGGGGACCTACTGAGCCTGCCGTCGGGACATTATTCACCCCGATATTAAAGAGCCGTTATCACTAACGGTTATCGTGATAATGAAAATATGAACGGTAGGATAACTGTCGGGGGATTTTGCCTGTGGTATCATTAATACTGGTAACAGTTTCATATCAACAGTGAGACGTTTTATGACTTTAAACATGAAGAAAAAGTTTTCTAGTAGAATAATTTAAAAGTTTTGTACCAAAATGGACTTAGAATTGGTTTTAGCCCCATGATGACAATGAAAATGGATGTAACATTATGTGATGACAAATTCAGCCAAATACAACTAGTTTTAACTTCCTGGACTATAAATCTCAACCATAAGTACAGTGAAGTCAGTTTTAAAGACAGTCTCCGGATAAATGACCTCTCCCATGTGACTGAAGAGTTTAAATCTTTACCTTTGTATCAACGTCAGCCAGACAGTCCCTCCTGAACTGGTCAAAGAGACCCTGAGTTTTTAAATGGTTGACGATCATTGAGACCAGCTGAGGGTCTCCGGGTGGTAGACCTGCCATGTCGGGCCTGAATCAGCTCCGCCGTTGATTCGGTTGATTAAATAGACCAACAACACCTGAGATAAGCCAGGTAATATAACAGCTAAACGCGCGGAGCTTCTGTTGTGGTTCAGGAGTTCGAAGGCGGCTAACCCGGAAGGACAACTGCTCCTCTGTGAGTAAACCGGAACTACTTAAAAGTGAGGGAATCGCTAAGACAGTAAAGTACACTTAAATGAATAGGTATAAATTAGTGCTGAAGAAATGTGCGATTAAATTCGATTTGTTGATGACAGTGGTGAAATGCGATTTAAATGTACGGTATTTTTTCCTTGGGTCTTGCCTGTTACTGCAGTGCGACGGAGCATAAGGGGCACACGAAGAGAAAAAAAATAAACATTACGGGAATAAAGTCGTAATATTACGAGAATAAAATATTCCCAGAAAGACAGTCTGCCGCTGCGCCGCGGAGTATTGTCCTGATTCTGTGAATAATTTGATGCTGATGTGCCAAAAGATGAAGTATTTCCTTATTTGTGAAACCGATACTAAAGTATAGCTTCACAAGATGCTCAACATTTCTCATTTTAACGGAGACGGCGCTCCGAAAGACTTTCTTTCTTGTAATATTTTATTCTCGTAATATTATGGCTTTATTCTCGTGATGTAAAAAAAAAAAAGATTCTTGTATTTTCTTGTCTCTTCGTGTGGCCCTAATACTCTGAGATGTGCTTGACCTAAATTGTGTTCGTGTGTCGACATCGACATCTAACGGTGATATTTAAATCCAGAATTTTTGAACAAAACATCTACTCTTAAAATTCTAAAATAAAAAAGCAAAGTTGTGAACAAGCTCACCAAAGTGGATCAGAAATCCAAGTGCAGCGTTGCACTCTTTGTTCGAGCAACACTATGACATCATGTATTACAAACGTTACTACTTGCTGCCACGTGTTTTTATCAGTCTTTTTTAATAACTGTCAATTTTCCCAAACGCAGTAGAAGGATATCGTTGGAGAAAACAAATCCTGGATAAAAGTAATGGCAGCGGTGGGATTCGAACCCACGCCCCCGAAGAGACTGGAGCCTTAATCCAGCGCCTTAGACCGCTCGGCCACGCTACCGCGAGACATCCATGCCGTCCTGTGGCTAAATCAATGGAAGACACCTGATGTAATGGAATACACATTATGCTGTTGGCTCTTTGTTTCTTTCAAGCAACCAGTGTTATTAAAAGTGTCTATTTAAACCTCCAGCCACAGGCGGTTTACAGAAATAAGCTTCCAACTAAAATACTCATATTGTGGCTTCACGCCCTGAGCTCCCATTCGGAAACATTTAAAACCAAGATTTAACAGGGAATCCTTAAAGAAAATTTATTAGAAATTTAAAGAACAGCCTGGGGCAAAATAAGTTAATATTCACCCACAAACAACTTTAAAATATCTCATCTTGAGGCAGTAGCACTTTGGTGTCAACACCATCGGAGAGAAATATCAGACAGAGCAGTGTACATTTTAAAAAGCTATTGAAGAAAAAGACTGTAAAACACACAAAATACCTCTAAATACCTAGACATAGATAATGACATCACACTGTACAATATAAAATCAAGGGGATCCATGTACACCCATCATAAAATGTGCCAGAGAGTGGCAGTGAAACCGAAACAAGCTGAAACATCTGCTGAAAGTCTCTTGTGAAGGGCAGATTAAAGACTCCTTGGTGAACTGGACTCAGGATTTCTTAGCGGGGCAGGAAGGAGGCAGGACTCTGCGGGAGTTTGAGTGCACCCATGGGTGGTCAATGACACTCTGTAGTGAGAGACGATCGATGGGGTTGTGGCGGAGCAGCTTGGAGATCAGGTCTCGTGCACCATCTGAGATGACTTTGGGGAACTTCAAATCCACCTGAAAATAGAGAGAAAAATAAAAGTTACTAATTTAATCAGAGCAACAGCATTCAAAAATAATCTAATATTCTAACTGACCTCTCCAGAACAATATTTTATACATGGTGACCCATAAATAACATAAATTGTATCTAGTAAACACTGATGTCAGAGGGTAATTCACAAATTATCAGAGGTCAACAGGTCATTTTAGTCTCATGCAAATAGTACTTTAGTCAAGAACAGATCATACGTGGACTTCTAGAATAAAATCTGCATCATCATGAATTTGACAAACTGCTTTTAAACATAGGGTCCGCTTTATGCAGCTTGGGTCTTGTATCAATACCTTGGCTGTAGTTTCAAATGTTCTAAAGCAGCGTTACCAAATTGTTTAGAAATACTTTTGCAAAAGCCACAATCGAAGTGGTGAAAAGTGGCAAAAAGAGGGTTAAAATGGCAATAAAAATAAGATATAGGTGGTGAGAGTGGTCAAAAAGTGGTAAAAATGGTCAAAAAGCAGCAAAAATGTGGGGAAAATGAGTGAGAAGTGATTAAAATGGGCAAGCATCAGCATAAAGGTGGGTAAAATGGGCAAAAAGCAGCAGAGTGGCAAAATAGGAGGTAAGTGGCATTTGATGCAAAAGGCAGCTTAAATAGGTGAAAAGTGGCCAAAAAAGGCAAAATAGGGTGTAAAAATTTGCAAATAGCAAAAAGCAGGATAAAATTGGCAAACAGAAGCGGGAAAATGGGCTAAAACCAGCAAAAATGGATTAGTGGCAAAAAATTGGAAAGAAAGGGCAAAAATTGCAAATAAGGTGAATAAAAATATATAGATAAAAAACAAAGGCTGACGACTAAGTTTGATGATTGAAGCCTACTGTATAAATGTGGGAAACCAACTGATTAAAGTGACTTGCAATGGATAATTTCTGGGGGAAAAGTTTCCCTTTATAAATGTGTTCTGGGGGAATAATATTTCAAATTCAGACATAAAAGAGCAACAAATCACAAAAGAGTCACATGTGGCTCAAGAGTCACGTATTGAGAATCACTCTTCTAAAGTATGATGAAAAGACCTGGATGTAGTGAAGAATAGGGCTGGGCAATTAATCACAAATAAGATTAAATTACAATACAGCCTGCTGCCATTTTCAATTTGCAGAAGGTGCAATATTTCATTTAACCTGAAATTTGTGTCAAAACACTAGTTTGAAACTTTTCTGCAGCAGAGATGTTATACAGTACATATCAAGCAATCATTCCAGTGCAATGATACTCAACACGTGGCTCTGGAGCCAGATGTGGCTCTTTTGCGGTGATTTGTGGCTCTTCTATGTCTTCACTTGAAATATTTTTCACCCAGAAAACCAAAAAAAAAAGGTCAACTTTGCCTCTGACCTCAGTAAGCAACACTCTTGTGCAGCTATAGCTTTAAGTGCCAACCTTCATTTTTAGCCTGTATATTTCTATTGCCCTTATTTCCTTATTTGCCTCCCCTCCCAATTTTCCTTTTGTTTTTTTGCCACTTCTAATCATTTTTTCTGCTTTTTAAGCGCATTTTGTCTCTTCTTTCAGCCACAATTGTCCTATTTTTGGCCCCTTTAACCAAATTTTGCCTCTTTCATCTTTCTTTTTGCTATTTGCAAATTCTTCCCCCTTTTTTGCCACTTCTTGCCCATTTAAGCTGCCTTTTGCCATTGAATGCCACTTTTCCCCATTTTTGCCACTCTTGCTGCTTTTTTCCTAATGTAGTCACTTTTCACTTGTTTTGTTTTGCAATGTTTTCACTGCTTTTTAACCATTTACCACCTGTAACTCATTTTTCTATTCATTTTGCCACTTTTTTTCCCCCCCTTTCTTGCCATTTTTACCCAGTTTTTGCAATCTTATTTCTATTTGCCCTCCACTTTTTGAGCATTTTTCCTACTTTATCTTAGTTTTATTGCCACCTTATCCAAATTTTGCCACTTTCACCACTTAGATTGTGGCTCTTGCAAAGGTATTTTTCAACAATTTGGCTCTTTGGTTGAGGAACACTGTTCTATTGGCATATTTTTAGAATATTTCACAAAAAAATATATATTTTCTTCAATTTTGTATGTTTTTCTTGATGAATATGAGTTATATAAAAATGATAATTCCCTTTAATACAACAATTCATATCCGATTTGCAAAATGCATGTATAAACTATGTCAGGATGTCCTCTGCTTTTGCCCCACAATATCAAAAGGATATGCTCATTTTCTTGCCAAATACACTCCTTTCTTACAAGCTGGGAGACACCTGCACCAACTGTTTTTCCTCTTTTTTAATTTTGCTGTAAAAATAAAAACAATTTTCACATCGAAGACCTACCTTCATAATCCTTTTGTATGTTTCTGAGTGGCTGGCAGTTTCAAAAGGTGGGTTTCCAACTAAACATTCATAGCAGAGGACCCCAATGCACCACAGGTCCACTTTCTCACTATGGGTGTGGCCCTCAATCATTTCAGGAGGGAGATAGTCCAGCGTCCCGCACATCGTACGACGTCTGGATTGGATTTAATCACAGAGGTTATTAGAGAAACCAGATAAGCAGATTTGTGTGTCATTGAACAGCTGGTGACAGACAACAGTGGTGTATAGAAACGTAACTGCATC
The DNA here is from genome assembly GCF_018320785.1 of Cheilinus undulatus. Classification (NCBI taxonomy): domain Eukaryota; kingdom Metazoa; phylum Chordata; class Actinopteri; order Labriformes; family Labridae; genus Cheilinus; species Cheilinus undulatus. The sequence continues at coordinate 1,756,459 of NC_054874.1, read as the reverse complement.
ATGGTTCTTTACCTGAGAGAAGGTGCGTGAACAGACCAACCAAAATCTGCAATTTTGAGCTCTCCCCGATAGCCAAGAAGCAGATTCTCTGGCTTAATGTCACGGTGAATCACTTTCTTTTCATGGCAGTACATCAGGGCATCAGATATCTCCTCCATGTACTGGAAATGAGAATTGGTTGCCATTTGATCAGTAAAGATAAAAACCGAATCAATAGTTTTTATGGTTGCTTTAAAAAGACAGATGTAAACAAGTCCAGCCACCACAGGATAGAAGTTAAAACTGCAAATAGCTCAATTGAACTTATTCACCAAGTGGGCAAAACAAAACAGAAACAGTACAAATAAATTGTGTTTCTCTTACTGTAGCGGTACGCTGGTCATCAAATCTTCCACACCTCTGAAGCTCTTTGTACATTTCACCCCGTGGGGCATATTCAAGCACCAAAAACACTCTCTTTCTGTCATGAAAATAGTTGTAGAAGCGCAAGATGTTTGGGTGCCTGGAGAGAGAGGGGATATTTATCAAAATATGCCCTAAAGCCATAAGACAAACAGTCATGTGCTAGCTTTGATTTGGTTGAAGCTAACGTAAAAATAAGCATCGAGTATCACACAAGTCTCTGTAACTGTCAGTAGCTGCTGGTAAATAATCCTTAATGAAGGGATAAAAGTTTAAAGTGGGCCATTACACTGTTAATATCATGAATGTTTCTCAGGATACTCACTTGAGATGAGCCTGAATCTCAATCTCTCTCCTGAGTTGATGCTCCACACCTTCTTTTTCCATCTGTGACTTAAACAAAACCTTCAGAGCTACGATGGCTTGCAGCTTCTTCACCCTCGCAAGGTAGACATTACCAAATTTCCCCTTTCCTAGTGGTCGACCGATGTCAAAGTCGTCAATGGAGACCTTCCTAATATGAGAAACAATACAGGTTATTATCTGTGCCCTAGGAGGCCATCATTTACATGTTTGGAAGAATTAAAACTAGGACAGAACTGGCAACAAAAACAAAATATGAGAAATTAAAGGAAATATGCTTACTTTGCGACTGCACTTGAAGATGTGGCCACACGCTCCCTCCCAGGACCTTAAAATTACAACACAATCAGACTCCTATATATTCTAAGGTACATGACTGTTGCCCGTGTGCCATGGGTGTAAAGTTACCTGTGATGGCATTTTTGTCCAAATCTGCTCGTGGCTTCACCTGAACGCGCTGTGGACCCGCCACCATGCTCGGAGTTGTGTACTAATATTCAGTGGCAAACACACATTTAGGAATGCATTAAAAATCTTTAAAGCCAATACTACCTTCAAATACACTCAAAACTACAGAATCAATTAACATCTGTGGAAGAACACCAGCAAATCAACACATCTGTTTAAAGATTAGGGATGTGTGGCATAATTGGCAGTATCAGCAGATACAAGCTTAAAAAGTTGTAGTAAAATCTGGATTATAAGCCACATTTTTAATACCTTAACATTTTTTCATCTTAATAGTGTGCTGCAGCTTATAGACTGGGGAGAATATATACGAGTATAAAGTGCACTGCAAATGCATACGGCTGCCTCCATTACATAGTGCACAAGACATTATGTATTACAAGCGGCTGCTTCAACTTCACAGCTCAGAATGTGCTGGAATTCATAACAACACACCAGTGAGTACTGGCGCCACGTATGGACTCCTTTCCCCCTTGTTAGGTCATAACTGTCATTTAAAGAGAGCAGGAAATATATCCTACTGTTAAATAAATAAACCATGTGGCCTGCTGGTTTGGCTGAGAAAACTCCAGCAACTACCGACTACTACAGCTCAACTAGCATATTATAGTGAGTAGATGCACAAATTTCACATTGTGAAAAGTTGAGGTGGGAATCACAAGTGGCCCCACGGTGCGATATTATCACAATACTTGGGTCACGATTCAATATTACTGCAATTTTAAACATTTTGCAATACAGTGAGTATTGCGATACCATGTATTGCGATCTATACCATTTTTTTTCTACAGTTTAGCTGATTTAGCATCATTTTTGCCAACCTCACTGGACAAACAATTGTTTTTTTCCCCATTATCATAGACTTCAGTTCATATTAGCAATTAATCTTAAAAAAAATCAATACTTGATGGAGGAGACGATACGATATATCAACAGACAAAATATTGCAATACAATGCTGTATCAATTTTTTCTCCCAGCTCTAGTGAAAACAGGTAAAGAGGGCGACACAGCTGTACAGAAACTGCATGTTGTGGACTTTGCCAAGGGTGACTTGTATTCAAGAAATTACTTTAATTATTGTATCAACGGATACAAAAGCTTTACAGCCTTACATACAAATAATGGGGATGCACAGATGCATAAGTTTAACATCAGTATCAGTCCATATCAGCCCTGTTTAAAAATATCAACCACAGCCTAAATCATGTGGCGTGAACACCAGTCATCAGTGTTTATCTGTTGCTTCCAATCGATTTTATATCTGCATTTGATTCATCTAACTGCTGGATGAAATTAGGTTAAAACTGCGACCTGTTGGATAAACTCTAATCTGAGGCCATGGCCAGATGTGAGAAAATGTTGGCATGCTAGGAGTTTTACACCAAAAGAAGTATCGAAAAAAACATTGGAATTCACCATTATTTTCACAATTGGTGCATCTCTAGGAAATATGTCTATGGAGTTTTGAATTTCCTTTGGGATCAGTAAAGTATCTATCTATCTATCTATCTATCTATCTTAAGATGTCTACAGCTGAAACCTTTCCATGTGTGTTCCAGTGACAGAAGTTTTTTCTTTGTTCACCCTTAAACTTTGAAGCGTAATCTAAGAACTGTAGTTTAAGGTCTGAAGTTATATTTCAGTGTCGATATCGGCTAAAATTAATTTGTAAATAAAGGATACCAACAAAAAACAAACACCATGCAGCCCTATTTAAAATGATCGAATCTCACCGTTCCTTGGAAACCTCGAGGCTCATAATTTTCCTTATTCTGTAAAGAAATAAAAACAAACGGCTCAGTCAGTCACAATTCTGTGTTTCCTTAGGGTGCTCTAGCTTATTCTTGTCTTTTCATGGTCGAGTCTAATGCAATCTGAAACATTTAAAAATGTTTAATCATAAAAATATTTTCCTCAGTTGCCTTTACACATGTTATGCATTTGGAGGCCACTGTAGCATTTCATATTTTAATTTAAAACCTGGCTCCTTGCTTTAGCGTAGATCTATTGTGTCTGTCTAATTAAGTAAATAATTACATTGAACCATGTTACCGTATCTGACTGTTTTTCAGGAATTCTTTAACTTTAAGTAGATTTTAAAATCAGAAATTTTACTTTCACCTTTGTATATATGGGGGGGGGCAGTATTTTACTTGGCCTAATTTTAAAATGAATTACTGAGTTCAAAATAAAAACTAATAGTCCAAAAGAGAAGCAGTAAGCTCTGTAGAGGGCCAGTATTTTAGATTTAACTACACCTGACAGACAGAAGCATACAGTAAGAGATTATTTCCACAGTACATCCAAAACAGCAATAGCATTTAACCTTATTGTAAGAGGTGTCTTTGTCGGTACAACCTGGTAGGAGATTTGACATCATCTCTACAATTCAAAGTAAATTCAAGAATTTTGCATGCACAACTGGATGGTAAATATTTTATATTTTGTTGCCTCTATTGTATTTACAACTTAAAATAATTAACAGCTTTAAATACGCGGCATTTAATTAATAACTGTAAGTCAACCCCCAAAAACGTAGGTCTGTTTTAAATAAGATGATAAATGTAATAATTTAAGTTCTTTATTTAGATATCTGAAGATGTTAAGCTCTATATTGACAGACATGTAGGATGTAAGATATCAATGCTACACATGGATCTGCCTTAACTTTTAAACTTCACTGCTGAGGTCAGAATATTTCACTAAATCCTCCCTTTAAACCATTTTTATATTTTATATTTTCATATTAGCTGCTGTGGATAAAAGGCTAGCTCGTTCTCCACTTGAAAAAACAATACCGGTACAGCACAGTTAGGCCACTGTTATGGTAGGTTAACATGGTTTCTGAACCCTCGTTGGGTGTAAACAACGAACAACCTAAACAGCTAGTGAATGTATTTTACAGAAAAGCGGCCCTCTCCTTTTTCTAAACACAGTTTTTATACTTCTATTCATCACTGAACACCAGACAGCTCCATGCTAAAGCTGTTAGCTCAGGGAAGTTCCGAACACACTGCTAACGTTGGCAGTCTCGCTCCAAACTTCTGACTAATTTAACGATTTACATTTAGCTTGTTAGAATCGTCCGTGTTACCCTTTCTTATTTTGTAACAAAAGTTGAAAAAAAAAACCGTACCTGCATCTTGGGAAGTACTGTGGTATGAATGTTTAAATGTCGATGAAAGCGCTAGCTTCTTGTTTTCTCCGCCGCCAACGTTTTCAAAAAGCTCCGCTGCTCTAACACGATTGGTCGGTGTGTTGAACACAGAGGGCTCCCATTGGCCAGAATTTTTCCAAGGAGGCGCGTGTGAGTGGTTTAAACTGATGCTTCTCAAGATTTGGCCCGCCCCTTTCCCCCGTTCCCCTCGTCATTTCCTCTGAAGAGAAGCAGAAGGCCTGACTGAGGGCTTTTAAGTAGCAAAAAAGAGTCCGAGTTGTCAAGTGTTTTAAAGGTTAAGAGAACATCAGGAGGGTCCCCTCCAAATTTACTCGTATAAAAGCCCCCCTCACTGCTTCCTCTGTGTTTCTGGTTGCCTGCATTTATCACAACAAATAGGGTGAAATAACAGGTTTAAATCCTCCTCCTCACAATGTTCTGTCCTGTCTGTTAGTGCTGTCGTATATTTTGTTCCAATGAGGGTCCAAACTGTAACGTTTTTCATTTAATTAATTTTAGCCGTTAAAAATTTTGTACATTTGGGTTGGGAAAGCATAAATTCATCGCCTAAACTAAATAAATAAATAAGTAAATCTGAGGTTTTTATTTAAAACAATTGGAAGTATTTGTTATGAAATCAAATATAGATATAAAGATAGACAAAGATTTTGTGCAAATCAAAAAACCAATTCATTTACTAAATGTCTTTGTGTTTATTCATTCACAGTTATTTCAGTTTCAGATAAATTTAAAATTAATGAGACTGAGAAATTCCACTAATTTGTTATTGCTTACAGTGTTTCCTGCAGTGCGCCCTGGTGTATTTATTCCCTTTATCTGCTGTTGTTCTTGGTGTGTCATACCTGGAGCGGCCACATGAGGGGGTCAATGAGCCAATGAGCGCCTCTCTCTGTGGACTGATTGTTTGTGAATGTATGTATGGTCTGCAAAAAACGAAACACACTTTTAGGAGAACCTATAATTTATAATAGCTAATTTGTGATTTTCACATCACCTTTAGAATGAATAACATTGAAATGTGCAGATTGTCAATAAGTGGTGAGTTTTTACTCAAAATTGATTTCTGATTTTTTTTATTAGTATGATAAAATTACATGACGGCATAAGAAAAAATGGACAGAAAGATCTCAGAGAGTCTGCAGCCAGTGTCAGACAGGAGAGGTGGAAACAGAGATCCATTTTCTAATAAACTGTGCAAGAAATGAAAGAGTTTGAGAAATTTATTTCCCTAAATGTAATGATATAATCCCAGGCTTTGCTGCCCTCCCCAGTAAGAGACCAATTCAAATCCTTCTTGAAGAGAAAATTTCAGTGGTAAAACTGTCAGCTGAGAATGTTACAGCATGTCACACAGCTAGACAAGTTTCTATACAAGATATTATTATTTAGTATAAGACTCTGATTATTAATTCATTGTTCTATAAATATGTTTACATGCAAAATATACATATATATTTATTCCTCAATGTATAAAACTAAATCAAAAGGTGTAATAGCATACATGTAAATTCTATAGCTATTATTTTGCTCTGTTCTGTAATATAGTTGTAATTATTTTTTAAAATGCTGTTATTTTATCAATTTAATTTGTTTATTTTTCTATGTAATGCTTTGGCAATAACATGAAACATTTGTTCATGCCAATAAAGCACATTTGAGTTTGAGTTAAAATTACAGCCGACCAATTCTTCAAGAGCTGATTGTTCAAAATAAGTTTATTTAAAAACATCTCATTAACAGCTTCACTTTTTTTTTTAAACTGGATTGAGAAACACAATTCATGTGAAAAACAAAGATCACTGATGTTCCTCCTCATTCATTCCTCCTTCTTATTCAATTTTAAAAATCTTGTTAGGAAAACTACTAAAGTTACGGACCATAAAAACCTGACAAAGATCAATTGCATTTTTTTGTTTGGTCTTTGCAACAATACTCAAACACCTGCTGGTAACTGAAATGTTTTTAACGTATACACTGTTAAAAAAGAACAGGAAACAGGTGGATCACAGCCGGCAGTACACTCCAGTTATGTGCATTTGTTTACAGCACCTGTGTATGTTTCTATAGTTTAACATTCAAAGTTATACAGTTCATCCACACTCTCATTAAGTTTAAAAACTATGCTTATGGGTTATTTTTTCCTGCATGTACCAGACTTGAGTGAAAACTCTCAACACTGGCAGTTATTATTGTAAAATGCTGGGTACTTTACCACAATATATAGCTCCATTTAAAGTAGTCTTTTAAAAAATAGTTCAAATATATCCTCTCAATACAGACATGGAAGTCAGTGAATGAAGGCCCTGAATGTATTCTAGATTTCCCTTATCTAGGAGGCAAACTTCCTAAGATACATGTGAGTATTCCTCTCCTAGCTGGTGATGATGGCTGAATGCTTAATGAGAAAATGTCTGCAAAAATCTTTCAGCTGGTTTTCTTCTAATACGATAAATTATGTTTCTTTAGCCTAAATATTCTCAATAATAAAATCAGAGTATTTATTACATAACTATTGTAATACTTTTTCATGTTATCCATACATTAGTCTGTACTGATCTGAACAGAGCAGTTTGTGAAAACTAGAGTGCAGGATGGCAATAAGACAGCCAGTGAGCGATGTAAACTTGGAATAGGATCGCTCATATCAGGTGTTTTGTTCTCCTCGTTTCTGTTATCTTCACCTGCAACCTCCTCATTCTCCTGCTCTTCTCTACCAGCGTCCCCCTCCTCCTCTGCCGCGAGCGGGTACTGCCGAGGCTGGAAGACAACGTCCAGAAACTCCAGCCTGCGGAGCCCACGGAGCATCCTGCAGCTCCGCACTATCTGCATCTCACTGAGCGTGCAGGCCCACAGGCAGAGACGTTTTAGGTCTTTCAGACGGCTCGCGCAGAGCAAGCCCGGCCCCACCTCCTTACCGCCCAGGCTCAGCTCCTCCAGGCCGAGCCATCCTGATCCCAGTCCGAGGGAGGCCATCTGTAACTGGTAGCCTTGCCGCCCAGTGATGCCTATCTCCAGACACTTGAGACCTGAAAGCCCTTCCACGCCGAGGGCACCATCCTTGGCAGCGCAGCTCCTGAGCCCATTAGCCGTCACACGAAAGGTGTCTTTCAGCTCCAATCGACTGAGCCTCTCCCAGGATGTCAGACTCTGCAGATGCTGGTCCGTGAAAGAGGGCACATTGTTAAGGACTAACCTCTCGATACCAATCCTTGATGGAGAGTCGAGCTCTTTCCCTTCCTGATCCCCGCTTTTCTGCTGAGTGCCAACACTCGATGTTGCTTGAGAAGACACAGGTGAAGGAGGAGTCTGGTCAAAAAACTCTCTAGGCAGCTCACACCCATGCAGCTCCAGTGTCTGCAAAGACGGAGGTAGACTTTGGCAACCGGGCAGGCTCCTCAGGTCTGCATGGAGGAGGTAGAGCTTGCTCAGGCGAGGGCACTTTGAAGACAGAGCTTTGAGCCAGGACTCGGAGAGGAATATGCCACCTCGGGCTGAAAGCAGCAAGCCCCGCAACCGTAGGTACCTCAGTCCACACCCAAGGTACTGACGCAGCAGGAGCCAGAGAATACGGGATGTCACCTAAAACACCACGGATAGTCCATGGCATTAGAGTAGAGGTAGAGAAGAGAGAGACAGTGGTTTGGATCAGTAGCTGTGAGAGGGGTTGTCACAATATCAGAATTTAAACTTCAACATGATACTAGTCAAGATATTTGTTTTTTTTTTATCATACATATTTATTTTCTTTTTTATACATATTATTAGAAAGTGGAAGAGTTTAGGAACAACAGCAACTCAGCTATGAAGAGTAAAATCACAGAGCAGAGTCAACGACTGCTAAGGTCCATGGTGTGTAAAAGTCTCCAAGTCTCTGCTGATTCCATAGCTGCATAGTTCTGAACTTCCACTGGCATTAATGTAAACACTGAACCTGCAGCAGGAGCTTCATGAATGGGTTTCCATGGTAACAGCTGCATGCAAGCATCACATCACCAAGTCCAATGCCAAGCGTCAGATAGAGAGGAGTAAAGCACACCGGCACTGGACTGTGGAGCAGTCCAGTGCCCCTGCTGTAGAGCATAAATGCTCTACAGCAGGGGATTTCAAAGTGTGTGAGAGTGAGCCTCCCCTAAGAAGAAATTATTCATTCGGTGGACCCCCACCCACAAAAAGGATTCAAACTGAAAAAAAATTAAACAACAACATTTCAAACATTAATGTCTAATCTTTTAAAATTTTTAACATTAATATATTTTGGATATTTTGGTTGGCAAATGTCCTTAAACATCTGCCTTTCCCTCTTATTCAGCTATAATGCCATTAATGCCTTTTTTCCACTTTTTGTCCATTTAAACTACCCTTTGCCATTACATACCACTTGTTTCCTCTTTTTTGCCCATTTTTGCCACTCTTGACTGCTTTTTGCCCATTTAAGTCACTTTCCACTTATTTTTTTGTCACTTCTCACCCATTTCTGCAACTTTCTGACCGTTTCCACTTTTTCTCCCAATTTTTACCCCTTTTCACCCCTTTTTTGCTGCCTTTTGACCATTTTGCCACCTTTAACCTATTTTTATTGCTACTTTAAGCCGTTTTTTGCCACTTTTCATCTCTTAGATTGTGGCTCTTGCAAAGGTATTTTTCAACAATTTTAGCTCTTTGGTTGAGTGACTCTGCTCTATAGCATAGTCCCTATAGTAACTATAAGTTTATCCATTTTGCTCCATGCACAGCAGAGGTTCGCAAAGCAAATCAACTTTTTTTTGGTTTATGGTTCCACGCCTCCCCTGAAGCTCTGTGGCGCCCCCCAGGGGAGGCCCGCCTCAGAATGAATGGACACACATTCAAACAGAACCACTACAAAATCTGTGGAAAGCCTCCCAGGAAGAGTGGAGGCTGTTTGAGCTGCAGAAGGGCGTGAACTCCAAATTAAATTATCTGAATACGATGTCATTACAGTCCCAGTTGGTGTAATGGCCAGGCGGCTGAATACTTTTGTCCATATAGTGTATCTCTGCGCGAAAAGCCTGGTGCAAAGGCAAGATTTATAACTACTGCAACATTTTAAATCACTTTACAGACCTGTGGCCTGTTAGAAATGAGGCTGTGGATCCGGTGTTTCCAGTTCCTCGTGAACATTAATCTCTGATAAGGTGTGTCTTTGTTGTTTTCAGACTGTCATCTTTGCAGCTGATTTGCTGGGAAAAGGTCAAACCCTGAATTCATTATAAAATTATGATTCTTAACTTGATTTGGAGGGGTTTCAACAGAAGTGGAAAAAGCAAGAAACAAGAACAGAAAAAACAGCTGTTGTAGATGTAATGTGGAATCATTCCCTTTCTCTATGTGCTACTGACCATTGTTAGTCAAAGCCAGAGGCAGACTGTACCATTAGCCAAAGGCAGGCAATCTCCTGGAGCCCCAGGTTACTAAGGGCCCCAGCCAGTATTCTGGCCATTGGTCATTTAAGGGGCTTAATACACCCATTAAAAGTGTGAAATATTATGTCAAGTTCATCATGTTGCAGACTGATAGAAAGAGGAAAATCTTGAATTCTCCTCTGTTCATCAGCAGAAACGGCTCACAGATTCAGAGAAACAGAAACCAGCCCTTTAGTTTGAGGAAAACCGGAAATAAATCAATCTCACGGTGTGTGCTGTCTTTTCTGTCATATAGTCTGAAAATGTGAACAAATGCAACAAAAGGTCCACGAAACAAAACTAGCAACTTCATTTAGTCCCAAAACCAAATAAGAAAACAGTGCAGAAACACTGCTGTTTTACTGTTTGTCATGTCTGACAGGGGCGGTGTGTTTAAGAAATTTCCCTCTCTGTCCCTCTCCCTCATGATCCTGTGGCCTCTGATGGCGGCGTAATGTTGGACAATGTTTGAGGGCTTTTAGGTGATAAAACATGACCAAAAAAGAAGAAAGAAACCTAAAATGGAACTTTTTTTTCTTTGAGTGAACTGGCATTTTTATTTAAATAAACATGCAAACTAAGTATTCATGCAGCTGTAAGGTCTGTCCATTTAGAGCAGGGGTGTCAAACTCATATTGAGTCCAGGGCCAGATTCGCTCCAATAGGACGTCCTGAGGGCCGAACCATTTGGTGTAGAGGTGTTAAAGTCAATCACAGCGGGGACTGGATACTGAATTTAGCTCCAACCTGGGAGCCTATTAGGGTCAACCTCATTTTCACCAGTAATGAAATATGAAAAAATAAAAAAACGATGATTAATCATTTTAAGATTAAAAAGACAAAATGACAAGTTTAAAGGTTTGAAATCTAAGAAAAAAAAGTCACCTTATTAGTTCAACAGGGTAAAACACAAAATTTAAAGGCAGAATCATATTCTAAAAGGAGAATACATGTGAAAATCAAAATCATGAGTTTAAAACAGTGGTTCCCAAACACTTTTCCCTGGAAACATTGATTTTAAGTGTTTCGCTGCTGAAAAACCATTTTATAAAATGTTTATTAAGTGCTTTATCATGATTTACTTAACATTTGCAACTCTAATTTTGACAACCTCGGAGCAGACAAAGCCTCATGCCCCCCCATAGATCCCTGGCACCTCCCCAAGGGGGTCCCGAACCCCAAGTTGGGAACCACAGGTTTCAAAGGTCAAAATATGATATAAAAAGTAAAACATTTAGAGATCAAAAGGTCGGAATATGAAATAAAAAGAAAAATCACAAATTAATTTATTTTCCCTCCTTCCTGACTTTTAATCTAATAGATTCCACTCTTTATTCTTCATATTGTTATGATTTACCAAGGATATTTTAAACCATCAAGGTTAAGTTTGCACTTTTAAACTGTAGGAAATCTGCAGACCTCATACTGGTGGGCCAGTTTCAATAAAATATGATCTGATCTTGCAGGCCGGGTATAACGGTATCACAGGCCAAATTTGGCCCCCGGGCCTTGAGTTTGACACCCCTGATTTAGAGTCCTTAAATAAACATTATGAAATCTGCCAGGATATTTCTATATAAAATAGCGTTATAACAGTCTTTTTGGTTTGTACTGCATAAAATTTTAACTTCAATATGATCGGACATGTGTCAATGGCGCTAAAATATCTTTTCGAACATGAAGCCTAATATTGACCATTAGGTGGTTTGTAATTGTTTTGTTTCATCTCTCTCTTCAAAATTTGTGTCTTCTGAAGGGACATGACCATGTTTTCATTGTTATGTTTTTTTTTTCGAAACTGGCATGTTCGAAATAAACTTCACTAACTAACTAACAGCCATAATTAAGTAATAGTCAACAGAGTTAAAGATAAAAAAATAAAAGCATAAGAAGACTGCGAAGAGAAATTAAAGTTCAAACAGATTACAAGAACAAAAGGAACACAGAAAAGTACATTTTCATAGTTTCTATGGGAAGTGTACTTGTTTAACTGTTAAGCCTGTATGTCAAGCGAGGATGTTCCCAGTATGTCTAATTTCCTATTTGGGAAAACAGTCAAATTCATCACGGGGTCATTGTGTCAGCAGGTATAATATGAGCCTGATACTCTGTAGAGCATGGCTAACATTAGCAGCTAGCTCCGTCAGCCTTCGTTCCTCTTTGCAGATTAATATCCTGCTTTGATATGTGGCCTCTTTTCACTACGGCTGAGTAGTTACAGGTGAATTCAACCCTCAACAGCCCACACACAACTCTACTTCTACTTCTAAAACATGTAATACTATGCCTTTCTACATGCTAACCGCTAACTTCTCATATTTGACGTCAGTTGTCTGCTTACAATTGGCGTACTCAAACTGCTCCTAAAGCCAATCAACGGGGGGCTTCCATACTGACATCGCGGTCTCAACTGAACTTTGGATCCACCTTACAAGCCACCCACTGAGCATGACTTTTCAAGAAATGGCAGAAATGGCAAAAGGAAGAACTGATTAGATTTTGGGACTGGTCCGGCTCACTGTCTGGATCCAGGAATTCGCTAAAGACTTCTTTACTATTGGGAGATAGGGCTAATGGCGGAGGTCTGCGCTGTTACCACTTTACGCCAGGAGATGGCGGACATGAGTAACTTCAATCCCAGCAGCATTTTTGGGTGTGTTTCTATTCAAAGTTTTGGAGTTTATAGAGTTTGAGAGACACGCCCAGTCGAGAAGACGAGTTGGAGCGTAACAGAGAGAAAGACAGAGAATTGCAGCGAGAAATCTCACAATGCTAGGAGGAATAGAGGAATATTCACCCTCTGCCATGACTTTCAGTTGTCCGGTGAGACCATGGGTGCATCTGTTGGCACCCATAGCGAAGCCAATGCTTTGCCTCACCATGTTTCCACCCCACTGGGGAGGGAGGAATCGGCGAATGCCGTGGTGGGGGGGCACATGAGGATAGATCCAGGAATTTTTTAAAGGATTCTCACTATTGGGATATAGGGCTAATGGCGGAGGTCTGCGCTCTCTTAGTGCTTTTCTCATTTAAAAGAGCATCATAGACTGGGATTTCAAGCACATGTTTATAAAAAAATGACAGGTAATTAGTTTAACCGACTCGTAAATCTTCCACTGGCTAATTTTTACACATATTTTAACTGTTATTTATTAAAAGAAGAAGTTGCAAGTAGCTCTCTCTTTTGATCAACTTAGAGGAGGAACAATATCTGTGGAGGGCCCCATGCTTGCGTTCACCTTGGGCCCCAAAATTGCTTTATCCTCCACTGGCCACAGCCAAACTACTGACCAGTTTTAAGGCTGGACCACTCATTTGAACTTTAAGAATTTATTTTATATATATTTATAGTACTGTAAGCTGTTTAAATTCAGTTAAGTACAATACTTTCCCTAAGTAAAATCACTGATTTTAAAAACAAGCCCACAAATAAGCTATTCAGTCATTGTAGTTTAAGCTAATGTGATAATTCCTCTGGTTTTCAGAGACAGAGAGCTGATGTGTTGGTTAGAGTTATTTTTATTGTACTTGTTTGTGTTTAACAGGTGTCTCTGTGTTCCGCCCGTGAAAAAAAACACACTGAGTTATAGAGGGAATAATACCAGAGAGCTGAAGCCACATTACATGGAATAATCTGTCTTACCCCTTTCCATGCAGTCAGGTCGACAAGTCTCCACAGCCTCTGGTCTTTAACTAGACGTTTCCACCTCTTACAGACTCTAGAAAGAGAAACAACAGCAGACTGGAGTCACAACAAAGACAGAGCTGACTCTGACTTCTGTTTCACAGGAGGAAATATGCCAGCAGGTTCTCTTACCTTCCAGCTCTCACCAGCTCCTTTACACTCAGAAACGACAACACGTCAATTAAAATGTTTTCAGGGAAGTAGTCCAGATTACAAGCTTTAAATTCTTCCATCTTGTAAACAAAACTCTTTCAAGCTCGGACACGGACGAATATCTCGACGCACACGGTTTGCGCCCGCATTAACGATCCCAGGGAAACATGAACCGTGCAGCTGTAGGACCTAGCGAGGATTTATCGACGTTTTTAAATATATTTCCCTTTATTCGACGGTAACGTCTCTCGGCTACTGCTACCATTACTTCCTGAAAAAAAACGCATCCACTCTATGACGGCGACAATGAGGCAGGTGTCGTTTGGAAACATCTCAAAGAGGCTATATTGCCACCTACCGTTATGTGAATAGTCCAGTGCGCCTGCGCGTCTTACCGGACAAGATGGCGACCAGCAATGGTGGAGGAATGGAAGTGGATGGGGCAGGCGAGTATATCTCACTTATCTCTCCTTCTCGCCCTGATATGATGATGAAACTCTGAGCGGGTTTTCTAATCCGTGCTCCAGTAACGTTATGAACGACCTGCAGTGATGGGTTTGTGTTGTTAAAGGGGCTAGCTAAAGAGTCGCTGCTGGAGCGGGTTAACGCTGACGGCTCTGCTGGGAAGCTGTCAACAAATTCGGTACCGAGGATGTTTGAGTCATTAGAAATGTCCGATCCTTCGAGAATTTGCTCTGTGCAATTCAAGCTTGAATGAACGGTAAAATCAGTGTAATCAAACCCTACAGGGAAGCCTGCAATCAACAATCCTGGCTCTGAACAGGGCTGGTCCGCTGCTCCTCAGATGGCCCGATATATCGGCCTTACCGTATCGTTCAGGGCTGGACTGGGACGAAAATTTGGCCCTAATATGTTCAGCCCCTTACCGCGGATTAGATGTGACGTAACCGCATACGCCATTAATTTATCCCCATAATAGACACAGCTAACCTTTACTCTGCTCTGAGGTAAGCTGTGTAGATAAATCTAATATAATAAAACATAAAATAAAATAATATTAACATCTAGTGGTGTGTTTTCACTCTGCTTCCATTGAATAGACCAGGGGTTTTCAAAGTGTGTGAGAGTGAGCCTCCCCTAAGAGAAAATTAGCCATTTGGTGGACCCCCACCCACATAAAGATTCAGACTGAAAAAAACTTCACCACATTTTCAAACATTTATGTCTAATTTTAAATACTTTTGATATTTTTATATCTTTGATATTTTGGTCTGCAAATGTTTTTAAACCCCCGTCTTGGCTTACCCCCAGGTTATCAGTTATTTGGTTTCAGTAATGAATTTATTGCCAATACTGCCTGATTTTCTGCTCTGATAATCCTTGAAGCAGTGTTACTCAACCAAAGAGCCAAACTGTTGAAAAATACCCCTGCAAAAGTCACAATCTCAGTGGTAAAGCGAAAACAGCTTGAAGAAGTAATAAAAATAAGTGAAAGTTGGAAAAAATGTCATAAAGCAGCAACAATGGAAATGGGCAAACATGGGGATAAAAAGTGAAAAAAGATGGGTGAGAAGTGACACAATAATGAGTAACAGGGGACAAAAACAAGGCAAAAAAATGGGGGGGAAAGCAGTCAAGAGTGGTAAAAAGGGCAAAAAGGAGGAAAAAAGTGGTATTTAATGACAAAAGGGTGCTTAACTGGGCGAAAAGTGGTAAAAAAAATGGTGAAAATGTCAAAGATTGGAAAAAAGTGGCAAAAGAAGCTGCAAAAAGTAGGAAAAAGTGGTATTTAATGACCTATGGTAGCTTAAATGGATGAAAAATATCAAAAATGGTATGAAGGGGCAAAAAAGTTTCCCTTTTTAAGGTTTTCTGGAGTAATAATATTTAAAATTAAGACATAAAAAAGCCACAAATAATCACACATTGAGTATCACTGCCTTAAAGTAACTGGAAGTTTATTCATTTTGCTCCATGCACAGCAGAAGTTAGCAAAGCAAATCACCTTTTTTCTGGTTTATGGTTCCACGCTTCCCCTGAAGTTCTGTGGCGCCCCCCAGGGGAGGCCCGCCTCACACTTTGAAAACCGCTGGAATAGACTAACCCTAACCCAGATGTGAGTACACATCATCCCTGTTCAAGTAGAACTACATAAAAACATATACACTTAAAAAATCAGTGTCAGAATGACTAATTATTTTCGTTATAGTTTTTGTTAATAGCCTTTTTTCCCCTGATGAAAACAAGAAAGTAACTTATAAAAAAAGTGCACATGGACAAAAACTAAAATTAAATTAGTTGAAACTTTAGTCAACAAATAAAAATGAGACAAAAATGTTTGACAGAGACGTTATCCAATCAGACCTCATGTCATCATGTAGAAAGTAGGGGCAAGTTAGGCGTATATCCAATCACAGCTACTGTGGCTGTGTGGAAAGGTGGGATGAGATACGAGGAGATCCAATCACAACTGCTTTTGCTGCGTGGTGGCGGGGTAAGTTAGGGAGAGATCCAATTGGTCGACTAAAATGTTGGGAAGGTTTGTCAACTAAAACTAGACTAAAACTAAAACAATTTAGATGACTGAATTATGACTAAAACTAAAAGATATTTTTGGCAAAAGACTATAAATAAAACTAAATTAAAAAGTGCTGTCAAAATTAACACTGACATGGAGTAGGTTAAAAGGCTCATATCTCTGATTTTGTTTTAGCCATCTTTTAATTCAATTCAACTCAACTTTATTTAGCACATTTCATACAAATGTAGACTCAATATGCTTTACAGAAGATTCTTAAACAAACAGTAAAAGCAATAAAAACTTAAACAGTTTTTACCCCCTAAAACACACACACACACACACACACACACACACACCTATATACACACACACACAGAATATACATATATAATGCAGCTTATGTTGTCTTTTCTGTCAGGACAACATATCCAAAAGGCAAAAATACCGTAGGTCTAACAGTTAAAGGCACAAGGGAAAAGCAGGGTTTTCAGACCTCTCTTTAAAGAGCCTGAAGTGTCTCCAGCTCTCAGGTCAGCCAGCAGCTTTTTCCATAGGACAGCACCATAATGGCTAAATGCTCCTTCACCAGATTTACCTCTAACCTTCGGTATATTAAGGAGGCTCATACCTGAAGATCTGAGTGATCTGACTGGGTAACAGTCTGTGAGCAGGTCAGAAAGGTTAATGCTTTTGTTAGACTTTTATATCATGTGTGTGTTTTATTTCAGTTGGTAGTTCATTCCACATTAGAGAGCCTTAGAGAAAAGCGGACTGCCCCGGGGAGTTCTAATAATGGGCAATTTTTCAGTTACCACTGGCTGTGCTCCTGGAGGTCCTAACACTAGTGTGCCTTGTAGAAAGTTTGCTTAAAAATTCTGGTGCTAAGTTTTCTAAAACTTCAAAACAAGTTTCAAACATGAGAATTTTGTAAAATGATCAAAGCTGAGCAAATGATACTGCTTCAGAATGTGACAGTGGTGTCACTTCCTGTTTTTATCCATTATTTCTAATGCTTGGTTATACTTAGGGTTTAACCAGAGTAACTGTACTTTTACTCGAGTACAATACTCTTGTACTTTTAAGACAAGATAAGAGAAACTTTTATTGATCCCCCATCAGGGGAAATTTGGTCATTACAACAACTCAACAAGAGAGAAGTAGAGAATAAAGGGAGCAAAACAATACCATAATATAATATAACCAAAATTAGCAATACAAAAATAACAATAATGTAATATTTACTTATTAACATTTGTACACCTTCTCTTGTGGAAGGACTAGAGCAGATTATAAATAAACACACACACACAGTGTGTTTGGTATTGATGTGAAAGAAGGACTAAAAATTCCAGTACCAAATAAACATCTGAAAAATAACAACAAATTTACCGTTCAGTTTGAAAATGAATTGAAATACACACTGTGGAAGGTGGCTGTAGCAACTTTGGGGGTATATATACAAGTGTTCTACATGTATAGCATATACACATACATTCATCCATGTATCCTCACGTTTAGAGGAATAGTGCAAAACTCACCTGATGGTGTTAAAAACTCTGACAGCAGGGGGGATGAAAGATCTGCAGCAGCACTCCTTCTTACAGGGGGGGTGTAACAGTCTGCTGCTGAAGGAGCTGTTGGCTACACAGTAGAGAAAGAATGATTCCACATCACATCCACAAACAGCTGATGTATTTTACTGTGCTATAGAGCTGTGACTTTACAGGAGAAAATCTGGTAGTAGATGTATATACTCATGTTGTTATTTCCAATAAGGAAGGTTCATATCATACTCCTCAGTAGTTGTTAGCAACATAACTCAGAAAGTTGTGGACCGATTTTGATGAAATTTTCAGGAAATGGCAGAAATGGCATAAGGAAGAACTGATCAGATTTTGGGACTGATCTGGATCACCGTCAGGATCCAGGAATGTTTTTAAAGGAGTCTTTACTATTAGGAGATAGGGCTAATGGCGTAGGTCTGCGCTGTTACCATTTTACACCAGGAGATGGCGGACATGAGTAACTTCAACCCCAGCAGCATTTTTGGGTGTGTTTCTATTCAAAGTTTTGGAGTTCATAGAGTTTGAGAGACACACGCTCGGTCGAGGAGACGAGTCAGAGCGTAACAGAGAGAAAGACAGCGAATTGTAGCAAGAATACTCACAATGCTGGGAGGAATAGAGGAATATTCACCCTCTGCCATGACAGTCCACACGTACCGAAGCCAATGCTTTACCTCATCGTGTCTCCACCCCACCGGGGAGGGAGTAATCGGCAAATTAGATTTTGGGAGTGATCCAGATCACCGTCTGGATCCAGGAATGTTTTTAGAGGATTCTTCATTAATGGGAGGTAGGGCTGATGGTGGAGGTCTGCACTCTCTGTGTGCTTTTCTAGTCCTGTAAATGTTTTTTTATAAAAAGGAGAATGACATGAAAATGCTAATTCCCTTCAGTACAACAGTTCACATTTCCTCAGCAGTATGAGTCAAAACTAGGGCTTAACCATTTGTGAAAATAATCTAATTGCAATTTTTTTCCCAATATTATAATTTAATATGCATTTGTTTTTGAGTTTCCTCAGATTATGTATTGCTCAAAAAGCAGTAATTCACTCTTTATTATTACCAGCACAATATTAGATAAATCAAACTAGCGATCAAAGATTTGACAGAGATCTGATTGTGATTTTGACTTACTGACAAATTTTATATCAGTTGCCATTAGGAAAAGTATGATTTTTAAAAAGTATTCTAAAATAGGCACTTAAATGCATGCATAATGTGAAGAGCAAAAATAATCTGGAAAAATATGTATTAAACTGCTTTTTTGGCACATTTCAGGTTAAGACAATATTTCACTGTCTGTGATTTGGAAAGTGCAGTGGGCCATAATGTGATTTAATCTAATTTGTAAATAATTTCTTAGCCCTAGTCAAAATAATCACAGATTTTTGTTTAAAATTGTTCAGCTCTATGATGATTGCTCTTGGGCTGTAAGCTAAACAAATACTTTTATTACTGTGATGGAGTAGATAAATAAAGTTATGTAGTTCCTCCTGATTCATACATTGTGTTATGTCATCCTAAACTACAGACTCCACCTACAGAAAAGAGCAGTTTATGTTTAATCTGTCTGATATCATGTTGTCTGTAAGATGAAATAATTTATTAATTGTATTTGTCGAAAAAAACATGAGATGAAGAACTAAAAATTAATTCCATGTCAAATGCAGTACTGGAAATAACTGTAATTGGACTGTTTTCCTAAATCATTCAGCCCCAGAAGCTACACAGTACTTAAAGTAAACATTAAACACAATATTTTTACTTGAATAGATTTATAGACCAGTCCTTTTACATGAGTACATTTTAACCTCAGTAACTTTATTTTTATTTGAGTTCAATAGTCGTGTACTTTTCCATCACTGATTGCTACACATATAACTCTTCTTCTCATTTTCACAGATGTTTTTTGGTTGAAGTTCTCAATAATCTTTTAATGTTCTTATAATTGATAAAGCTGCTTTTCTCTGTCAGGTAATGACACGTGATTGAGGAAAATAAGAGCTTCCTACAGCCAAAGGGAACTCTCTGAACCTGCTCACTAGTTGAACAAGTTCTCCAAAGTTTCTAAATCTATCATTAAGAACAGAAATGCTAATGAAATTTATTATCAATCATCCAATCAGCTATCCTGCTGTCATGTCAGGAGTGTTGAAGCCCGTCTTGTTTGTGTCTCTGTGTGACCGCAGCCAGCCCCAGTGTTATGGCATCAGGGGTCACCGGGAGTGTTTCTGTGGCCTTACACCCTCTGGTCATCCTCAACATATCCGACCACTGGATACGCATCCGCTCACAGGAGGGACGACCGATGCAGGGTACGTCTGTCAGCTGTAATCGCCTGCATAGATTTGTGACAAGTAGAGCTTTTCTATTAAAGCAGAAGTTCATCTTTTTTTCCCGCTCAGTGATCGGAGCCCTGATCGGGAAGCAGGAGGGGAGGAACATCGAGGTGATGAATTCCTTCGAGCTGCTGTCTCACACCATAGATGACCAAGTGCACATTGACAAAGAATACTACTACACCAAGGAGGAACAGTGTAAGTGATTTTAAAGTCAAAGATTCTGATCTTGCTGACTTCTAAACACCATGACTTGTTATAAATGTAGAGGAGAGATAGCTCGTTTTTGCTGCAATGTTTAGATTAGGAATGATTGCACCTGCAAAACCAGCGTCTGTGTGATCAGTCAATGCATCAACAAATGCGATTTTTATCAGAAAATTAAAGGCTTAAGAGACATCATTTTCCATTCTTTTCATTTCTTATTTAAAAAATTGAGCATGCATCTTACAAATCATGTCTCTAACTTGTTCCTTTGTCTCTTAGTCAAACAGGTCTTCAAAGACATGGAGTTTTTGGGATGGTACACCACAGGCGGCCCCCCAGACCCATCAGATATCCATATTCATAAGCAGGTAGGCAGAAATGAATATCATAGACTGAGTATGAAATAGCTGCCAAAATCGACACTGGTTTGAAATAGGGCTGGAGGAGTTCCAAAAAAAAAAATACCTTATTGCTATAACTGTTCTATAAAAGAATGAAACTTGAATATTTTCATGTCTTAAACTGGTATTCTCACACATTTCAGCTGAAAGAAAGGGAGCACTGCTGTAGGAAATGTCATGATTGAATCTGAATGTTGCTCAGCATTTCTTTGAAACATGGTCCTTTTTGGTTTTACCTGTCATTTATTTCCTACCTGTTAAATCTTTGCAGAGCAAACTAAAACTAAATTATAAAACACAGAGTGTGAGAGTTATTTCTCACAGTATTGTGTGTTTTCTCTTTCTCTTATTGCCGTCTTTCTTCCAGGTGTGTGAGATTATCGAGAGCCCGCTTTTCCTCAAGCTTAACCCGATGACCAAACACACCGACGTGAGTTCAGTTTCACTCTCCTAAAGCCTCTCGTATATGTACGCACAAACCACTGCTTCAAACACTGTGTCCTTCTCTCCAACAGCTTCCTGTTAGTGTTTATGAATCTGTGATCGACATCATCAATGGCGAGGTAATCTTCACGCTAAAGAAGAAGGTCATAGGTCACTGTAGGACACTGTAGAGAACATTAATCACTGGTTTTTCTTCCTATCCAGGCGACTATGCTGTTTGCTGAACTGACGTACACTTTGGCCACAGAGGAAGCAGAGAGAATCGGCGTTGACCACGTCGCTCGAATGACAGCCACCGGCACTGGAGAAAACTCAACAGGTAAGAGAGGCTGCTGTTTCACTCTGTGGAGGATTTATCATGCATTCCTGCAAGCTGTAAGCAAATTATACACATGCACAGAAATAAAAATGTTACGTTAATTGTAACAAATCAGTTGAAGAGAGGAAAAATACAGGTTTTCAGTGAATACTGGGAAATAGGGAAATACTTTATAGACCCCAAAAGAAATTCAAGTTTCAGCTGTTCTATTACACCCAGCAAGGGCAGGAAGTGCAAAATGACTGATACACTAGGACAGGGGTTCTCAACCTTTTTAGCTGACAACCCCCAAAATAAAGGTGCCGGCGACTGGCGACCCCCCACTGTACCTGAAGATGGCTGAACACAGTCATGTACATTCAAGAATGTGGAGACAAGGCCACCCATCAGGGGGAAAAATGGGAGTGCTTTCAGGGACCCAGCCAAACTGGGGGCCAGCAAAATCATGGTGCATTGTAAAGTTACGCTGTGGTATTTTATATTTAACCTGAATAAAAACCATTCTTGTCAAAGAAACACATTTTGACTCAGTTGTGTAGTAAGTAGCCCTCTTATAAATGTAAATCCTTTTGTTGAAAACAGAAACGTTAAAATAGCTAAAATGGGTTAATAATGGCAAAAATGGAGGGAAAGGTGGGGGAATTGCATTTTAAAAGTAGCAGAAATGGGTTAGAAGTGCACAAAAATTAGATAAAAGTGGCAGAAAATGGGATATTAGGTGGTAAAATGGGATTTTAAAGTGGCAAAAAATAGGTGGAAATTTGGTGAAATGGGATGAAAAAATGATACAAACTGGCAATAAAGGGTTAGCTGAGGCAGAAAAAGGCAGAAATTGGTTAAACTAGCAAAAATGGGTATATCAATTTGTAAGAGGTTTGCTTTAGAAGTGCCAAAAAAAAGTCAGAATAAAAAGTGGAAGGGTTTCTAATTGACAACAAATGGGTTTTAAGTGGCAAAAATGTGTTAGAATTTGGCGTAATTGATGTTAAGTGGCAACAGTGTAATTTAAAAACTATTCTTAGTTTTTTAAGGCATCTGGAGACCCCCTCTCAGGGTCTCACGACCCCCAATGGGGTCCTGACCAAGGTTTCTATTTCGTTTTAATTTTCTGTTTTAGATTTCATTTTAGTTTTCATTAGTTTTAACTGCTGGTATAAAGTTTAGTTTAGGTTTTATTATGCAAAAATGACTAATTTTAGTTTAGTTTTTATTAGATTAGTTTTTTTACGGATAGATGTCAGGGCTGAGTGAGGATCATACAGTTTTAAATAAATATTCAAACAGGCTACTCTTCACTTATTATTTATTTAAAGAAGATGTTTGAATACAACTCCAGAAATAAAACTACTAGTTTTGTAAATGCACTATAAAGTTTTAGTTACTTTTTGGGTTTTTTTTTTTTTTGGTAAAGCTTGATTTTTATTTAGTTTCAGATAACTAAAATGATTTTTGAATTTTAGTTTTAGTTATTTCGTTTTGGTTAACTTTAATAACCTTGGTCCTGACCCCAACGTTGAGAACCCCTGCACTAGTCAAACCCTAACCCCTGCACTGGGGTACAGCAATAGAGCAAACATGGATATCTAACAGGAGATACGGGGTCAGAGAACTGTGGGGTGTCTTTTGGTGATGTCTTTGGTTTTATCCATGTTAAGACTCTAGATGTCCTTGTGGAGGTTCTTAACTGGAGTTTGATGTTTTTATTTTATTAATTTAACCTTTATTTAGCCAAGTTAGTCCCTTTGACATCAAACATCTTTTTTCAAGTGAGACCTGACCAAGAATGGCAGCAACAAACCGTTTCATCAAACAATACACTCAGACTCATACATGAAGTGACAGAAAACAATTATAAGTCACCAATTAAAGCAGTGACATTCAGAAAGTTTGGATTCAAAAACATTCAGACATCAAGTTTTGCAGCTTGAATTCAGTCTGCAGATTGTTCCACGCAAAAGGTGCTGGAAAATGTTGGGAATGCACATCTCCTGAGCCACAACAAAGATCCAGGTGTTTGGGGATTCCCTGGATGCTGTCATCAGGTCTTAGTCTGTGAATGGTTAGAGCGTGGATGTTGTAGAGCAGGTCGCCTACCTCGGCAGCGTGATCCATCTATCCTTTGACTGCAGGGCTGAGATCAGCTGCAGACATTGACTCACACATGGGGCGATGGGTTCGCTGAGCAAGACAATGTGGTGTCTTTGGCATCCGAGCATGTAGACCAAAGTCAGAGTCTTTCGGTACTTGGTCCGTCTGGTCTTGGGATACTCTTGTGAGGCCTGGATGTTGACTGATGGACAGAGGCACCAGCTGGACTCCTTTGTGACAGCGTCTCTTCAGTGCATCTTTGGGTATCATTGTTAGACTGTGTGTCTGATGCTGACGTGATCAGGAGACCAGGGATGGGTTTTCTGCCTGATATGGGAATGGTAGCTGCGCTTTTATGGGCACCTGGCATGCTCTCCCAGGCCTGATCCAGCTCACCACATACTGGGTGCCCAGGACCAGGTGGGAGGATACTTGGAGAGATGTGGCATGGGCCTGGTGCAGGCATGGACATGGAGGCCTCACAACAGTCACCACCAGCATCCAACATTACCTGTAGAGGTGTCTCACCTGGAAGCAGATCATTCTTAACAAAGTGATCAGATAGTGCAGACTAGAATCACTGATTAGAACAAGCACACAAACCAGTGAAAACAACAGATGAAAGGCAGGTGGTTATTAATTTCACCCTATGCTCTTCTTGTTTATTTCCCACCAGTTGCTGAACACCTCATAGCCCAGCACAGCGCGATAAAGATGCTCCACAGCCGGGTGAAGATCATCCTGGAGTACGTCAAAGCCGTGGAAGCAGGTGAGCGACATCGGGGAGTTTTTAATGAGGCCATGAGAGCAAAGAATGTGGAGATAAGTCTGGAAAACAGCTGCACTGAAATGAGATGTTTCCTTTCCTCACTTTTGGCCTGTTAAAGGAGGCCCCTGAAACACGCCTCCATAATGACAGACCTCTGTCTGATACTGTCTGACAGCTTTTTCTGCGCCTCATTGTTTTTAGCACGGCTGTTTTTCTCTCCTGTCTGTCTTTGTGCGCCACAGGAGAGGTGCCATTTAATCACGAGATCCTCCGAGAAGCCAACGCCCTGTGTCACAGACTGCCGGTCCTCAGCACCACGAAATTCAAAACGGACTTCTACGATGTAAGCAAACTCTACTCACAAAATACAAACTTAGTATAAACCAGGGGCAGGGTTTGTTTTCATCAGACTGAAGATCTTTTTCCTATCAGAAACCCTCATGAGGTTCTAAAATCAACGAGTCAGTAGGTGTTAGCATCCTGTGATAAAGACGATCACTGTGATGCCTGTTTTATACGTACTTTAGAACAGTGGTTCTCAACCTTTTTGGCCTGTGACCCCCAAAATAATGGTGCTAGAGACTGGGGACCCCACTGTACCTGAAGGTGGTTGAACACAGCCACGCACAATCAAGAATGGTCATGTGCAGACAAGGCCTTCCATAAGGGGGATAAAGGGGGAGGTTTCTCAGACCAAGCCAAACTGGGGATCAGCAAAACTATGGTCCATTGTGAAGTTCAACTGTGGAAAACATGTTTTATATTTGACCTAAATGTTAAAAACACAATTTAAATGGTTTAAAAATGGATAAAACTGGTTAATAATGGCAAAAAAATGGTGGAAAAGGTGATGAAATTGTATAAAAGTAGCAAAAATGGGTCCAAAAAGTGGTAAAAGGGGCTTAAAAAGTGGCTGAAATGGCTTTTAAGTGCAAAAAATGGGTGGAAATCAGGTGGACTGGGATGAAAAATTGATATAAACTGGCAAAAATGGGTGAAAAATGAGTGTAAAAAGTGGATGATGGAGGCAACAATAGGCAGAAAGTGGCAAGAATTGGTTTAGAAGTGGTAAAAACAGGCAGAAAAAAGTGATGGAAAGGGTTTAAATTAGACAAAAATGGGTTGAAGTGGCAAAAATGTACTAAAATTGATTAAATTGGTGTTAAAGTTATATAAAAGGATTCAAATTTGGTCAAATTGGTGAAAAGTGGCAACAGTGTAATTTAAAAATATTCTTAGTTTTGTTAAGGCATCTGGTGACCCCCTCTCAGTGTCTCGTGACCCCAGAGGGGGTCCCAACCCCAAGGTTTAGAACCACTGCTTTAGAAGGCTCAGATATATTCACTTTACTAAGAAGTAAACCATCGACTAAGGCCTGGTTAGCAGAGGTTATTTCAGCAGGAGTGAGTATTTGGTCTGTTGGGTTTTTTCTGTTGTAGATGACCAGGATTGTAGTTTTTGTCTGCTGCTGAGTATTCACTGTGATTGTGTTTTTTAAATCAGACTTTAAGTTTTGAACACACAGATGTCATGCTAAAGTCTGATTTATACTACTGCATTTAATCTTGGTCTACATTAGAGGTCAGAATCTCGGCCCTTAACCAGATCAGGCTAGGATGTCAGCCGCTACTCTTGGTCTGGGCCAAACACGTCCTGTCAGACATGGCAGCATAACTGTTCTATTCTTGATTTTTTAGCTTCAACATTTCTCCTCTAGTGTAAGGGCAGCATCAGTTTACCAAAAACACCGTCTGTTAACAGTCTGATCATCTTAAAAACGCTCAACAGCTTCAGCATGCAGTGATTGCAAGTCTGTAATTCATAGATTTGAGATACTTAGATTATCACTGGAACAGATTTCTGTCATTAAAATGACTCAGAAATATAATTTAAAGCATTAACCATAAAACTTTCTCGCCCATAAATATATAAATGCTAGGGCTTTGGTAGGGTGGGGCAGAAATGTTGGTTCTGATCTAAGCTCTAGGTCAGGGGTCCAAACTATGCCTCGGGGCCATTTTGGATTGGCCCCCTGAAAATTCATTAAATTACATAAACTATGGCCCTCAACAGAGCATGATGCTTGTGCTAGACTGTATTATTCTCCTTAGTTTTAGGACAAGGCAGTGCTACCACACTAACACTGTAAACAAACATTTTGACCACACATTTTTGTGCTGTTTTTAAGGAATAAATTAAGGCTACACCTTAGATAGTAAACATATTGGCAAACAAAATAATGAAGATCTTCATTTGTGTATTACAGCAGCACAGTAGACGTTCCAGGGGCGGAGACTGAGGTAGTCAGAGTCGACCAGGGCCCTCTGAAATCTGACCGGCCTCCCCAAAACCCTTAAAATTGATTGGCTATTTGCCTTGTCAGCCATCAATTAGCCATTTAAGCATACCCACTCACTGACCATATCTTATCCTACAGTAGACTGGTTTCACTTACTTTGATATCTAGGTGAGGCATATAAAAGTGTCCCCGCCATCCTTATAGATTTCTGTATGTGGCCTCCAGTGGAAAAGGTTTGGACCCTTTGCTCTAGGTTGTATGAACTAGTACCTAATAGGGCTGGACAATTTGGAAGAATATGTTATTGCCCTTTTTTCTCCCCAACATTGTGATTACAATTTAATATGCAATTAAATCCAGAATTCAGTCACATGTAGATCTCAGTGTTTTCATGTTTACAGCAACCATATTCCAGTATATCTAGAGTATTAAGACACAAACTTTGGATTTCACTTTACAGGCTGAAATAAGACCTTCCATTCAAATGGAAACTGATGGTGTCAGTTTCTTTTTTCTCATAATTTAGTTTAAAAATTCTCCATAAAGCCTAATTTGCACTATAATAGGTAATACGACCATAATTCTCATGTCTTTGTTCTCACATATGTAGCTTTGGTATTTATTTAGAAGAAGATGTGATTGTCCTAAAATGTACTTAGAGAAAAGGTCTTTAAAAGTGTTAAATGCAATGTCAGATTACTTTATAAATCCTGTTTTAAAGACTAAAAAGTAGGCTTAGACCTCTACACATATGTGAGATCCCCTCAGTCTCATTCTCAGGCTCATTAATTATGCCTCTGTTTGTTTCCCCTGGGCAGCAATGCAACGACGTGGGCCTCATGGCCTACTTAGGCACCATCACGAAGACCTGCAACAGTATGAACCAGTTCATCAACAAGTTCAACGTTCTGTACGACAGACAGGGCATCGGCCGGAGGATGAGAGGACTCTTCTTTTGAAGCCAGAGACGAGCGAGCACTGCAGTTTCTTTTCTTCCTCTGTTTTTGTTCCTCTCTTGGTTGGTTTGTGTTTCAGCTAAAACAAACTCCGTAGCTTCTCAGACCAGTTCACCATTTTGGGCCACAGGTGTATCTAAAAGCATTTAAACACCAGTCAGTCAGAGAAACTCTTTCTCCAGTATGCACAGAGATGAATCCACTGTACATGAGCGTTATTTTATTTGACCCCGTTTGTTTTATTGTTTCATGTTTCTGTATGTAATAAATGATCTGCTGATTTTTTTCATGGGACTTTGGCTCCTCTTCTTTCTACACCTATGCGATCATCACCAGCTAGACGATGTATAAAGGTAAACTCTGAGAAAGTGGAATCTATGGAGCTACTGTAGCTGCAGGTTTATTGTCAGGAGTGTTTGCTGTTAGCTAGGCTTTTGAAGTCGAGCTCCTGCTGTTCCATTGCCTCTGGAGGTTCGAGCGTGCACGGCAGGAGAAAGCGTGCAGGGGGGGCTTATATCTGCAGAGTTGGGGTCTAACAGTAGTCAGCGTTTTTATGGCTATTAAATGTACAGAGGAAGCAGAGGTAATCACCCCCAGCCTGCAAGCTTGCACTTCTGCTTTAACCAGTCTGCCTTTACCTGCCATGTGGCATTCAGGGGAGCATGCATTTTCCCTTTTTAGTGTTCTTGCACCTTTTTAACGCGCCTGTGAGGAGCAAGTAAGACCATCAGCAGCGTTTCTTTAGAGTAGTGTTACTCAACCAAAGAGCCAAATTGATGAAAAATACCATTGCAACAGCCACAATCTAAATGGTGAAAAGTAACTAAAATCGGCTAAAAAAGCTGTAAAAGGTGGGACAATGGGGTAGAAGTGGGATTTTATGGCAAAAGGCAGCTGAAGTGGGCTAAAAATAGCAAAGAAGCGGGATAAAAGTGGCTAAAAAAACTGATGAAAAGGGGAAGAAATGGGATAAAAGTGGCAAAAAATGGGGAAAGAGGGAAAATAGGCATACAATGGAGAAAACCGGGTGAAAACTGGCAAAAATGGGCGTAAAGTCACAAAAAATTGAGTTACAGGTGGTTGGAAAGCGGCGAAAAGTGACTGAAGCGGGCAAAAAGGTGGGAAAATGGGGAAAAAGTGGCAGAAATTGATTAAAAGTGGCAAAAAATGGGGGAAAGGGGCATAATAGGCATACAATGGAGTAAACTTGGTGAAAAGTATCAAAAATGGGTGCAAAGTCACAAAAAAATGAGTTAAAGGTGGTCAAAAGTGGTAAAAATTGACTAAAATTGGCAAAAAAGGTGAGAAAATGGGGTAAAAGTAGCATTTAACGGCAAAAGGCAGCTGAAATGGGTGAAACATCGCAAAGAAGCAGGATA
This sequence comes from Cheilinus undulatus, assembly GCF_018320785.1. NCBI lineage: Eukaryota > Metazoa > Chordata > Actinopteri > Labriformes > Labridae > Cheilinus > Cheilinus undulatus. Next base: position 1,727,538 of record NC_054874.1, on the reverse strand, counting down.
AGGTGGCAAAAAGAAGTGGTAAAAATGGGCTAAAAACA